>NC_086319.1:46955405-47267905 GCF_036172605.1 Pelobates fuscus | reverse complement strand
GCCTATGGGATCAACACATGAGTACAAGCAGCACGCCTACTCTAAGCCGCCATCCTCCTCCTGGTCCAGCATCTTCAGCCAAGTCAACCACTGCTGTCCTTCTTGCCCCCTCTCAACCATCCGCCACTCCGTCTCCCGCCTTGAGCAGTTCCCGCTCATCTGCCCACAGTCATGTGTTTCTGTCAAGGACATGTTTGAGCGTAAGAAGCCAATGTCACCAAGTCACCCCCTTGCCCAGCGTCTGACAGCTGGCTTGTCCGAACTATTAGCCCGCCAGCTTTTACCATACAATCTGGTTGAGTCTGAGACGTTCAAAAAATTTGTAGCTATTGGGACACCGCAGTGGAAGGTACCCGGCCGGACTTTCTTTTCACAAAAGGCAATCCCCAACTTGTACTCGATTGTGCAAAAGGAAGTCATGGCATGTCTGGCACACAGTGTTGGGGCAAGGGTCCATCTGACCACTGATACCTGGTCTGCAAAGCATGGTCAGGGCAGGTATATCACCTACACTGCGCATTGGGTAAACCTGCTGACGGCTGACAAGCAAGGAATGCGTGGCATTGCAGAGGAGTTGGTGACACCGCCACGAATTGCAGGCAGTCCTGCTGCCACCTCATCTACTCCTCCTACTCCATCCTCTTCCATAACCTCCTCGGCTGAGTCCTCTTGTGCCGCTGCTTCTTGCTCCACATCAACGGCACCCCCCCAGCTCCCCAGGTACTATTCCACATCCCGGATACGGCAGTGTCACGCCGTCTTGGGTTTGACTTGCTTGAAAGCAGAGAGTCACACCGGACAAGCACTCCTGTCCGCCCTGAACGCACAGGAGGAAAAGTGGCTGACTCCGCAGCAACTGGATATCGGCAAAGTGGTGTGTGACAACGGAAAAAATTTGATAGCGGCATTGAAGTTGGGCAAGTTGACACATGTGCCGTGCATGGCACATGTGTGTAGTCTGATCATACAACGCTTTGTGCATAAGTACACAGGCTTACAGGACGTCCTGAAGCAGGCCAGGAAGGTGTGTGGCCTTTTCAGGTGTTCCTACACGGCCATGGCTCACTTTGCCGATATCCAGCGGCGAAACAACATGCCAGTGAGGCGCTTGATTTGCGACAGCCCTACACGTTGGAATTTAACACTCCTAATGTTCGACCGCCTGCTCCAACAAGAAAAAGCTGTTAATGATAATGAATATTTGTATGACCGGGGTGCTAGGACAGCCTCTGGGGAGCTGGGAATTTTTTTGCCACGTTACTGGACGCTCATGCGCAATGCCTGTAGGCTCATGCGTCCTTTTGAGGAGGTGACAAACCTAGTCAGTCGCAGTTGTGTGTGTGCGTGTGTATGGCTGTCTGCCTGTGTGTGTGTGACAGGGTGAAGATTTCTTGCACATGGGTGTGACAGGGTGAAGATTTCTTGCACAGGGCGCCCAAAGGCCTAAGGCTGGCCCTGCGCATGGGTCAGTGGCTCTGCAGCAGACTTCCCTCCAATTGATCAAAGTTAAAGGATTTCAAGTGGACTGATTAAAATTACAGGGCCTCTAAAGAGTCCTGTATTGTTATTTGTCGTCACTACCTTCCCGCGTCGGGAAGATTTCTTGCACAGGGCGCCCAAAGGCCTAAGGCTGGCCCTGCGCATGGGTCAGTGGTCTGCACCAGACTTCCCTCCAATTGATCAAAGTTAAAGGATTTCAAGTGGACTGATTACAATTACAGGGCCTCTAAAGAGTCCTGTATTGTTATTTGTCATCACTACCTTCCCGCGTCGGGAAGATTTCTTGCACAGGGCGCCCAAAGGCCTAAGGCTGGCCCTGCGCATGGGTCAGTGGTCTGCACCAGACTTCCCTCCAATTGATCAAAGTTAAAGGATTTCAAGTGGACTGATTACAATTACAGGGCCTCTAAAGAGTCCTGTATTGTTATTTGTCGTCACTACCTTCCCGCGTCGGGAGTGGGTCATTTGCGCCCCTGCTGCCTTCCTTGCATGTGGTAGCTGTTTGTCAGGGATTTGTCAATCCATATCTGCCAAGTGACCCTATGACAGGGTGAAGATTTCTTGCACATGGGTGTGACAGGGTGAAGATTTCTTGCACAGGGCGCCCAAAGGCCTAAGGCTGGCCCTGCGCATGGGTCAGTGGCTCTGCACCAGACTTCCCTCCAATTGATCAAAGTTAAAGGATTTCAAGTGGACTGATTACAATTACAGGGCCTCTAAAGAGTCCTGTATTGTTATTTGTCGTCACTACCTTCCCGCGTCGGGAGTGGGTCATTTGCGCCCCTACTGCCTTCCTTGCATGTGGTAGCTGTTTGTCAGGGATTTGTCAATCTATATCTGCCAAGTGACCCTATGTAGGGGGAACAGTCTCTATTCTGCTCTGTGTCAGTGTGTATCAGGGATCATTAGGATAGGTGTCAATCCATATCTGCCAAGTGACCCTATGTAGGGGGAACAGTCTCTATTCTGCTCTGTGTCAGTGTGTATCAGGGATCATTAGGATAGGTGTCAATCCATATCTGCCAAGTGACCCTATGTAGGAGGAACAGTCCCTATTCTGCTCTGTGTCACTGTGTATCAGGGATCATTAGGATAGGTGTCAATCCATATCTGCCAAGTGACCCTATGTAGGAGGAACAGTCCCTATTCTGCTCTGTGTCACTGTGTATCAGATATCATTAGGATAGGTGTCAATCCATATCTGCCAAGTGACCCTATGTAGGGGGAACAGTCTCTATTCTGCTCTGTGTCAGTGTGTATCAGGGATCATTAGGATAGGTGTCAATCCATATCTGCCAAGTGACCCTATGTAGGAGGAACAGTCCCTATTCTGCTCTGTGTCACTGTGTATCAGGGATCATTAGGATAGGTGTCAATCCATATCTGCCAAGTGACCCTATGTAGGAGGAACAGTCCCTATTCTGCTCTGTGTCACTGTGTATCAGGGATCATTAGGATATGTGTCAATCCATATCTGCCAAGTGACCCTATGTAGGGGGGACAGTCCCTATTCTGCTCTGTGTCAGTGTGTATCAGGGGTTTTGAGGACAGGTGTCAATCCATATCTGCCAAGTGACCCTATGTAGGGGGAACAGTCTCTATTCTGCTCTGTGTCAGTGTGTATCAGGGATTATTAGGATAGGTGTCAATCCATATCTGCCAAGTGACCCTATGTAGTGGGAACAGTCCCTATTCTGCTCTGTGTCAGTGTGTATCAGGGCTGGGCTTTGAGGGCAGGTGTCAATGTTAGGTGATTTCTGCCCTTTATGGATTAAAAGCAGACTCTGCATCAACTGTGCAATTTTCCATGGGAGTTTTGCCATGGATCCCCCTCTGGCATGCCACAGTCCAGGTGTTAGTCCCCTTGAAACAACTTTTCCATCACTATTGTGGCCAGAAAGAGTCCCTGTTGTTTTTAAAATTCGCCTGCCCATTGAAGTCAAAGGCGGTTCGCGCGGTTCGCCGGTTCGCGAACATTTGCGGAAGTTCGCGTTCGCCGTTCGCGAACCGAAAATTCCGGGTTCGCGACAACACTAGTGTACAATTCTGTTTGTACATTGATAGAAAGTTCACCATTGCGCTCAGAGTCATCACTTTAACCAGTTTAAGCTCAGTACATCACTTAGAACACAAACCGTGTTTTCAATTATTTCTGTACGTATTTTGCTCGGGGTAGAATCACATATCTCAAGGCAAGCATAATAATTTAAACACAGGAACTTAAAATGCTTCATCGATGCAGCAAATAATCAGACACGCATAATTTTAAGGTATATTGATGCACTGAGACTTTCTAGCAGGTTGTAATTTTATTCCCTTAGTTGTCTGTCTATTTTTATTACATATGCCATAGCGGCTGAATTATAATTTATAAACATAAAGAGTTTGATATTTGTTGTTGTGTTTATTGTCAAAGGCAAAATTACCAAGTTTGCAAAAAGCATTTATTGAAATCCATTAATGTTTTAGCCTTATTTAAATGACTAGGAAACAGAATTATATGACATAATCATATGTTTTATATATTAACGAGGGAAAGACAACAATTCTTGTTGTGATAAATGTCTGGTATATAATCAGGCAATTCATGAAACAAAAATCAGTGCTAAGTTCTGTGATATTGATATATTGAATTAAAATGCGTACCTTGAAAAATATGTATTCCTATTTGCTAACAGAATTTTGGATTATATAGATAATATTTAGATTTACAGGGATCCCTTCAAAATAAAATAAAGAATCACTCACAATGTATCCTTCACCATGCTTGTCTTGCCGCAGCCACATTTCTACCTCATTACTGATCTCAGACAATCTAATGCTTCTCTGCAGAGAAGCATTAGAGGGCCTACTGTACATACACAGCATTAGCCATGACAGGCCAATTAACACCTCCACATAGTGACCTTATTCATCTCTGTGGGGAGTGTTGAACATCTTCAGGGTTCATGCATATTCCTTGCACAGAGGATCAATCATTGGCTGAAAGCACCAATGACCAACAGGATTGTCATCGAGCCTCTGGACGCACATCAGTAGGCATGCTAGGAGGCTTGGTGCACTGGAAGGTAAAAGGGCAAACGATTGCTAAATGTTTTGCCACATTACCAAGTTAGGGCATCAGGGTACTCCTAGCATCATATTTGCTCATCTAAGCTGTTGTGGTTCTGATTCTTGGAGGGTCCCTTAAAAATTTGATTGTATATAGTTGTCAATGCATTTATCAGAAAACATGGTCACACACATTGCCTTCCTTGTTTCTTGTTTATAGAAATGGATATGAAAGAGTGGTGTCTAATGGCAGTCCTCCAGCAGTTGTTTGATTACCAATCCATTCGCATAATCACAGTTTGTTAATATAGCTTGTCCAACCTTGGTCCTCCAGCTGTAATCTGGCTATTATTTACATAATGATAGATGTACCTCCTTGGTCTTTTGGTGGTTGTCAATCTACCATATCTCTAATCATAAATGTTTATCTTTGGTCCTCCAGTGGTTGTCAAACTACCATGTCTATAACCATAGATGAACAGTATATCCATGGTAGTCTAGTTGATTTTGGAGTACTATATCTATAATTATGGATGTCCAGCTTTAGACCTACAGTGGCTGTAGCACTATTAGTCCAACCATGGCTCTAGTGTGTTTGTTGGACTTCCATTACTTTGATCAGGAATATCTGCTATTTTTTGTTTATAATCAGACATATCCAACTGTGACCCACAATCCTTTTGTCTGGCTACAATTTCCATAATTACACATGTTCAACTTTTCTATTCCATTGGTTGCCATATCCATAATTCTGGGTATCCAGCTTTAGTCCTTTCTGGTGTTTATTGCCTACTATTGCTGTATTTCTCTGAAGGAACATGCTTATGAAATGCAGTCTTAGTATAGATAAAATTGAATATAATAAACATTCTGTCTGTCTGTCTGAGCATTCTGTTATTTTATTTTACAGATAAAAGGTAGATGTTTGACTTTTACGAAACCATATAGCATAAGTAAGACATAAACTGCAAAGCAGAAAAAAAAAATCTAATCTGGCATAATGGGAGATTTAATTAAACTCATCTATGTTGGTCTAGATTTTGCAAATCATTTTTCAAATCATCACACCTAGTTACTCAGTGAACAGACCCCCACAAAGCTTCTCATTTTGCCTTGTCGCAAACGAATCGATGATCATCAAGCAAATTGCTTGATGTACTCTCTTTTAGCTATATTTGTCCTCTATTCCTCTGAGAAACTAATGAGGATACTTTAACATGACCTTTCACTTCCAAAACCATCCTGCTGAAATTATTATTGCTTGTTATATTTGTTAAAATAAAATCATCCCTTTATATACATTTAAATTACTTCAATGCTATTAATTGTCAGCTCATCTTTTTCATCAAAAATCTCTTAGTTGTAGTGATATACACACATTGCCTTTTTGCATGATATACGTAATGTTCTTAGCTGTACAATTTGTCCATAAATTATTTTTTTATGATTTTTTTTATTTTTGATTGGCATGCAAACTGCTATCCACATAAATGTTCAAGACACAAAGTAAAGTTCACTGTAGCGAAATCACTGGATCTTGGAGAGGTTCTACATACAAACTGTCCACAAATGGCAGAAAATCAATAAAAGAAGAAATATTTTTTCACCCTTCATTTACTTTAAAGTGGATCAAAATTCCATTTTCAACAAATCAAATATACTTGTACATGCATATTCATGTAAAAAGTAAGACAATATTAAAAACACGAATGCATTCATTCGGACACATTTAGCCAGGGCAGCTCTGACAGTCTGTGGATAAAAAGGCGTTTTAGACATCTTATCAACAGTTATAATCAACTCATCAATATAATCTACAGAGAATGGATACAGTCCGCGAAATCGATACTGCCAAATGCTCACAATAAATATAAACTCTCCACCAATTAAAAATGAAATGAAAAGATAAACAATTCTGAAAACTCAGCTAACCTGATAAATATTCCAAACAAGAATTTACTAGCAATACCTAATAATTGCAATTGATCCTTAACCCCTTAAGGACACATGACGTGTGTGACACGTCATGATTCCATTTTATTCCAGAAGTTTGGTCCTTAAGGGGTTAAAACAAACATCCATTTTATGATATTTAAATGTTATCATGCTATCACTACTATTACCATTGTATTTTAATGCATGTATCAATGGCATTTATTCAATGGTTCCAACTGAAATAGCAGCAAGGAATGCAGGTGACATGCCATATTTGTTGTCATTGTGGATCCTGCATATTTTAAATAAATATTCACCATTTAATATCTTTAATTATACGATTAATTGAGATAATTTGTTACACTTGATGTATATCTAAATTTCTTCACAACTTCCCTTAAAGTTAAAAGTAGTTAAATGATGGTTTCTATTTAACTATCAACATAGAATGCAGATGACACTCAATGTTTATTGTCATTGTAAATCATAGATATGTTAAATAAATATGCACTATTTATCATTGTTAATTCAAGATTAAGTGAGATCCTTTATTATACTTGATGAAATGTTTTTTTTCACAACTTTCTTAAAAGTTACAATTAGAGCTAGTTGTTGTGTTTTTCTACTGCTCATGCACTTAGTCATTTTTTCATGCTGCGAAAAAAAATGTTAGGCTTCTCACGACAAATGGGTCTAAATAGCTTTTTAGAAATGAATAATTTATATATTTCTAGAATTCACTTTTCTTTTTGTTGCATCCAATTTGTTCTGAATTCTGAAACATACTATTCAATAATTTTAAGAACACAACATTTTCCTTTTACTAACAAAATAAAGGAATACAAAATCTGAAACAGGTTTTTTCCCAATATTGAAGTAAGTGAAGAGGTGCAATACAAAGAACAACCAGCCATCCTAATTAAAATTGAATTTGCAGCTTTCAGAATATTTATATAGTCCAGGAAAAAAGGAAAAATATAAAATAGCACATATCAAAAATTACCAAAACTTTATATGGAACTTCTATCTAGAGGAAGCAAGTATGCACTTTATAATTCTGATTCACATAGTTTATCACATTTATACACCACTTGTGACTTTTATTACTTTTTTTCATTAATCTACAAGAGTTATATTTGTCATTCTTTGCTCAATTCCTCACTATGTGACAGCAACTTAACGCTGCTCAAAGGGGCAACAATCATCCCAACTAGAGTCTTACTCTGGTTGTCCTAAAGCATTTCTCTGAAGAATGTCCCATACTCAGCAAAATGATTTATTTTTACCCCTCTAAAGGTGAAGTCAAGTCACTTGTCATAGGAGCACACTGTACCCTTTAGACAGCCGTGTATTCCATACATGGGTGGAACCGTCAGCAACAAGAACCACAGATCTACAGACCTCCCGATCAGTCAGAGTCTGAAGAAAACTGTTAATAATTAAACAAAGCCAATAATACTCACCAATTCTTCAGAGACCACTCCCACTTCTGGACACAAAATTGTTAAGAACTACCAAATTGTTTTCACTAAAAATGTTGTGATATTTATTTGAAACATGTAATCTAGCACATATACTTAGGATAAAACGGCAGTAGTGGGATCTAGCACATACTTAGGATAAAACGGCAGTAGTGGTCATAGATTGCTTCTCAGGGAAATATTGATAGGAAATTTTTTTTTTTGAGATTGCATAGTATCCAATATAATCATTTTTTTTAATTGAGCTTGTTTCTATGCTTGTTTATGTCCAAGCAGCTCAAAATGAAAGTATGCTGATGACTTGCCAGTTTACTAGGTCAATATTGGATCCCTAAGGTGCCTAGGGACCTCATAGCTCTCACCCTCAACACTCAACCTAGCTAGTCACCCTCAATAATATACTGCTAAGCTATCCTACACCATACAATTATAGTGAAGGACCCAGTTAATAAAATATACATCTAATAAAATGTTATGTTTATTGAATTTGGACTCTTGGTTGAAGACCTTCTTTAATTCTTCTTTCTTTAACCCAAGAAGGCAAAAACATTATATTAACCAATCACAACTAATGAAAATAACAAAATGCTCAATTTGCATAAAAAAGATGATTAGAAAAAGACTGCCTAGACTGAGCTCTTAAGGCGGGAAAGGCTTTTATAAAGACCCCCTCACCTTGAATGCTCAGCCAGAGTAATATGATTAGCAAGTCTATCTGTTTCACCAATAAATATAATAATATATAGATAAGAGGTCAATAATGGGCACCTCATGTATACTTAATATAAATAGGAACGTAGACTATGCAATATTCCACAGTCTTTGAATCAAAGGGGCTAACACCATCACGAGGTTAACCCAATATGGGGCTAAAATGGGGCCCTGGTGAATGAACATAGGCCACATGCATGAAGTGCAAAGTGTGAGAACATAACATATACATAAAGTGCCAACAAAAAATTAGCACATATGGTACAATGGGCAAGATGTGGGCACATAAATCATAAAGGAGCAAATGCACATATGAAAAGAGTAGCACTGGGCAGGTGAAGCATCATCTCAGCCTTATCATTGTTTGCTACAGGGTCCATGGCAGGATTCTTGACAAAGACCTCACGGTCAAAACGTTGCTGTGGTTCCAATAAAGTGCCTGTATTGAACCAAGGAGTGCCTGGACCCCCTTTATTTTATTTAATTGATCCTGGGAATCTGGTGTTTGGTTCCAGTCACAGAAAGCACCCTGGCTCTGACTGATGGGAGTGAGTGCAGTTCCATACTTTTTTTCAAAGGCATGGCAGGATTCCAGTGATGTGAAATGATTGCCAGGTTAAGTGACCATCATCACTTACAGTGGGAAGAGAGTTGAGACATATTCTGCATATCACGAGAGCTGCTGTCATCATCACGTTGTATTTATTATTATTATTTATTATTATCTAAAATGTCTCACTGTTTTCTCTGCACTGTAGCTTTTACAAACAGTACAATACAATGTGTACGTCAAAAACAAAACAAAACCAAGTTGCATTAATACTGAGCTAAAGTAATAACACCCATTGATATTTGTGAAGTTCTAAAAAAAAAAAAAGAGTATTTGGAAAGGGCTGCATCGTGGCTTCAAACATCTTTTCTGAAGTTGAATAAATATTTTTAATATTTAGACTTCTATGGAATTTACAATATGTATTTAGCTATTTTATATTTTACCCATCACATAAATATGACTTCATAATAAGATATTTCAATACAATAGACAAAATACATAATTTTGATACTGCTGTGTATTCTTTTGGTCAAAATTGCCTCAATTTTAACCTTTGTAAATCAAGGTTTTCATTTACTTCGCCGGTAATGTATTAAATCCATGTCCTAGATCCTTTCAAAGTACTAATGTCTTCCCACAGTTTTACTTTGTAAAAGGTCATAATAGTCTTTTCAAAATTTTCTGGAAGTGCTAGAAGTAAGAATCTAGTATCACAGAGGCAAGGCTCACTGTTATAAAAACTGCTAGGGTAATATTTTTCTGTTCCATTCTTTTTATCCTTTGATCTCGGAATGTAACTGTAATCTGGCAAGTTTGTTATTTCAGGCGACTCTGCAAATATTGCAAATACTATTTCCCTCAAGTCTAATTTTAATGTGTAAATACACTTGGCAAAAAAAAGATAAAAAAAAAAACTACATTCAAAATTTAAGAGATCAAAAATGAATGTATGTAGAATATTTTATTTGCAAAATAAATTGTTTTCATTGCAATTTGAAAAAAAATATGTATGGGTCAGACTAAAAAATAGAAAAACTGATTTCATCTTAATGTTGTTTTAAATTAAGGAAAATTGCTTTATCATTTGTTTCTGCTTAAATTTACATTAAACTGTGTATTGCTTAAAGCATTTGGCTGATTAAATGAGATCAGATTATATTTCATACTTCAAAAAATTAGAAGAAAGGAAGCATTTGTTTGCGTGGTGTTAAATATATGAGACTAAATTGTGGTCTGCTTATCGTTCTAATTTTTCCTTTTCTATTTGTTTTATATTTGCAAATAAACTAGCAAAAATTGACTCTCGTTCTTAAAGAATGCATTGATATTTAGAAACTGGAATGTGAAGCTTATAATTTTATAATTAAATAATAGTTATCTAATTGTGAGGTTTATAAAGTGAAATTATATATCTGTAAGATCTATAAATCTCTTACTGTTCATATAATGTCCTTGGTTACGTAGGGATGCTTGGTGGCAGAATAAAACTGTTCTAGATTTAGAAAGACTACCATCCTTTAAATCAGCTGATTTAAGTATTTTTCCTATAGTTGCTAGTGTATGAGTGCAAGACACAAAATGTAAAGTTTCTAAATCAAAACCCTGTACCTGATTCAACTCCAGGTAACTAATGAAAACAAAAGACGCTGATATAGGTTAAATCATTTAAAAAAATACTTTTAATAAGTTCATTAAAACATGTTTTATTGTTTCTTGGCCAATAGATACCTCAAATATCATCAATAAATGCTTGATCATCAATAAATCCATAATCATAACTATTCCTGAATTCCCCAATTTAATCATGTCTCTATATTATAAAACCAGCCTTATCCAGCCAATAGATTTCTATCTCAAATATTATCAATAAATAAAATTAATTAAATACAAATAATCCATAATCATAGCTATTCCCAACTTTCCCCCTTTAATTATGTTTCTATATCATAAAATCAGCCTTGTTCCAGTTCAGAATATAGCCCAAAAGAAAACCGACAGAAGCATTAAGATGCTGCTATTAGTGTATGAGTGTGAATATTTAGGTATAAATGTGGTTGGGGCTAAATAAAATAGTATGTGCATGTATAAAAATGTGAAGTATTTTTGTGTACTTACTTTGTGTAGGTATGTGTAAGAATGTGCAGTTAGTTAATAAAAGTGTTTGAGAGTGAGGTAGTTAAGTGTAAGAGCTTCTAAGTTGTTTGTGAGAGACAGAGGAATAACAAGTTTTATTTACATACCATAAAGCCAACATAATATGTTTGGGACTTTTAACCTTTTATAGGTAGCAAGTCTGTGCTTCCCAAACAGGATTATGCAGGTGAGGTGTATCTTATATCAAGTGTAGCACCCACTGAACATAATTAATGGTTTCAGTAGGAGACAGTGATGATAGAAACACTTAATTGTATAACTTGAGTCAATCCAGATGGTTAGAAAATGGCAAACCTAAATCTGCCATGAGAAGTTCACTTTAACCCCTTAAGGACAGACGACGGATATATTCCGTCATGATTCCCTTTTATTCCAGAAGTTGTGTCATTAAGGGGTTAAACATGATAAAACCATGTATGGCTCTATGTATATGACCACTACTAAACCTACTATGACTAATAATATGTTTGTCTATGTGTGAGATAGAAATTCCATGTAAGGAGTTTGTTGAACTAAGGGAACATTAGTTTGATTGACAGAAACCTTTGTTAAAGGTATTTTTATTCTAAGCCTCAAAGCTCGTCATCAACGTTGTTAGTTACGTTAGCCGAATCATAAATAGTTTTAAACCTTGCATTCTTATCTTAGATACTTCTTCTTTCAGCCTTAATTATTAAAGCTTCAATTCTTTTTCAGCTGAGAACCTTACATTTCTCGTGAATGTAATTTTCCTCAATCAGTTTTGCATTTCAAAAGGAGAATAAATGTCATTAATTTTAGAAATATTTCAGTAAAATAAGAAACATTTGCTTTGGTGTAACTCCATGCAAACATTTCAATTCCTTCTGGGAATTTTAGAATGCAACGTGATTTTATAGCTTTCTCACCCTCCACATAACACACTTATGTATGTAATTTAGCTCTGGGAGGGAGATCAGTAAGTGGTATCTTGCCAATTAACATTCAAACTCAAGATCAGCTCCCTTGTTTTCTTTCTATCAAACAACCATTCAATTGACAAAATGCTGCACTAAAACATTTTGAAGGTTCAGACAAATTATTGCAATCTATTTTAAAGTAATCAACATCTATCAGAATGCATAGATGTGATATTGTCTAAATAGAAATTAATTAACCTGTAATTCTACAGAGACAGACAGACAGACAGATAGACAGACAGACAGACAGACAGACAGACAGACAGACAGACAGACAGATAGATAGATTGACAGACAGACAGACAGACAGACAGACAGATAGATAGATAGATAGATAGATAGATAGATAGAAGATAGACTAAATATATCTACCTGTTTAAGGGAGAAAGGTCAGTTGAGGCAATCATCATTTCCTTTTATGATTGTGTGACTGCTAATGGGATACAATGGAACTTTGCTTTGTTCAAATCATTTGCATAACAATAGCTTTATGTTTTGCTAAAGGACTGCAGTGTTCTTTTAATATAATCAAACACATGCACAATTACATCAATTCATTAACAACGCTATGGAAAAATAACCTGAAAATACAGCACTGCCAAATTCGGTAAGTGGCTGCAAATAAATATGCACACATGGTAACAGTAAAACGCTATATTTTCTCAGTGTGAATGTGTGAAAAAGGAAACAAAAAGCATGTCAAAGTAATAATAGATCACATAGCTTGCCCCTCCCTTTTTCAACCTAGATGACAGATGGATAAAGGAGAGTTTCTTTATCTGTATATTTTCTCCCTAACTTAGTTTCAGGGTCAAAACCAGTGCTTACTTGAGTTGATGCTGGGGAGGGGGCTCCTTATTTCCCTGCTCGGAGATCGGAAGCAATTCACAGCTCTGTTAAATGCCAGTTATTGCAAACATAAAGCATTGACCCCTGCCAGCGGCCTTCTGTGTGAGATAAGATCTAATGCTTATAAAGTTTGTGCTGGGCAAAAAGTAGGCAGATCAACTCTTGGTACTACTTCCTGATTTATATATATATCATATTGTTAAACACTGCAGATTAAGTAAGTGCTATATAAATTACAAAAATAATAACAATTATATGGTTATATATTACACTAAACAAGGGGAAGGCAACCTTCGTCACTCCAGATGTTATGGACTACATATCCCTTAATGCGGAGTACATATCCCTTAATGGAACCCAGCAGAGAAAAGTGAAGGAGAAAGATTGAATTAATCAAATAATGTACGCCACAATCAATCCGTTATATACTATTAGTAGGGATGGAATAGGTTATGCCAAATTTTCATGTGGAATGAAATTCCTTTTAATTGAAGTTTACCAAAATCTAAACATCAAAAATAAGGACCCTAAAAATGTTAAAAACATGTAGTTGGCCTTGTTTGATTTTTTTTTTGTTTCACAAAATTTTCTAACTTTGCATAAGGATTTGCCAATGCACTGGAGTAGTGTGTGGTAGGTAGATGGTCAGCATTATTATTATTATTATTATTATTATTATTGCCATTTATATAGTGCCAACAGATTCCGTAGCCCTTTACAATATTATGAGAGGGGATTTAACTATAAATAGGACAATTACAAATAAACTTACGGGAACAATAGGTTGAAGAGGACCCTGCTCAATTGAGCTTACATGCTATAGGAGGTGGGGTGTAAAACACATTAGGACAGGAATATGCAGTCAAATAAGGTGGGCTGCCCTTTAGGAGAAAGCAAGAGACAGGTATGTGAGGTAGAGGTTAGTCTTGGAGCCCATAAGCTTTCCTAAAGAGATGGGTTTTAAGGCACTTCTTAAAAGATGCTAGACTAGGGGAGAGTCTGATGGTGGTAGGCAGGCTATTCCATAGGAAGGGAGCCCCATGTGAGATGTCCTGCAAGCGTGAGATGGCCGTACGGGTGCGGACAACGGGCAGGAGGTGGTCATGGGCAGAGCAGAGAGACCGAGAAGGGACATACCTATGGATCTGTGAGGAGATATAAGAGGGGCTAGAGTTGTTCAGTGCTTTATAGGTGTGAATTAGTACCTTGAATTGACTCCTATAGAATACAGGAAGCCAATGTAAGGACTGGCAGAGGGGTGAGGTGTGAGAGAAACGACTAGAGAGGAAAATCAGTCTGGCAGCAGCGTTCATTACGGACTGTAGCGGTGCAGTCCGGCTTTTGGGAAGACCAATCAGGAGAGGGTTACAATAATCCATGCGGGAAATTACTAGAGCATGGACAAGCTCCTTGGTAGTATGTGGTGCAAGAAAGGGGTGGATGCGGGCTATGTTTTTAAGATGGAATCTACAGGATTTGGCAACATGCTGGATGTGAGGCTCAAAGGTGAGGCCAGAATCAAGTATGACGCCAAGACAGCAAGTATGGACTGATGTGGGTACCACAAACTTGAAGGGAGAGCAAAAGAGGAGGATCAGTATTAGGAGGAGGAAAGACAAGGAGCTCAGTTTTAGAGAGATTGAGTTTCAGAAAGCGGGAGGACATCCAGTCAGAGATGGAAGAAAGGCAAGCAGTGACACGTTGCAGTAGGGCAGGGGAGAGGTCCGGGGAGGAGAGATATAACTGGGTGTCATCAGCTTACAGGTGGTAGTGGAATCCAAAAGAGGTAAAAAGTTTGCCAAGAGAGGCAGTATAAAGAGAAAATAGAAGGGGACCAAGGACAGAGCCTTGGGGGACTCCAACCAAGACAGGACGAGGGGAGGAGGTATCATTAGAAAAAGAGACACTGAATGAGCGTTGGGAGAGATAAGAGGAAAACCATGAGAGGACAGAGTCACAGAGACCGAGCGATTGAAGAGTTTGAAGAAGGAGAGCATGATCAACGGTGTCAAAGGCCACTGATAGGTCAAGAAGAATTAGTATGGGGTAGTGACCTTTGGATTTAGCTGCGATTAGGTCATTAGTAACTTTGATAAGCACAGTCTCAGTAGAGTGGAGAGGGTGGAATCCAGATTGAAGGGGGTCAAGAAGAGAGTTGGAATTGAGGAAATGAGACACACGGGTAAAGATAAGTCTTTCCAGAAGCTTTGAGGAAAAAGGGAGCAGGGATATGGGACGATAGTTAGAGCGGGTGGACGGGTCGAGGGATTTTTTTTTAGTATAGGTACTATAGTGGCATGTTTAAGGTCAGCAGGGACAATGCCAGAAGAGAGAGAGCAGTTGAAGATGTGTGTTAAAGAAGTCACGAGACAAGTAGAGAGAGATCTAATGAGGTAAGATGGGACAGGATCGAGTGGGCAAGTGGTGGGGCGAGAGGAGCAGAGAAGAGCAGCCACCTCTTGGTCAGTAGCTGGGGAGAATGTTTGAAGGGTAGGAAAGGCATGATCTATGTGTGGTTGAGAAACAGAATAGCAAGGAGGGGAGAATTATTTCCTTAGCTGTTCAATCAGTAAAGTAACATGCAAAGTTATCAGCAGTAAGGTTAGTTTGGGGGGTGGCCACAGCAGGGCGAAGAAGAGAATTAAAGGTGTCAAAGAGACGCCTGGGATTGCGGGAGCATGAACTAATGAGATAGGAAAAGTAGGACTGTTTGGCAAGGGCAAGGGCTGCACTATATGAACACAATATGAATCTATAATGAAGAAAGTCTGACTGGGTGCGAGACTTCCTCGAGGAGCGTTCAGCACAACAGGAGCATCTTTGCAGGTAGCGTGTTGATTTAGTATGCCATGGTTGGGGGCAGGTCCTCCTCGAGGTGATTGTTTGGAGCGGTGCTGCAGCGTTCAAGGCAGATGTAAGGGTAGAGTTATATGTGGAGATGGCCAGTGAAGGACAGGAGAGGGAAGGGATGGACAGCAGTCGTAAATCAATATCAGCTGACAACTGCTGGAGTTCAAGAGAATTAAGGTCCCTCCTGAGTTGAGGGGGGTTAGACTGAGGTTGTTGGGTGAGGGGGTACACGAGAGCAAATGATAAGAGGTGGTGATCAGAGAGAGGAAATGGAGTGTTGCAGATATTAGATACTGTACATGCATAAGTGAAGATTGGGTCAAGGGTATTGCCAGCTACATGGGTGGGAGAATTAGCCCACTGTGATAGCCCGAGGAAGGAAGGAATTGAAAGCAGTTTAGAGGCTGAAGAGGTCAAAGGTGGGTTAATATGAATATTGAAGTCCCCATGAATTAGGGATGCAATGTTAGAAGAAAGGAAATAGGGTAGCCAGGCAGCAAAGTGGTCAAGGAAGAGAAGAGGGAAACCAGGGGGACGATAAATAACAGCAATGTTAGCAGAGAAGGGTTTGAAAAGGTGAATTGAATGTATTTCAAATGATGGGAAAGAGAGGGAAGGGGGGTGGGTAGAGTTTTAAAGGAGCAGTGAGGGGAGAGGAGAAGCCCAACACCACCAAATTTACATTCAGAGTTTTTGGTTTGTGGGTAAGTTGGAGACCACCGAAGGACAAAGATGCAGGGGTAGCAGTGTCAGATGGGGAGAGCAAGGTTTCTGTTAAGGCTAGTAAATCTATTGAACGAGAGATGAAGAAGTCATGGACAGCAGTGGATTTAGTAATATTGCAAACAGAGCGTGCGTTCCAGAGGGCAGTATTGAAGGAGGATTTAGAGGAACATGAGATGGGTATGAGATTAGTGTGGATCCTTGGGTTAGTATGTGGTGAGTTTGCCGAAAGGGGACCGGGGTTTGGAGAGACATCACCAGCTGCTAGGAGCAGAAGGATAGAAAGAAAGTGAAGGTGGGAGTAGGATTTGAAAGTTTTGTAGGAGGGTATGTATGTAGAGGATTTCGGAGGAGTTGGTGGAGATAGGCTGGAAAAGTATGTGTAGAGTGCATGGGATGAATAGAGAGGGGAGGGGAGTAAGGTGGAAGTAATGACAATGGTGTTGCCTGGGATAGGTGAGCGAAAGGATAGGGATATTTTAGTAATGAGAGAAGTTAGTGTTAAAGTGAAAAATAGAAGTGAGAACATTAGAGAAAGTGTATTATATAGATATGTAGATCATATATACACACACACACACACACAAATATCAATGAGTGTTTAAACCATTGTAAGGATGCAGTGTGTTAACAGAGGATTTCAGGTGAGGAGAGGTTTAGTGACTTGATTGGTGTGTTTAGGAAACCAGCTGATTTGCACTATCTATAAGTAAGGTAATGACCATGGGGTGGCATGAATTTATGCCAGTGAGGTAAGTTGCATAAAAGATGACATTATAGCAATAAAAAGAGTGTGTCATGCTACAGCACATATATGTCAGTATGATAGGCAACCATTCAGAGCAGCCATACAGAACTATACATATCTAAAGTGCTGCTGAAAGTCGCTCATATGGCATGATATTACATCATTTTTTATTTTAATTTTTTTAAATTATATACTTTGTATCCACTTTTTGCTCAACTCCATATAAAATGAATAGCAGTCTGAGATATGCATTTCTTTTTTGAAGTGTAATAATGGGTCAAAAATATTTATGGGTTATTATTTCCACTTTATATCAGAAGTGTGAGCAGTTTTGATAAAAATCCTTTTTTTTTTTTTTTTACCAGAGTCAATATGTCAGCTGTGAGTAAGTTCCAAGAGTGCTAGTTATTCTGGTTTGTATACTTACACATATCTTTAAAATTCTTCAGAAAACCCTTTGCCTAAAGAAGGCCCCATGTTCTGCAGTGAAGGATTCTTCAACAGAAAATCTTTTGTTTGATATTGTTCATCCTACTTTTGTTGTCTCTTTGATTTTGTTACAAAAATATATATTTCCTCTAAATCCCTTGAATTTGTTGAATTTCTTTCAAAGGAAAAGAAAACCAAGACACAAAAGTCATCCAAATAAATGGAAGACATTATATGTGTTTATACACTTAGTACTCAGTACCAAATAATCTTGATATTATGATCCTCAATTAACCCGTCGGTGGGTGCAAATAGTATGTGAGGATAGAAAGACATTTTTTAGAAGTTCCAAGAGTAATAGTTATTCTGAAATGTATACTTATATATAGCTGTAAAAGTTTTCAGAATATCCCTTTCTTACAGCAGGTCCAAGGTTCTACAGTGAAGGACTCTTCAGCAGAAAATCTCATGTTTGGTATTTCTCATCCTATTTTTGTTGTCTTTTTGATTTTATTAGGAAAATATCTATTTCCTTAAATCCCTTGAATTTGCTGAAAAAAAAAAAAATAAGACAAAAAAGTCTTTAGGGCTCAACAGTGAAGAGCTCTTCAACCGGAAATCTTGTTTGATATTTCTCATCCTCTCCTAGTTGTCTCTTTGTTTTCCATAGGAAAAATATATGTTTCCGCTAAATCCCTTGAATTTGCTGAGCTTTTTTCATTGGAAAAAATATGACAGTGCAATAATAATCCCAGGTACAGTAGTATACTCAAGGCAGTGTGTTCAAGGCTTTGCCTGGCTGTAAATTGTAATATTGCAAAAAATAATAATCTTGATATTATAATCCTCAACTAACCTGTTGGTGGGTGCACCTGGTATGTGAGCTTCAAAATCTATTTTTTCTTTAATCACATCTCCATGTTAACAGTATTTAAAATGAATATGAGTAAATGTCATACTAGAAAAAATTACTTCTGTCAAAAGTCGTACATTTTTTAAAAATTTCAAATGCAGGCCTCAAGTGCAAACTTGCCTTTGCTTCCTATTTAAATAACAAAGGAGATTCTAACCAGTACTATGATAATTAATGATATTAATATTGATGTTATATAAAGTATATTCATTTTGAATTATCAAAGATAGATGGATTAAATTATTCAGTTTGGTTGTTTAAATGTGTAGCTAATCCCACTGATGAATGTTATTCAAATTCATCAAGGCATAACATCATAATGAGATTACTAAAATATCCTTATATCTTGAAGGAATAGCTGTCATTATGAAAAAGGGTGCACTAAATACAGAACTCACAGTGGAATGTTCATTAATTCTTAAAGACAGATAACCCAAAGTGGGTATAGTTCATTTTCAAATGTTTAGGATATGTCTTGCAAGCATGTGCTTAGTTGTGATAGAATGGGAAATGCATGTTCTATGAAGAAAAAATATATATTTTCTTTGATTAAATGAATTGATAAAAAGTGTTTAGGACATATCAATGCATATTTTTACATCCAGGTTGGGTTTGACCAATATTGCATTTTTATTTATTTTATAGCCCATTAACCATATATGTTTGTGTTTTGTATTTTTTGTTTTTTTTGTTTGTTTTTTAAAGTAGAGAAAAAAAGTACATGCTACACATAATGGCTTTATTACAGACCCTATCAAATAGCAAGTTGTAACATCATAGGGAATTTGCAAAAATATTTGACGTAATAAGCACTACAGGGTGGTACTCCCAATTGCAAAGATTCCCAAAGTTTTTATTTAAGTGCTGCAAAGGTCATAGCATGTATAGTGAAACACGCATACTCAGAACCTTTCTGCAAAGCATGTTGTAAGAATATCAAATTTTCTGCAGCAATTTCAACTCATAATGATAAACAGCAGGGCTAAGAACCCGGAAAGAGAAAAGACTTGGCAAGCTCAAAGACCGAAAAGGGAGTAAAATGTTACTCCATGGGGTTGGAAGAGTTATCAAGGTCCCTCAAACTCATACATTTTATTGTTTTTGTAAATGCAGTAATTTTTGTATAGATATTGTTGGCTATAAATAGAAGGCCAAATATTTCTCCTTCTCAATTCATTTACATTTACACTTGCTGGAGGTTATGTGAACATTTATTTAAAATGGTTATCCACTTATGGAAGATTTCAGAATGATTATTTTCTATAGTTTGAACTAATTTCAGACGTAGGACCCTCGGGGCAGTTTAGCCTTTTGTCACAAAATAATGGTGTATAATAGAATTTATCTGGAATGCAGCAAGGTATCAGTTGAAGGTCTGTTTGCGAAAGTTACAGGTGATCTGTCTTGTCGTATTTAGCTCATTATACCCTATCTGGTGATTGCAACATTAGTTTAATAGCCGTAAGGAGAAAGTCAATCTTTCTTGCCATGAATTGTTATTCTCACATCCAGTTTCCTTTATATTCAGAACATTCAGTTTGCTACAAAGATCAAGGTTAAGTGAACACTTGTTTAAGTTTATGATTTACTTATAGCTGAATTCAGGATTGTGTTACCTATAGTTTAAACTAATTCTAGATGTGATTCTAGGAATCCTCTGAATATATTGACTTGTCTCACTGAATAATGTAAGGGCATTTATAAGGATTATAAAAACCATCAGTGGAAGATTCATTTGAGGAAGCTACAGGTCTGATCTGTGTTACTATGAGTTAGTGATATCAGGCATGAAATGCATTAGCACCTGACCCAGTGACCCACCCCCTGTTCTAGCCGTTCTTATTAATTTAATTTATGGAATAAAAGTATTTTGATTTTATAACACTACACTGCTGGAGGCACCTATTTTTGTTCCTTCGTGGAAACTAGCAACGTGGATAATTGTAATGCCAAAGAAAGATAAATATCTGTGAATGCCACTCAACAGACACCTTGGTAAATATCCCTACTTGCCAGTAATGTAGTGAGTAGCTTCCTGTAACATTTACTACTTACTGTACTCGATGTCTCATAAACCTACTTGATTCTAATCCTTTAATTGCACCTTATCAAGCTTTAATCGTGTAAATTTTAAATAGTTTAAAAAATAAAAATGTATTTTTTACATTATTTAAAGGAACACTATATGGTTTGGAACACAAACATATATTTCTCACCCTATAGTGTTCAAACTACCATCTGGCCCCCTCCACCACCCTCCCCCCCCCCCCCCCTAGCCTCCCTTGCCTCCCTAAATATAGTAAAATCTTACTTGTATTCAAGTCTGCAGCTTCTGCCAATGCCCCTGATCTGGGCCACCCAATGGATATCACTGATTAGAGGTTTGGTCATGCACTGAAACCATTTAACAACACAACTACATACTGTAATTGCACCTATCATAAATGTCGGTACAATGATGCTGACATATTTTTAATCTGCCAATATTATTTTATTCTTATTATAAAACTTTCATAGTGAATCAATTTTAAGAAAACCACGTGCCTCATATAAAATTACAACCAAACCATCAGTAATGTGTCCTGAGAAAAAACTACGGTTTTTTTTTAGCTAAAAAATGAGTATGTTGACTTTTATTAGGGGGGGGGGAACAATAAACATTTTTTTTTAAATAAAAAATGAACGCTAACATTAAGCATTGCTATTTTTTTAACTGAAAATGATCAATGTGTAATATTTTGCCTTTTCACACTGAGAATATAAATAAGAAGGGAAGTTATTGCACAAGGTACCTTTTCACTAGGCTCAGCAAGTGGCAATTCAGTGAGTAAGTACTTACTGGGGGCTTTAATGCCATAATAAGAGAAGGAACGGTCTGACAGTGACATTATCAGACTTTGAGCTGTTCTGTTCCAGCTGTTAAGATGCATTATCCTGCTTTAAAACACCAAACTGCTGCTTAAGGAATTGTGCATAGAAACATACGGAAACAAAAAAAAAAAACCTTCTACTTATGTCCAACGCATTATAAAAAGCTATTATTCTCCATGTGCCCTGGAATCGTAGGTGTGGACAATGGGCTGGTTTGTCAAAATCAAAAGATAAAGTTCAAAATAAAGAAAATAAAGAAACATTAACGTATTTTCTGTGCAACCTTTATTGACTTGGTATTTAAAGGAACCCTATAGGGTCCTGAATACAAATGGGTATTCCTGTCCCTATAGTCCACCTTCCACTCCTTGAAAAGGTATAAAACATATATTTCTACAAGCGCCAAGTGGTTCCGTCAGTACAGACTCCGACACAATCTGCCTCCATGGCTGAGATCATTAAAACTGACAATCTCAGCTAATCCAATGCTTTCCCATAGAAAGCAGGGACAGGCTATAGACACCATAACAACGTTCTTAAGCTGTAGTTGTTCTGGTGACTAGTTCTTTAAAGTTTGCTTTAAACAAAATCATTTATAATTATGTAATCAATAGAGATTAATCTTTTATAAAAACATCTACACATTCTAAGGAAATGTGATGCACAAACAAATGACTAGAATATATACACACCAAGAAATGAGATACTGATGCGGTCACTCTGCCCATGTGAATTGCTCCCATAGGCAAAGGGTCAATACATTCCCTTCTTTTATTAATAATCAGAGGCGGGGATGTGTATTGGTTTTCATTTCAGGGCACCAGTAGAGCGGGACTTATTCTTGACATCACCAGTGGCTATGTGTTAAATGTTTTAAAACATATCATGAATATTTTTTTCCCGGACTCTACAGCACAAGAGGTTCCCATACTCATCGATCCGTGACCCAGTATAATGGCATACACCTCACTGAATCCTCATATTCAATGGAAGGAATTTTGCTATTCCATATTTATTCTTTGTTCAAGAGGAGTGTCACTGTATAGGTTCCTCCACAGTTACTGAAATAAAATGTAAACAACATGTTACTTTCTTTTTACAGAGGGTACCAATTATAGGTCTCCTCGTGGGGACTCCAATTATGCTATTTATTTAGTAAATCTGTAAGGAGGGAAATGTTTTAAAATGGTTTTAAATTTAAGGTTTTAATTTGTTGGTTTTCTTTTTTCTGTTCATTAGCATTTAAAACTGTCAATGACAAGAAAAATCCTTAACCTATGGGAACATTTAGTGTTTATTTTTCCTCTCATGGCTTCCTAATTATCTTTCAAGGTGACATATGTTTCATAAAAAGATAAAATACCAAGAACTGGAAACTCTAAATCTTAACATAAGAACACTATTAGCATAATCACCATTACATCTACCGCAAATAGCATATTTACCAGTATAGTGCTATACTATAATAGATACTTACTATGTTTATTCATTTTCAATAACTTGGGTTACATATTATTTGTCAATGTTAGATTATTTAATTAAAGACAACTTAGTCTATATCATATAAAATGTGTTTTGGTCCACTTGTGTGTCAAATCTTTGACCATGGATCAAGAATCAAATTAATTAACAATAAAAGTAAACTACAGGACTGTATTAAATTATATGAAAATGTAAATGTTTATATAACGAAAGCAAATAATGTTTTTAAAGGGGAACTATAGTGCTCGGAAAACATTATTGTTTACCTATCACTACAGCTCTTCATAGTGCAGCCATCCCTCGCTGCTTCCCTCCCACATGGTGCAGAAGGGGTTAAAAATCCCTTCTGTCACTTACCTGAATCCGGCGCTGATGTCCTTCGGCGCTTGTTCAGTCTCCGTCTCCACTCCTCCACTGCCGACGTCAGCTGGCAAGGGGGCACTAATCCATGGCAGGTGCCTTGATCTAATTTCTTTGAGAAAGTATTCCTGAAATTACAAAAAGAAGTTCCTAAACAAAAGAATGAAAAAAGATTGACTAGTGAAGAGTATTCTCAATGTATACCAGCTCCTTTGCTTGGGGTCAGACACGGCTCATACAGGGAAGACATATAGGGGTCTATGTATAAAACTTGTTGTGTTCTAAAAATTAGTCTAAAGTACTAAAAGTGGGGCAGTCACCATAGAAACCTGCATGTGCACCAATGGAACCAGCAGGTACATTCTATTTGTGACTCCCCGATTGTGTCCTCTTTATTTGAAAACAAAAAGTATTGTTGTAGTCCTGTTGTAGGAATCCAGGCCACTGTATTTGTCTCTCTTCTGGAAATTGAGTGCTGCCATCTTGATATTGTTTTCAGATACCAATAATAATAGTAATAATAATAGTGCAATGTGTGCTCTGGGTGTGTCTGGACTTAAATGGGTTGGGACATTAATTGTTACATTTTTTATGTCGATTGATTTACACAATGTCTAGGTGATTTTCAAACACTTATTTAATTGTGCAATTTTCAGATACATTACTATTCCCCTTTAATACAATAGAGGCAGTATCAATTTGTTCATAGACCAAGGAAATTACACCCGGTAGCTTGCCCAATGCCCACTGGGTTCAGGACACTTGCAAGCACTTTCACTAAGATAGAGTAGGCGTCTACCTAGCATATGAAAGGTGTCTACTTTGTTCAAATGTACCTGTTGGGGGAGGATGTGCTACTGTGCTCTTCCACCACTGCAAACTATATGCTACAGTAATGCCTGGAGCTGGGATGTGACATCACCCTTGCCCCAGAATCACTACAATGAGTTAACAAGAGCTGTGCAGGAAGAACACAGTGATTCCAGGAGACCCACTGGCCACCAGGGAAAAGATCCACTAGAGCTCTCTCAGGCACAGGTAGTGTGTGTGTGAGTGTGTGTGTGTGTGTGTGTGTGTATGTGTATGTGAATGTGTGTATATTTTCTTTTGGATTGGGCAGGGGACTCTTCCCAAATTCTGTGCCTACATGTGCACACCACTTGAATTTAACTGGTTATGGTACATAGCGTCTTTATGTACAGCATTTCAATAAGAAATGTTGCACATACAAAGTTAAAGCACCTTCCTGCTGGAGGTGGCAGCCTATAACGATAGTTCCGGGCTAGTTAATGTTAAATGTATGCTAACTGGGAGTCCGGTGTCAACACATATTGGATGCTACCGACAGACAATCAATGGCAGCATATACACGCCTCTAGCGGGCTGTGCTTGAATGTAACAGTGTTTGAACATGTGTGGTGCTTGTATGTGTGTGGTGCACAAGGGAGACCCTTGATCTCCAATTGCCCAGGGGACCTGTGAGTTGTCAGTACACTCCTGGAGATCTTATTGTGCAATACTTGCATCATGATGCTGTAGGATGGATGAACTATTTGGGAAATAAAGGCTGAAGGACTTTGTTTTCATTATGTTTTTCAAATCTATTGAAATCATTTTATATGTGTTGCAAGTGTCTTTGTGTCAATGTGTCTTCATTTTAACTTTAAAATGTAAATGTTTGATATTAAAATGTAGCAAGTAAGTAGATCAGCAAAAGAGCACCAATGTCATAATTCTGGCCACTTCATTGAAAGGAATTCATTTTATATGTAGAAGATTCAAACTGCTAGCACTTGTTCAAGTGAATCAGCGTATCTTCACTTATGTCCCTTTTGCTGTTCTTCTAAACACATTTAGAGTTTCCCTAAATCCATTCACCACTTTATATTTTATTTTATTTTATTTTTATTTTGAAAGAAACTAATTTATATTCAAATTAGAGTGAACTGCTGTTCGGTTACAATATTTCAAATGGACAAAGAGGAACTCTTTAACTTTATTGGTGTGGGTGTGGGTGTGGCCAGGGGCAGGACTGTTGCAAGACATTTTAGGTGACTTACTGATAGCAATTGATGGAACTAAAGTACATTTTCGAACAAGGACAACATATCTAATTTACACAAAAAGATTGATAAACATATTTATTGTAATTTAAAGACATATTACTGTGTGTATCATTGCTGTTGTACACCTAGATATACCAATAAGATGGGCCTCCTAGAAAAGAGGAAAATTAGTGTTAAAAAAGAGGAATGTAGGTATCTGGGCTCACAATAATGACTGTCCTTCTTAAATAGGGACACTTAAGAATATGAAGTTCTCTATATGGTTGTGAGACTCTTTAAATTTACCCAAAAATATTAGCTATGCCAGTGTATTGTCAGAAGCAGACAAATATATTCTGGCTGAGGATAAAAGTAGTTTACATTCATATATAGTCACTTCCCTCAGGGTAACAGGACACAAAAGTCACAAATCAGTTTTTTTTTTTAGAGCAATAGAACGTTTTCTTTTTAAATTTCTGCTTTGGTCTGTAAGTAAACTCAAATATGATTAAATGGTTTCTTGATGTAACTCGGTATGAAAAATGAAAGCTTACAAATAATTTGTTTATACAAATAGACCTGGTGATTTAATGAATATATTTCACAAGCATAAGGCATTAGATGCTCAGTAGCTGGTAAATTATTTTTTGGTACACATGAAATAGACAAGTTCACGTACAATTTTTACCAGGCAAATGGGCAAATTGGAGTTTTACAGCAAATTGGCACACATTATTTTACAGGACCCCATCAGAACTGAGCAGTACTGGAATGTATTACAATATTGCTGCTTCAAATGGAGGCCATTTTTGGAAGCACTTTGACTATTTTTCCTTAATTCTACAAATCACTTTCAATTCTCTTTGATTTATCAACTTAGTGAATAACCTTGTGACATTAGTGACATCTTTAACCAGTACTGCCAATGGGCAAATATTCCATATTTTTATTAGTGACTAGCCAAAAGAAAGCAATTGATCAATTGTGAACGTTCATCCTACCAGGTTAACATTGGGTTAAAGGGTGGCTATCATGAGAAATACAACTTTTGTTCTTTATGAAGAACAAGAAATTATATCTATAACGTGTGCTAGTAGACTAGCTAGCTAATGTATAGATGTAGAGAAAAACCTAGTTAAAAATAGATATTTCTCCAACTTGACATGGGTGAGAAGGAAATATCTCCCACAGGTGGTCCTTCTACTCTCTACACAGTGCAACAAAGTTGGAGTCGCACAGGAGGTTTGCCCTGCTTGGGAAAGCATCCTGAAGCAGGCAGATAAAATAAGACAGCAGGTGGGTGAAGGGTGATTTGAGGTGGGTGTTACAAAAGAGTTACATCCACAAAGCACAAACCCACTAAGCAGAAGCAATGGTGATGCTAGATTGGAGGTAAGGGGGACATATCTCAAAATTTTACATTAAAGACATACATTTTCACTGTGATTTGTTTTAAAATAATATGAATATTGCAAATCCGGTCAGCATCCAGTCACTTTTATAGAATTTTACTCATGCAGACAAAAATTGATGATTAGTGAATAAACCTCTCCTCTGTTATTTTTTTTTTGTATATGACATTTTTAATTTCATCATTTGTGCCCTTATAATTACATTACTGTTTACAGTTTCAGAGAGTCACCCACTCTGGTTTTGTGGACGGTGTAAATATCTTATCACATTGTATTATTATTATTATTATTATTATTATTATTATTATTATTATTATTATTATTATACTTCAACTTAATGCTTCAGATGTCTCAGTTAGTTACCTAGTACACAGGACACAAATGCCACAATTCAGTTTTTGAGATGAGTAGAATGTCTCTTTTTCTAATTTCTGCATTGGCCTGTAAAAAAAACCCAACTATGATAGAATGATTTCTTGATGTAACTGAGTATGAAATATGAAAACATAAATGTAATTTGTTGATACAAATAGACCTGATGATTTAATGAAAATATGTCACAAGTATAAGACATCAGAGACTCAATAACTGGTAAATTATTTGTCGGTCCATGTGAAATAGGTAAGTTCACATACAAGGTGAAATTAACTTTTTTTCATATTCAAAGATGCAGTAAATGTACTTTCTCATTATCCCCTTAAGGACAGAGCTTCAGAAGCTTGACTTGCGCTTAATGACACAAGCAATTTTTGCATTTTCTTGCTGTTTGCGTTCAACTGCAATTTGCCTCTCTCTTATTTATTGCACCGACACATATTATATACTGTTTTTTAAAGGACAGAAAGGGCTTTAATTTGATATAACATATATATATATATATAAATGCTTACTTATTATAAAAAAAATACAGAAAAATGCAAAAAAAAAGAAAAATATTGGGTTTTTTTTACAGTTTTTGCAATCATAATGTGTGCATAATTAGTGCAGGTTAAGGAAAGTAATTAAAAATAAATTCATTTATTTGTTCTGATTTACAGAATATATAATGTGTCTGGGATTTTAAGTTGTTTTTGGTAGTTACAGGTCACAAAGCACAAGGAGTAAAATAAAATTTTAATGTGGAGCTATTTTAGAATTTGGTATGTTTGTCTTGTAAGCCTAATAGCCATAAAATAAAACAAAATTGCCACACAAAAGTATATATTTATATAAAGTAGACATCACAGGCTATTTACCTAAGGTTGTTTTGACACTTTCTACGTAGCCATTTTACCGCCAACCTCTGCTAAATATTGGAGTAAAATTGTGTTTTTTGGGGGTTTTCGCACACAAACGTATAACAAAGAACTTCTCATGTGTATTTTGTAAAGTTGGTGTGTGCTATTCCTGTACAAAGTTTTATTATGTGTTCAGTTACTTCTGCTGAGTACAACGGTACCCCCATTGTATGTCTTTGGCACTATTTTGTGAAGCTACAGTGCCATATAGGAGACCTGTCCTTTTCAGTATTCACAGTAGAATTTTGAGAGACGGATTTAATGAGCCTATGCTTCCATTTGGGGTATTATAACAGTTTGACTGTTCAAAAACCCCCACAAAGGCCTACCATTTGTAAAAGTAGACACTCCACGGTATCTCATAAGGTGCATATTGTGCCTTAACATGCCCCCATTTTTTTACCATTACATGCCAAAGTATGTGGTAAAAAATAATTTTGTGCATTTTTTACATACGGATTGCATTTTTGCTGGGCATTTTGTATATTTCATATGTGCCACTAAGTTCAAACCCCCCAAATTATGCTCAGCTAAGTCTTCTGAGTAAAAGGACACCCCCATTGTATGTCTATGGCACTATTTCGTGAAGCTACAGTGCCATACAGGAGACCTGTCCTTTTCAGTATTCACAGTAGAATTTTGAGAGACGGATTTAATGAGCCTATGCTTCCATTTGGGGTATTATAACAGTTTGACTGTTCAAAACCCCCCACAAAGGCCTACCATTTGTAAAAGTAGACACTCCAGGGTATCTCATAAGGTGCATATTGTGCCTTAACATGCCCCCATTTTTTTACCATTACATGCCAAAGTATGTGGTAAAAAATAATTTTGTGCATTTTTTACATACGGATTGCATTTTTGCTGGGCATTTTGTATATTTCATATGTGCCACTAAGTTCAAACCCCCCAAATTATGCTCAGCTAAGTCTTCTGAGTAAAAGGACACCCCCATTGTATGTCTATGGCACTATTTCGTGAAGCTACAGTGCCATACAGGAGACCTGTCCTTTTCAGTATTCACAGTAGAATTTTGAGAGACGGATTTAATGAGCCTATGCTTCCATTTGGGGTATTATAACAGTTTGAATGTTCAAAAAAAACCCACAAAGGCCTACCATTTGTAAAAGTAGACACTCCACGGTATCTCATAAGGTGCATATTGTGCCTTAACATGCCCCCATTTTTTTACCATTACATGCCAAAGTATGTGGTAAAAAATAATTTTGTGCATTTTTTACATACGGATTGCATTTTTGCTGGGCATTTTGTATATTTCATATGTGCCACTAAGTTCAAACCCCCCAAATTATGCTCAGCTAAGTCTTCTGAGTAAAAGGACACCCCCATTGTATGTCTATGGCACTATTTCGTGAAGCTACAGTGCCATACAGGAGACCTGTCCTTTTCAGTATTCACAGTAGAATTTTGAGAGACGGATTTAATGAGCCTATGCTTCCATTTGGGGTATTATAACAGTTTGACTGTTCAAAACCCCCCACAAAGGCCTACCATTTGTAAAAGTAGACACTCCAGGGTATCTCATAAGGTGCATATTGTGCCTTAACATGCCCCCATTTTTTTACCATTACATGCCAAAGTATGTGGTAAAAAATAATTTTGTGCATTTTTTACATACGGATTGCATTTTTGCTGGGCATTTTGTATATTTCATATGTGCCACTAAGTTCAAACCCCCCAAATTATGCTCAGCTAAGTCTTCTGAGTAAAAGGACACCCCCATTGTATGTCTATGGCACTATTTCGTGAAGCTACAGTGCCATACAGGAGACCTGTCCTTTTCAGTATTCACAGTAGAATTTTGAGAGACGGATTTAATGAGCCTATGCTTCCATTTGGGGTATTATAACAGTTTGAATGTTCAAAAAAAAACCACAAAGGCCTACCATTTGTAAAAGTAGAAACTCCAGGGTATATCATAAGGTGCATATTGTGCCTTAGCATGCCCCCATTTTTTCACCAATATATGCCAAAGTATGTGGTAAAAAATAATTTTGTGCATTTTTTGACATACGGATTGCATTTTTTCTGGGCATTTTGTATATTTCATATGTGCCACTAAGTTCAAAACCTCCAAATTATGCTCAGCTAAGTCTTCTGAGTAAAAAGACATCCCCAATGAATGTCTTTGGCACTATTTTGTGAAGCTACAGTGGCATATTGGAGACCAAGCCATATCAGTTTTTACAGAACTTTGAATTTTGACGCTGGGCCTATGTGCAATTTCCAAGCATCTTCGTAAGTTTTGAATTCAAACTACCCCACAAAGGCCTACCATTTCTTAAAGTAGACACCCCAGGGTATTTCAAAAGGCATATTTTGAACCTTAGCGTGGGATAATTTTTCCGCTAACTTGTACCAGGTGTAGTGGTAATGAGCGTTTTTTCTGCCTTTTTGACACACAAAGTGAGTTTGCACAGTATATTTTGCAAACCTTATGTGTGCTACGACTGTATAATACTTCATATGTTGCTCAGCTATGTCAGCTGAGTATAAAAATACCCCCGTATGTACCTTTGCCAGGTATATGTGGACATCGGAGGGGCACATTTGGGACACAGCCATTCCATTTTTTTTCAAACTTTAAATTTTTACGCTGTGCCCATGTCCCATTTTAGAGTATTTTACCAGGCTATATAATCCAAATACCCCATAAAGCCATACCATTTCTTAAAGAAGACATCCCAGGGTATTTCAAAAGGCATATTTTGAACCTTAGTGTGGGATCATTTTTCCGCTAGCTTGTATCAGGTGTAGTGGTAATAAGCGTTTTTTCTGCCTTTTTGACACACAAAGTGAGTTTGCACAGTATATTTTGCAAACCTTATGTGTACCACCACTCTATAATACTTTATATGTTGCTCAGCTATGTCGGCTGAGTACAAAAATACCCCCGTATGTACCTTTGCCAGGTATATGTGGACATCGGAGGGGCACATTTGGGACACAACCATTCCATTTTTTTTCAAACTTTAAATTTTTACGCTGTGCCCATGTCCCATTTTAGAGTATTTTACCAGGCTATATAATCCAAATACCCCATAAAGCCATACCATTTCTTAAAGAAGACATCCCAGGGTATTTCAAAAGGCATATTTTGAACCTTAGTGTGGGATCATTTTTCCGCTAGCTTGTACCAGGTGTAGTGGTAATAAGCGTTTTTTCTGCCTTTTTGACACACAAAGTGAGTTTGCACAGTATATTTTGCAAACCTTATGTGTACCACCACTCTATAATACTTTATATGTTGCTCAGCTATGTCGGCTGAGTACAAAAATACCCCCGTATGTACCTTTGCCAGGTATATGTGGACATCGGAGGGGCACATTTGGGACACAACCATTCCATTTTTTTTCAAACTTTAAATTTTTACGCTGTGCCCATGTCCCATTTTAGAGTATTTTACCAGGCTATATAATCCAAATACCCCATAAAGCCATACCATTTCTTAAAGAAGACATCCCAGGGTATTTCAAAAGGCATATTTTGAACCTTAGTGTGGGATCATTTTTCCGCTAGCTTGTACCAGGTGTAGTGGTAATAAGCGTTTTTTCTGCCTTTTTGACACACAAAGTGAGTTTGCACAGTATATTTTGCAAACCTTATGTGTACCACCACTCTATAATACTTTATATGTTGCTCAGCTATGTCGGCTGAGTACAAAAATACCCCCGTATGTACCTTTGCCAGGTATATGTGGACATCGGAGGGGCACATTTGGGACACAGCCATTCCATTTTTTTTCAAACTTTACATTTTTACGCTGTGCCCATGTCCCATTTTAGAGTATTTTACCAGGCTATATAATCCAAATACCCCATAAAGCCATACCATTTCTTAAAGAAGACATCCCAGGGTATTTTAAAAGGCATATTTTGAACCTTAGCGTGGGATCATTTTTCCGCTAGCTTGTACCAGGTGTAGTGGTAATGAGCGTTATTAAATTAATTTTTTAACTTTTTAAAACTTTTTTACTTTTTAAAACTATTTTTTCAACTTTTTTTGTTGCTTATTCATTTTTTTAAAGTTTCCTAAACTTTCTTAAAACTTTTTTTTACAGATTTAACATTTTTCTAAGCTTTTTCTTTTACCGTTAAACCCTAACTAGCAGTAAGCAGCACTAACAGTAAATTCCCCATTTTCCCATAACTCCCACCCACCCCAGCTAGCAAAATATTTAATTATACAATATTTAAATTAGTTAATTAAATTAATTTAACCCCTGAGGGTTAAAAAATAAATAAAAGTTGGGGGGGCGGGGCCTGACCGCCGAACAGATCAGACGTGTCTCGTCTGAGCTCTGGGATCTGGACCGGAAAATCGGAGCCAACTCCGCACCATAAGTAGCCACCAACCCAAATTGGCACCTAAACTGCCCACAAGATGAGGGCACACACAGCGATACCTCTCAAGATACGGTATGGCGCCGGAGTAACCCGACCACGGCCTGGGGCCTACTCGAGCTTGAGCCGGGGAGAGACGGCCGCTCCCCCGGGTCTCCGAACGGTGGCCGGCTGTCCCCGTCCCCCCCCCCTGGACCGGCGGGGGTTATCCCGGTCCCCGCGAGCGACCACCACGGATGACTGCCGAGCCAAAACACAATCCAGGCCGCAGAACCCAGCCCAAAGGGAGAGCTCCAAAATGGCGGATTTCCCGCAACCACATGGGCATACAAAGAGCGACCCGCCACATAATCCAAAGCCCCCCAAAGGCAGAGCCGACTTGTGGACCTCACATGCCCACCAGCAACCCACCTTAAGCAGCTACCAGTTCCGGCAAAGAACCGCGAGTGGAGAGACAAACGGCGGGAACAGAGAGGGTTCCCCTCAGGCATCCCTAACGCACGGACCACACAGCAACACCAAACAAGCCCAATCCAGCAGCAGACATCCAGGAGCTCCTGCCCTGAACACCAAACTCCGGCACGGAAGACCCGAGCCCACTGGAGGGAACTTCATACTCGGATCCTCGACAACTCCCACACAGGGAAGGAAAGCGACCCACAGCTGAAGCACTCGAAACCGCAAGCCGCAGAAGCAGGCCCCCAGGATTACCCAGGGCTCTGAAGAGTGCTTAATTGAACTCTGCAGCCGGGTCTCCTACCGCCCTATATGTCCACAACCAAGCCTAGGCTTCGGCTAATTTCTGGTCACTAACTATGGACGCTATAATGCCGTACCTGCAAACACTGAAAAAAAAACGGTATCCACTGACTCACACACACTCTGACTAACCTGACATCACAACCTGACAACTTCTGGTATAAACAGGCCACTGCAGACAAAGATGCCGCACATAAGCCCTGACAAATACCCCCATTAATGTTAACTACGTAGACCCCAGGCCTGACAGCAACTAACCACACAAAACTCCACATGCTCCGTGGGGGCGCCTGAGGTAGAGCTTAACTCATTAGACCAAACGACTTATCAGAGACCAAACACTCATATGACTATAGCCAGCAAACGACTAACTTCATGTCATGCTAACTCCAGTGCAGCAAATTGTAATTCTTAGCCATGCTTGTCTTTATGTACCTATAGCATAAACTGATTATACTAGCGGTGAAAACAGCTGGAGCACCAAATGCGTAATACTCTAATGTTATCATAATATAAAAATTGTGCAGATCATCTATATGCCATATGTGAAATGTATGTAGACACTGTGCTTGTGACTGCTATTGTGGCATCACGACCCGTTTTGTGAAATCTTGCACACAAAAAATAAAGAATTAAAAAAATAAAAATAAATAAATAAATAAAAGTTAATCGTCAGGGGTTAAAAAAAAATTAGATCACAGTATAATACTGTGATCTGTATTTTGATCACTGTAGGTAGTGATAGACTGGCAGGGAAGGGGTTAATTTTTATTTGGACTGGGTAAAGGGTTTATTTTTTTTTATTTTTTACTTAAACGTTATTAAAACTTTTTTTAACTTAATTTTTTAACTTTTTAAAGCTTATTTTAAAACTTTTTTAACGTTAACCCCTAGTTAGCCTAACACTAAATCCCCCAATTCCCCACTAACTTCCACCCTCCCCAGCTAGCTAAATTTATAATTTTAAAATATTTAAATTAATTAATAAAATAAATTTAACCCCTGAGGGTTAAAAAAAAAAAGAATTAACCCTCAGGGGTTAAAAAAAAATCAGATCATATTAAAATGTAATCCCTGCCAGTTGATCACTTTAGTCAGTGATCAATTGGCAGGGAAGGGGTTAATTTTTTATTAAAATGGTAAAGGGGGGGGTAAAGGGGGTGGGATTTTAAATAAACTTTATTTTTTTTTCCACCAGGGGGCAGGATCAGCACTGATCCGTCTCCCTGCACTTCACACTGAACCCGGAAGTGCAGGGAGGCGGAAGGTAAGTATACAGAGCACATGTGCCCGCTCTGGCATGCTGTCAGAGCGGGCACATGTACTGGGACAGCCCAATCCGGTGCTCCCGGTCTGCCTCTAATGCAGAGGCAGACCGGAGCACCATTAACCCCACGATCGCCGCGATTGCGGCGATCTGGGGTTAATTTTACCGCGTGACGGACGAGGTCCGTCATCCGTCGTTAAGGGTATCCCCTGGATGACGGACCTCGTCCGTCACCCGTCGTGAAGGGGTTAAAATAAAAAAATAAATGGTAGTTATCTTTGCGTTACTTGAATTTTTAGGGTTTAAAAGAACATATTTTAGAATTCATGGTAATTTATACAGTGCATCATGATGATCTGTTCTTTTTGACATTTTATGTCAACTTGAATTTATATTTAACCCCTTCAAGGTTAAATCATGACTGTTTAGACTAGAAGATTTGTAAACACTGCTGTCATCACTGTATAAGAACATAACTATTTACTAATAGAGCGTTTTTTGGGGTACCAAACTGTCATGACAGCATAAGATATCAAGTGTATTTAACAGGGTAAAGGTATATAAATCGAGTCGAAGTTGATGCTATACCCGTTACATTTTTTTCTCTTATTGCAGTTGTTATAGTGAAAACACAGTTGATCTAGAACGGGAACCAATAGGTAATTGTAAAACTTTTGGATCATTGGGAAAATAAAGTTCTAAACACTATTATGTAGATATCTAGACATGGTGTTTGTAAAAGGATAAACAGATTTTTTCAATGGAATTAATTGGAAAAACAATACATTTTATAATCTTCCCCACAATAATTAAAAAATCAATAACATGTTTGGACGAATGTCACCTGTAGCTCCAATACCTAGCATTGGTATCTCCGCTATTCCTTCCTCGAAGCTGAAAGAAAGACTATAGTAATCCAAGACCCTTTCCCCCAGCAACTAGACGACACATAGTTCTGGGAGTCAACTGATTTTAATGAGCCAAACTCAACCTTTTATGCACAGACCCCAGCAGGGGGTCTCCATTGTCTTCAACACAAGCCCTCCCAGGAATCTCTGGACCTGGGAGATAATTGCATTAAAGACCAGTAAGCAAATTATCTCCCAGGAACAGAGAGCCAAACACAAAACCTAAAATATAAAAATACCCCAAAATATCATAAAAACATACAATAACCCCACAAATAATACATCCCCAAATAGCCCTGATCTGAGTGTCCAAGTTCTCCAAATAGCGCTCAGATCCATGCATCGTAGAGGAAACGCCACCATGTTAAAGATCTGACCGGCTGCACATGTGGTCCTATGCCCCAAATAGTTACAGGGCGTTTGGTGCTTTTGCCGGTCAACTTTCGGGAGCTTCTGCGGCCACAATACGGGGTCCTCTCAAGTAGCGTTTGTTCTCCTTAGTCTCCTCCAAAAAGCACTCTCCTGGGTGATTTCAAAGTGGTTCAAAACAGCGAACCAAGTAGTCCGGGAAGCGCACGGTCATCTCTTGCTGAAAACAGTTCTATAATATTCGTGGCAAAGTCCGGCTGAGGTGACCAGGAACCCATGAAGTCCTCATGCCGAAATCTGTTCCATAGCAGTCGGGGCTAAGTACCACTGAGGACTATTCATGGTTTTGGTTCATGCGAACGGCCGCCAGAGAGCGAACGTTCGGTTCCATTCGCATGAAGGGAAAGTGCCAAACCAGGGCCACCTAGGGCAAGCTACAAGGCTGGGTAACTCCCAAATGGTGTCCCAGACCTGGACCATAGTCAGTGGGCAGGAGGCCAGCTTCCACACTCCTCCGGGAGTCCGTGGCAAACGTACATGGGAAGGAGCATTTGTCACATAACCCACGTATTTATTTTGGGAAAAACTATTTGAAAGAACCAAAAGTTGTGAAAAGTTAGTCATTTTACTATACTACATTTGGTTCGTTGATCAAGCGCAAAGAACCAGCCATTAGGGGGGAAAAAGGAGGAGCAGCAAAAAAAAAAAAACTTTACATTTATATAAATAGAGATTTTTAAAAACTTTTTTAAATGTATTTTTAACGCCACTGACAGAACTCTGACTTATAAAACAAACACAACTGTCCATTGTCCATTTAATTTGTTTTGTGGTTTATTCATGTGGTGTTTCACGGTTGCCTAATTCAGAAAAACCACAGATCCTCCAAAATTTAGACGAATCATATTTACTTTGAAACTGAATCCACAATTCTACTTATTACAAGAAGAAATGTTTTCTAAAATATAAGTATTTCACTTTACAATTATGACGAAATATCAAATGGGCATTTTAGATTACATTCGGTTGGAGGTAAACCTAAATGAAATTTATTAAAATAACTCCCACACGGGGGCGTGGCTTAGCGGCGAATGAGAGCAGTCGCCTGATCACGGAGCTCTCCCGCCGACGGGTGCAACAGCGAGAAAATACAGCGTGTACATACCGGCAACCGAGCACAAAACGAAGGTACACCTTCACTACACTATGTCCACTAAAATTACCAAAAAATTCCGGCAGAAAACGCTCCAATTGCAAGCAGCAGCGTCGCCGAAGAGTGGAGCAGAGGAACAAAATGGCGCCGGCCGGCATCAAACCCCAGCCACGTGTGCAACAATGGGTGAGTCTAATCACACCACAGACAACATGCACACTCCGGTCACCAATGCCTCCATACATGACATGCTCTCTGGCTTTCAATGCTCCTTTAAAACGGACTTACAACAAGTTGCTGCAGAAATCAGGGCAGACATACATGCACTGGGTGAAAGGACAGCTTGCCTGGAGGAACAGGCAGAAGACATAATTGACGCACATAATGGTCTCTCTGAAGCCCATACAGCACTCTGCGATAAAGTTCAACGCCTAGAAGCTAAAATTGCAGACCACGAAGATAGGGACCGCCGTAACAACATTCGGATTCGGGGAATACCAGAATCTATCAGCTCTCAGGAACTGTCCCAATATGTGCAAGATCTCTTTAAGGCTTATGTCCCTACTCTGACTGACAGTGAACTGATCTTGGATAGAACACACCGTCTCCCCAAGCCAAAACACCTATCAACAACAGTACCGAGAGATGTTATTACGCGCATTCACTATTTTACCACGAAAGAGCGCATCATGCAAGCATCCAGACGCCAGACGCAACCTCCTGAGCAATTCTCCCAAATTAAATTGTTTATTGACCTATCCTCTGCTACCATGATCAAAAGGCGCTCCTTTGCGCACATTACAGCGGCCCTAAGAGCAGCGGAGGTGCAATATAAATGGGGCTTCCCGACTAAACTACTGGTCAAACGCAATGGCATAGAAAACCAGATCCTTGATCCAGAATCGGGCACGAAACAGCTGCAAGACTGGAACATCCCTATACCCAATGTCCACCTCCGATCCACAGACATCGGATCTACAATCAAACTCCACAACGAGTGGCAGAAAAGGCCGCGCTCCACGAGCTCACACAGATACCACAGGAAGGCCCAGGACAACTAACTGCCCATGGACTATACTGCATATATAACGGACAGGTCGTATACATAAACTGTACTCATACGTATCCTTTCCTTACTATACCATGCCGGACTTATAGATTACTCGCACCTGTCGAGAGCCAACCTACGACACTTAGCAACCGTTTTTACCTTTGTTGCTGTTAAACCTGATATTCAGATTTCTTTACCCACCCCCAAGTGGCTGCAACTCAGAGCCACTAGAGAACCCGTTATAATTGACACTGCACTACCAGGGCGCAGTGAACGGAAAAATGTACATAGTTGACCTAAGGTCCAAGTGTTTTATTGATTTTTTTTTCCTTTTGCATATTATTTCTCTCAAAATCAGACCCACGGATAATAAGTCCCATGCCGCTACCACCAGCTGGCCCCATAGTCTGGGGTATGACCGTAATAAAAAGACACCCCAGCTACCAGAACCAGCCACAACCAAACCCACCACCTAGATGGCACTCAAAATATGCTCCCTGAATGCCAAAGGGTTAAATTCCCCTCATAAACGCCGCTTAGCCTTACGCGAAGCCAAGTCACTGGGTGCCCATGTAATGCTGTACCAAGAAACCCATTTTTTATGGAGTAAACGACCAAAATTTAATTCCCCGCAGTACCCCATAGATTTCCACTCCTGCTACTCCGCGAAAAAGAGAGGAGTATCCATCCTCATCAGTAAAGAGGTGGCCTTCTCCTTAATACGCAAAATCGGGGATAAACAGGGACGCTATCTTATCCTACAATGCTCTTTGAATAATAATGTGTACACTTTAATTAATGTCTATGGTCCTAATGTTAATCAAGGTGATTTTGTTGATGTTTTGATGGGATTGATGTCTGCTCATTCACTAGGGGAAGTAATCATAGGGGGTGACACGAACTTCTTGTTGGATAGCGAATTAGACTCCTCGGGAGGCACGAACCTGACCGCACAAACACTAAAGAACAGGTCCAAACTGACCGCGGCAATCCGCAACAAATTAAATGCACACAACCTCGTAGATCCGTGGCGAATTAATCATCCCACGGAAAGAGACTATACATGCCATACCGCAGCTCATAATAGCTACTCAAGAATTGATAGATTCCTTTTACACTCCTCTTCCCTTATGAAAGTTGAACATACCGATATAGGATTAATCACTTGGTCTGATCATGCCCCAATTACGTTACATTTCAGAGAACAATTCCCAAACACAGGAAAGGCTAGCTGGAGACTAAATGAACGACTACTAACAGACCCTGACGTTGTCAAACAAATAGAACAGGACTTACAGTTTTATTTTAAAGAGAACAAGACTCCGGACTCTCCTCTCCCCCAAATCTGGTTGGCACACAAAGCCTTCATAAGAGGCTGTTTAATAAAACATGCTAGCTTTGCAAAAAAAAAGAGGCTCGCAGCATACACGGCCATACTTACCGAATTAACCGCCCTAACACACTCTAACAAACACTCTCCCACAGCAACCACTCACGCTAAACTATTATCATTACAATCACAATTACGAGATCTAGAATTAGCAAAAACGACCTTTCTCACGCACAGGCACAAACATGGCTTTTTTGCAGCAGGTAATAAAGCCGGAGCCAAGCTGGCCGCCCAATTAAAACAGAGGGCTGCTAGCTCCAAGATCGCATCCATAAAAAACCCCAAAGGTGCCACCATTCTAAACCCACAAGGAATAGTAGACGAATTTGCACACTATTATGAAAAACTTTACAACCTGAAAGATGACCAACAGACCATCCACCCCTCCAAGACAGACATTGACTCCTTCTTATCAGGCATAGACCTCCCAACACTGTCTATCACAGACGCAGAACAGCTTGATAAGCCCTTTACATTAGAAGAGATCACTTCAGTGGTCTCCACACTCCCGCCACACAAATCTCCAGGCCCAGATGGCCTATCTAATATATATTATCGTACTTTCCTACCCACGTTAATTCAACCTCTCCAGGCAATATTCAATCACTGCAGAGAAGAGGGAGCATTGCCTGAAGAGGTGACAATGGCACATGTATCCACGCTTCCTAAACCAGGCAAAAGCAAAGACCAATGTAAGAACTTCAGACCTATTTCACTGCTTAATAGTGACGCCAAAATCTACGCTAAACTGTTTAGCGAACGGCTGGCACCGCTCCTACAAAAATTAGTGCATAATGACCAGTCGGGATTCGTAAGGGGTAGACAGGGCTCCGACAATTCAAGGAAGGTACTAAATATCATAGCGGGAATGGAAAAGGGGCAACTCGGAGGTCTTTTTCTGGCGTTAGACGCCGAAAAGGCCTTCGATAGGCTAAACTGGCAGTACATGACGGAGGTACTACGCATATATAAATTCCCAGAAGGGGCTATCAAAGGGATAATGGCGCTATACGCGAAACCCAGCGCTAGGGTCTCTCATGGAGGCTTCCTATCGCGAATATTCCACATAACAAATGGGACACGTCAAGGATGCCCATTGTCCCCTTTACTATACATACTTTCCCTAGAACCATTAGCTTGGAAGATAAGACAACACCACTCCATATCCGGCATCAAACTGAGAGACAAGGAATGCTGTCTAGCGATGTTCGCAGATGACATCTTTGTTACTATCTCACATCCTGAACGATCACTACCCCAACTGCTGGCATTACTGACAGACTTCGGTACAGTCTCTTATTACCGCCTAAACAAAGAAAAAACACAAGCCTTACCAATTAACCTATCAAACCTGGCCGTCACTGCGCTTAAAAATTCCTTTGACCTAGACTGGAGGTCGTCATCCATAACGTATTTAGGAGTTAAAATCGCCACCTCTATTGGCAATATAATAAAACTCAATTACAAACCCCTCATACATATGTGCAATACAGAATTACACAAATGGAAGAACGCAAAAATGTCATGGCTAGGCCGTGTAAATGCCTATAAGATGATGCTCCTACCGAGGTTATTGTATATATTCCGCATGCTCACAATAGAGGTCCCAACTGTAATCTTTAAAACACTGCAGGCCACTTGTAGCTCCTTCGTTTGGGGAGGCAAGAGACCCAGATTACCCCTGAGCCTTTTACAGCAGACAACAAAAAGGGGAGGAATAGGACTGCCTAACATTGGACTTTATTACAAAGCCTCTATACTCGCAACGAACATCCACCTACACGCTCAAAGAGGAACAACACAGTGGGTAGATATGGAACAAGACCAAATCCGACACACGTCTCTAACCAATTACATGTGGACACCACGCTCCCTAAGAAGCCCTAAAGTAGATCTTTACCCTACCACAAAAGCATCGATCAGAGTATGGGATCTTTATATGTCCTCCCTGGGCTGGAAGAAGCTCTTCCACCCAGAAGCCCCCCTAACCGCACTCCAAGCGGTGAACCCCACAATCCCCCTAGCTAGATGGACACGGTTAGGCATATCCCAAATTCATAAAATATGTAAAGGTCACCAAATCATGGACTTCCCCGATATACAAACTAAATGGGGAATCCCAGAAAAGGATATCTTCCCCTACTTACAATTGAAACATACTATTACAGCCCACGTTCAGAATATAACGCCCACCTCAATTGCCACTACGATTGCAGCCAGATTAATACCTCACAGATGTTGGACTGCCCCAACGAAACCCAAAGCCCTCTCACTTTGCTATAAGGCATTGCTAGAACTAGCCCCACAGAAACCACTGACATGCAAACAACATTGGGAATCAGAGGTGGGAATCACATTAACTGAAGAGGAATGGCTTCTAGCCCTTAATGGGATCAGAAAATGGACCAAGTGTTACTCACATATTGAAGCACACCGCAAATTACTTTATAGGTGGTATATGACCCCCGATAGGCTACATAAAATATATCCAGAGGTCTCATCCAAATGCTGGAGATGCGATATAGACGAAGGGACTTTGCCACACATATGGTGGAAATGTGGGGGGATACAACCGCTCTGGGGGGACGTCCAAACCCTACTAACTGAACTCGCAATTAACAACTTCCCTATGGACATGGCATCATGCCTGCTATTACGATTTCCTGATAACACCTGCCGGAACCATACCCAACTAGTGGGCATAATCCTCATGGCTGCCAGACACCTAATTGCCTTAAATTGGAAATCACACAAGTGCCCAAATAAACAACAACTAATAGATAAGGTCCAACAATTCTATATCTATGAAAAAATGTCCACTGAGCCCGCTAAAGCCACAGAAGAGTTTAGAGAGGTATGGGAGGTTTGGAATAGGTGGTACAGGGGAAGGAAATCTCGGGAGACATAAGAGGTACCAAATGAGGGACTGGTACAAGGAAGGGACGTCTATACCACAACAAGAAACAACATATATAACAACGTTAAGGAGGAAACTCAATGGTTGTCTGAAAATCTGTTTGTGTAAATACATTTGTTGAGTTAATTTTTCATTTTACCATATATTTTACTGAAGGAAATAACTGTAAACCACAGTGCAACAAGAATGGAATGCTAAAGTGTAAATTAAAACAGACATAGACATTGTATTACGTTACTAACCACTGTAATACCCAAACCGTACATTTTTGTATACTCGATTATGTTTGTTATGTAAACCAACTATGTACTGGAATCATAATCTTGAAAACCTTCAATAAAAACTAAATATTAAAAAAAAATAACTCCCACACTTATTATTTATGGTGGATCTGCTATGATTTCTTTTCTTTAGCAAAGCTGGGGGATCGGCAGCCTATAGCAGTTGCACAATCTGTAAAAATACTTACTCTGACAAAAAGTACATTGTCTATACCTATATAAAAAGCTAAATGACCTGCGTGAAATCAGTTGCTGAAAATCAAACATGGGCACTTTATGGGCAACCCACAAACACTTTGACAGCATAACAAATGGTCTACAGACCACTAGCCTGAAATGAGATCAATGTTGTAGATTCACTGCTGCAGAATCCAATGAGCAGAAATAAAGTAGTAGTAATTCATTCATTAAACAGATAAAACCTATTCAGTAATTTCAGCTCAAGTTTAACTTGCAAATTGTTTTTAGTGATGTCCCGAACAGTTCACCGGGAACCGTTCGCCGGCGAACATAGCGTGTTCGCGGTCGCGAATACGCGCAATGTTCGGTCCGCCCCTATTCGTCATCATTGAGTAAACTTTGACCCTGTACCTCACAGTCAGCAGACACATTCCAGCCAATCAGCAGCAGTCCCTCCCTCCCAGACCCTCCCACCTCCATGACGAATAGGGGCGGACCGAACATCATGCGTGTTCACGATCGCAAACACGCTATGTTCGCCGGCGAACGGTTCCCGGCGAACTGTTCGGGACATCACTAATTGTTTTATTTAATTTACACCATGCAAATATTGCTCTTCTGGAAGACAGTTTGACATGTATTTTGTATCCTTCTCAGAATTCAGATTTGGCATTGATTATTTAATTATAGAGTATACGTCTATTGATGAACTAAATTGTATAGCAACTTCAGGAAATCATATATATTGGCCATGCATGCTTCAGCAGCCTTGAGTAAAGTGTTGACGGAATGAGAGATTGAATTGCATGCATGGATCAGAACTATATTAGACTTCCTATGGGTTAAAGTCTGTAGAAACTTGAAACACGTTAGAATCCATCTTATTCTGAGCAGTACATGTGTGGAATAATAAATCATTGTATCATCAAGTCTCTGGAGTGCAGTTTATATACATTGAATCTTCTGTTACTCAACATATGTACCTATTACCAAGTCAAAAGTATCTATTTTCTCATTAAACCCCTTCATGACAACATTTTAGACAAATCATCATGATGAATTTGTCATGTCATCTGTTACAAAGGGCTAAGTTACTTAAATTACAGACAGTTTCACTTTACATTATTAATGTAAACATTATTAATAATCTAACAGTCCCAAGGGTTCTATAACTTGCACATCAAAACGATTGCATGCAGCCTTGAAATTCTCGGATAGGAATTTGACCGTTTTCAGGCAGTAAAAGAGTTAAGTACTTATTTGCTTTAAGATTTAAGTTAAACACATGGTAAATGATGCAATCAGTTTTATGGATATTTTGATTAAAGAAAGGTCATTTGTGATAATTCTTGCAATATTTTTTTTTCTCCTAAAATCAATTTACAGAAAATACCATAAATGAGACTCCGAAGATATAACCCAGTTGCTTATTGGAGTCTGAGTGATTCTATAGTGTAGTGTGTGGGTGGGTGGATGTGGGACAGCCTCGGGGAAATCTCAGCTAGTGTCTGTAATTGCCATACTGAACATCAATTATATTCACTGTTACTACCTATCTGCCTATAATCATATAACATCAAGAAGATAAAGGGAGAGGAAGTACATTGCACTGAGCTCATATGAATAATGACTGTACAGCATCTTTCTCAACAGCTATCAGCATGGGAATAAAAATATATATTTTTGACCAGCTTTGAAAAGCGTAAGTCATATAACATAGTTAGAATAGTGATTATATGTGTTGTTTTAATTTGAGAGGAATTATTATTATTATTTATTTGTATGACACCAGCAATTCAAGCCAGACAGAAATGTGTAAAGAAACTGAACCATGCAGGACTTTAAGAAGTGTGTTCATTTTGTATTAAGCTTGATCCTAGTGCAATTTAAGGCTAGCAATTTTGAACCTAAGATCAGAAACAAGCAAGAAAGATGAGAGCATCTGAAGCATTTTGAGTGAAGCTGTCATTAAGAAGAGGGCATGTGGCTTGGATGAGAGTTATTCGATTTAACTATTTAGTTTCCTGAGAAAGAAAAAGTCAACGTTTGCAAGCTATGTTCTTTAAAGGGTCACTATAGACACCCAGACCACTTCAGCTTATTGCTCATAAGCCGCTATTGCACTTAGTGCTGCAATGTAAAACATTGCAGTTCTAAAGAAACACTGCAGCACTAAGTCTCTAGGGGCGCTTCCTGGATCCAGACAGACTTTTGGTCCGATAACTGACGCGGGATATCCTCGCGCTCTGCATGAGAACATGCAGCGTCAGCTATTTCAATTTAGGAAAGCACTGAATCAATGGTTTCCTATGGGGAGGTCTAATGCACGGATGGCACTTGCCGCACATGCGCATTAGCGGCCACTCGACGAAGGACGTCTGAGAAGGCAGAGCCGCAACTGAGCACTAAGGGACGTTGGCGCTGAGATCAGGTAAATAAATTAAGGGTTTTTAACTGTTTATTTACCACTTTGCATTCCTGGCACTATAGTATGCCTTTAAGCGAAAACGGCAAGACGTAAGATGGAGTTCAGGAGTAGGTAGGAATTTTTAGGCGTCAATGAAAATCGGTATTGAAAGCAAAATAAGCCAATTAGACTAACATAAATCTTGTGACGGTTTGTAGAATCATAGACACTATGAAAACTGAGAAGTCAATCAAACTACGCAGAGCAAAGTTCCATTACAATATTATGCCTGCGCATAATTTAAATATTATTGCTTTATTAATAAACTATATTAATGTTTATGTACTATGTATTAATATTACTCTGTGCCAACATATCCCTCTGTGGTGTAGACTGAGAACATAAATGACTAAATTAGACTAAACAAATGAACAAGTTATGTGATATATAGGGTTGGTGTGGAAAATACAATTTATCTTGATAAAAGATTGTTTGCAGTGTATTTACAATATATAAATATATAAATATTATGCATATGTAAAGAAGAAGGTGGAAGTGTTAATGTACAGAATGGGGAGATGAGACATGTTATAAAAATAATAATTCACTATTCTAGAAAAGCAAGGTAACATTCAGCACTGTACAAACAGTATATAAAACAAGTTAAGAAATTCCAAAAAGCAGGTTAAGGCAGCACCTAATTTCTTAGCAATCTGAACACGTATGTCAAGAAATGAAACCAGGAACGTTGGAGAGGATAATGAATCTCTGTTTGTTGTAAGAGAAATGTGTCAGTAAGAAATGATTGACTTCTCCTTAGCCATTACACGCTAAAGAGGTCACATACAGGATGTTAATAGTAACAGAATTCAGTAAATGCTTTTTTCCCCCTTCTAAACGGGAATTTGTTTTACAAGACATCTCCTATGTGTAATTATTACCATCTGACCATATGTGTACATAGCCCACATTCTTTTTTCTGAGTAACTACTTAACACATATCAAGTCAGTGTTTAATAATTACATCACCATGAATATTGCCTATTAATTAAATAGTCACACACTGTGAATTAATAGATAGATGTGCGCGTGTTATGCAGAGGTGTCAAGGCAATGAGAAATACCTTTTTTTGTACAACATCCACCAGATAGCAAAAAAAAAGTATTTTGCTGACTTTTTACTTTTTAGCATTAAACCTTATACATCATTAGTGAAAAGTTGATGCTGTTTTTTACGAGTCGGTCTTTATGTGCTGGGGTAGCTGCGGAAAAAGTTCAAATAAAAAGCATGATCTAAGCACCTTCACATATTGGCTAGCAGATACAATTACTTCTATATCACATACCAATTAGGAACCAGTGGCCATATAAAGCTGGTTTCCAAATCAAGTAACAAAACCCAAAGCACGCTGAATCAAATGTTTTATTGATTTTTATTTATTTATTTTTTATTTGCAGTCAGGTTTAATCCAAGAATTTTTTCTTTTTTTATATATATTTTTTTTTCAAACGCCTATAAATATGGTGACATTACACTTATATCATATATGGCAAATCATAATACATATTGTTTGTTAAATATTTATTTAACCCCTTAAGGGCACATGACATGTGTGACATGTCATTATTCCCTTTTTTTCCAGAAGTTTGGTCCTTAAGGGGTTAAAGGAACCCTATAGTATTAGAAGTACGAACCTGTATTCCTAACACTATAGTATCCCTGACCTTACTTGTATTAGGTCTGCCCCTTCCGTGTCTGCCTTTAAATAAAAATAAGTTTACATATATTGTTACATTGTAGGGTTAAGTCCACCTCTAGTGACAGCCACTAGAGGTGAACTTAACCCTGCAATGTAACGATATATGTAAACATTGCAGTTTCTAAAAAAATTCTAAGTTTTGCCTTGCAGGGTTAAAAGGACAGGGGCACTGCACCAGGACCACATTATTGAGATGAAGTGGTTTAGATGACTATAGTGTCCCTTTGAAAATCACTCATGCAAACCTATAGCTTGCATTTCAAATGTTCCTCATGAATGCACGTGAAATATAAAATCTATCACTAAGCAAATTCATGCTATACACATTTTATAGAACTGAATACCTAACGGGTTTGAAACCTTTGCTAGCCTACCTTATATCCAACATAATTTCTAAGGATCTAGGCTTCATTGCATTTTGATAGATCAGTGAGCCACTGTGGGTGGCCTCGGTAGAAAATAAATAACTGCAGCAGTATGTGATTCTTCCCACTTCAGTCTTACATATGTGTGATTGCACCTTATGAAGGAAAATGGGTAAATTTATTTTTTTCACAGCAGTTGTCCCATCAGAAATGAATTTCAACCATATTGCATATTTCTTCATTGCTGTGTGTTCTATTGGTAAATATAAACACTGATTTTGCACATAGCTTTTTTTTTATTTCTCATTTATTGGCAACATAGCATAGGAAAAACTGTCATTGTTTTCTATTTTTATTTTAAATAAAGTTTTATGTATACTATGACCTCTATATGTATAAGATTCTAACACATACATGTTAGTTAGATATCTATTTTCCTTATTTCTCCTGGCTTACCTTTGCTCCATGTGGACAGCCATTTTATGTGTTCTGAGGTCAAAAGCACTGTTTATCCACCCAAGTGCTGGTTATTGAAAGTGAGTGCACATTCATAAATTCATGGCATTTTTTAAAAATCCATTGTGAGTGGGTTTCAGCTGTTCAAATTACAAATAGTCCTGGTTTATAAGTGGTGCTTTTGACCAAAGAGTCCCGGAAAATGGTCTCCCTTATAGAGCATGGGTCAGCCATGAGATTCACGTAAAAGATGTATCTACTTGTATACATATGAATTACGAAATAATGCACACAGAGACTATAATATGTGTAGACTTTTATTTTAAATTATAATAAAACAATTACTTAATTTTTCCTTCAAAGAAAAAATATTATGTTAAATATAATGGATGAGTACATGTCCACAAACCAGAAGATTGGAATTATGAATTTCTATTGGTGATAATGTGTCATATTTTAATCATTAAACTTGTGAAAATATAACTCTTTCATTGTCAAGGCCCTTTTATTTAATAACATTAGCAGCATAACCGTTATTTGAAACATAAAGTACATAAAACATACAAATATTTTTATTTTTTATTTGTTTGCTCACCCATTGCAGAAATGTTGGGGGAGATGGAACACTTAAGACACTATACAGTATTACTTAAGTTGCAATATTTCACACATAATCTAGCATCTAATTACCGTATATACTCGAGTATAAGCCGACCCGAATATAAGCCGAGGCCCCTAATTTTACCCCAAAAAACTGGGAAAACTTATTGACTCGAGTATAAGACTAGGGTGGGAAATGCAGCAGCTACTGGTCAATTTCTAAATAAAATTAGATCCTAAAAAAATTATATTAATTGAATATTTATTTACAGTGTGTGTATATAATGAATGCAGTGTGTGTATATGAATGCAGTGTGTGTGTATGAGTGCAGTGTGTGTGTATGAGTGCAGCGTGTGTGTATGAGTGCAGCGTGTGTGTATGAGTGCAGCGTGTGTATGAGTGCAGCGTGTGTGTATGAGTGCAGCATGTGTGTATGAATGCAGCGTGTGTATATGAGTGCAGTGTGTATGAATGCAGTGTGTGTGTGCAGTGTGTGTATATGAGTGCAGTGTGTGTGTATGAATGCAGTGTGTGTTTGAGTGCAGTGTGTGTATATGAGTGCAGTGTGTGTGTGTGTGTATGAGTGCGTGTATGAGTGCGTGTATGAGTGCAGTGTGTGTGTGCAGTGTGTGTGTGCAGTGTGTGTGATCAGTGTGTGTGTATGTGTGCAGTGTGTGTATGAGTATGTGTGCAGTGTGTGTATGAGTATGTGTGCAGTGTGTGTATGAGTATGTGTGCAGTGTGTGTGTGTGTGTGTGTTGCAGAGCCTTGGTGGGGGGTGGGCAATTTTATTATTAATTTTTTTAATTATTTTAATATTTTATTTTATTATTTTTTATTATTTTATTTAATTATTATTATTTTTTATTATTTTTATATTTTGTATTGTTATTTTTTATTATTTTATTTATTTGTAATATTATTATTTTACTTATTAATATTTTATTATTTAGATTTTTTTTTTCGTCCCCCCTCCCTGCTTGATACATGGCAGGGAGGGGGGCTCTCCTTCCCTGGTGGTCCAGTGGCATTGGTAGTTCAGTGGGGGGGGGCTGTGGGGGCTGTGAGAGAGCGTTACTTACCTCTCCTGCAGCTCCTGCCAGCTCTCTTCTCCTCCGCGCCGTCCATTCAGCTCTTCTGTCAGCTCCCACTGTAAGTCTTGCGAGAGCTGCGGCTCTCGCGAGACTTACACTGGGAGCTGACCGAGGTGCTGAACGGACGGCGCGGAGGAGGAGAGAGCTGACAGGAGCTGCAGGAGAGGTAAGTAACGCTCTCTCACAGCCCCCACAGCCCCAGTCTGTATTATGGCAATGCAAATTGCCATAATACAGACTATTGACTCGAGTATAAGCTGAGTTGGGTTTTTTCAGCACAAAAAATGTGCTGAAAAACTCGGCTTATACTCGAGTATATACGGTATTTCTACTTTGAAACTTACCTTAAAATGTGTGGTTGCGCCATTTTCAGTCTGTTTCCAGTCGTTCACATGGTTATAATGGAGTCCTGCAATTAAACTTGTTCTCTCCAAGCTGAAAATCCTGTTGTATAAAGGAAGGGGGTTTAGAAACGAATATGTTTTAAATTGCTATGCAATGAAAAATGAATATAAAACAATGTGTAGAGACAGGGTAGTGAAGAGGTGGAGCATCTACAACTAAATATCCTGGTACAGTTAAAATTATAAAATCAGGACACTTGAGATAGGTATCAGTTGAGCCCATCATCTTATTAATAATGAATAAATAAAAGAAAAAGTGGGATGCCATGATTTTTCTTTTTGCTTGACTGCTGACTCCTTCAATCACCAAATCCTGGTTCCCTTCCATTCCCAATAAGTAACACAACACCATGAAAAGTGGGTAAGGGCAACGGCCACAGCTTTATAGAAACTAGCATAACCAAATACTGTCAGCTGCTGGTTTTAACAGACAGGTACACTTAAAACTTCCTCCCGAGCCTCTTCAGCTTGTCCTTTGTCATCAACCAAATTCAGGCTGAGGCTCTCTGGCGCGAGAAAACACAACACAACAGAGAAAACACAACACAAAACAACAATTCCAGAGCAAAACCATTGAGGAACGTGGGTGGGGAAAGACAATGCCAGACTCCTTCAACGTTGTTCACCAGTAGTCTGATAATTTTCCCAAAATCCTCTGATTCCAAATGTAAAACCAACTGTATCCATTTGGTTGCTATTCCAACCCTCCAGGGCAGCAGTCATGCTCTCCCCTCCCTATTCGCTCTGGGGGTTGTCCTGTACGAGCAATTTGATAAAAAGTTACATGGAAAGCAATCCTAATTACATCATAACAATTCTAATTGCCTGATTCTAGATTGCAATTTAACAATTTTTTAAGCTGTTGTTATTACTTTATCCCCAGCATCACATCAAGCCTGGGTGAAACAACACCCCGATTTTGGTTGCTACTAATATATAAGGACCTCAGATAACAGCATCAAGCCTATATTTAAGTTAGATGGAAAAAGTCGGTTTGTATTGTTTTGTATTATCTAGATAAAACTACATATCATTTTGTAGTATGTTAAGAAAATAAATTATATGTTTTATTCCTTTCTCGTTAGTTTTAGAACCATAAAAAACTGCATTTGAAGGGCCCTTTGCTACTGCTAGGTCAACAGCCTTCAACCAAACAGTGCCCTTTCCATGTGTCAAACGTCTAGATGCTAAAATTAATTTGGCTCAGAGAAAATAGTAATGTGCAAAATATCTGTGTGATTTAATTAATTCTGGATCTGCTCTAGGCATTAATAGTAATTGTTGATGTGGTGATATTTCCAGTGTTATTCCCAGAGCCATTTTTAGAGATTTATGAAATAATAAATGAGATGAACTAAGTAGACACAACAACAGTTATATATCAGCTATCAAACACCCAATTTAATATTTTTGGATATGCCTTCGGATGTAATATTTTTTGATAAACATTTTAAACTACTTTTTTTTAAAATCTCAAAATATTTAAATATAACAAGTATGTATTGTGTCATATCAAAACAAATATTATAGAATATATACTATCTAAAAATATATCAAAATATAAAAAATATGAAAATATTACAATATTGTTCAAATTATGAATTAATGTGAAAAGTTTATACAAAAGTATTAAATCAAGGCCAAAGTGTTTGACAGTTTCTGATAATGCATATGCGTGGCGAGCATTGGAGCGATGCTTTCCTATGGATATTTAACTGACGCTGGATGTTCTCACACACAGCGTGAGGACGTCCAACGCCAATTAAGGGACCTAAAGTCTGGTAAGATTCCAAAAGCGACTCTAGTAGGCTATCTAGTAGACAGCGACTAGAGGCTGTCTTAGTGCTGCAATGTAAACATTGCAGTTTCTCTAAAACTGCAATGTTTTACATTGCATGGCTATGGGCAACAAGTACACTGGACCCAGACCACTTCAGTGAGCTAAAGTGGTCTAGTTGCCTATAGTGTCCCTTTAAAAACAAGAGGGAAGTCTTAGCAAATATGCACTTGTACATACCTTACAGTAAAGGCTGTAGGCAGAGCCAGATTAAGGCCCAGGGCCCTAGACAGGGTGTTAGAATTCAACCCCTCCTAGAATCCTTGGCTCTGTTTCTGTGAATGGTGTGTGTGTGTATTATATAAGCCATCTTGGGGCAGATGATAGCATGATAGCTGCTTTGAGGGGGGGGGGGGGGGGTTGCTGAGTGTATCTGTGTGTATAGCATTATGTACCTGTGCATTTGCTTGAGAGTGTGTCTGTCACTGGCATTGCGGAAATTGAAGTGTGGCAGGGAGAAGGGTTGTGAGTATAACAAGGTTTGGGGGTGAGTGTGAAAAGGTTGTGTGGTGAATGTAAGAGGGTTGGGAGTGAGTGTAAGAGAATTGGGGGTGAGTGTGATAGGGTGAAGGGGGTGACTGTGGCAAGCTGAGTGAGGCGTGACAATGTGTGGGGACACACAGTTCCCCCACACATAAAGGCCTTTTTTAAGTGTATATAACATTTGTTTCCCTCCTGCTTGCCTCCTGTGCAGGAAGGGCATTAATATATTTACTTGTGGTCTGGTGGGATCCTTGATGGTCTGGTGGGGTCTGTGATGGAGTGCATGGAGCAGACGATATTAATTGCTGATTCCTGTCCAATGCTCTATGAGGATGTCAGAAGGTATGCTTGGAATCCATCAGGCTGTGCCCTCACTATTTCACAGACTGACAGAACCATGGGGGTATTAATATGGAAAACCATGGAATAATTTTCATAAGTGCATGTCCATCTGTTGATCTGGGACCCAGGTGTCCCAGCAGTACCACCTAATGAGTAAGCCAGCTCTGGCTGTAGGACACAGGTCCCCACTCCCCAGTATACATATGCCATGTATACAGCAATCCCTTATCTTGAGTGAAGGTGGTGCAGGTTAGGTAATCACTCTTGACATGGCAGGTTTACACTTTCCACCAGGGCAGTGAGTGTGCACATCCTGACTAAGTTAATTTTCAGTACCTCTACTCAGTGATTTTAAACTTCTTGGGAAACATGCAGTACTGAGACAATGAAAACCCCACACGTGATAATTAGACAGGAAACAATAATGAAAGATATACCAAATATATAAACATTTTTGGTATGTATTCAATTTAGTTTACTGGTGTATGTAGGTGGATTTTGCACTTTTTCATAGGGTTCATGTTACAGCCATATAGGATTTTAATATTAATTTGGTGGCTGACTGTAAAGAGAATTTAAAAGAGTTTCACAGACTAGACCAATCACACATTACGCCCCATGCAAATCTCTCAGCTTACTACTGATTGAACTATTGGGAGCTCTTTCAAAGTAAAACACAACTGACAGTGACAGACATAGCTGAAAATGAGATGTTGGTGGATAAACTAATGACAAAGGGTGTTGGAGTAGCAACAATAGCCATCATATATCATGAGTGTGTTTGTGTCAGAATGCCCAAAGAAGGACTAACTTAGACTTATGTTTCTTGCTCTGTTATGTCACAATTCTATGTTTAATCGATTTAGACTCTTAAAATTAATGGTTACCTTCTTAGCCATTGCCCCTGGCTTGCCTCATTGCTCAGTTTATGAGTTACCCTGTCTTTCCTGTGTCCTGTGTGACCTCGTTGCCTTGCTATCTCAGTACCATGTCTAGTGACCCTGTTTGCTATTGGCTACAGACCTTGGTTCATGTTTCTCACTACTTTCTCAGATTGTCATTGTCCTCCGGTGATGGCTCCTGAACATGGATCTCATTCCTGACAACTTCTTTTGATCATCTCTTTATGCCTGTCGTCCTCCAGGATTCAGACCTTGCTCTATACTATCTGTCTATGCTATAGAATACTTTGTCATTTCAACTCTGGTATCAGACCCCAGCTCACAATTTGTGATCCTGTCCTAATGTGTTTTACACCCACCTCCTATAGAATGTAAGCTCGATCGAGCAGGGTCCTCTTCAACCTATTGTTCCTGTAAGTTTATTTGTAATTGTCCTATTTATAGTTAAATCCCTTCTCATAATATTGTAAAGCGCTACGGAATTTGTTGGCGCTATATAAATTGCAATAATAATAATAATAATAATTATACTTTTAGATCATCCATTCAACCACTGTCTTACTATTGCAAACATTGTTTCTAGGTGTTCCACTCATGGTAAACTCCATTGTTATTTTATTGCTATATCCATTCATTTTATAGACTCTGTTTCACTCATGGTCTGAATTGCTTCTCTGCATGTCTCTCTCTACTGTTCTCTCTACTCTAGGAAATTAGCTTTTCTTGAGATGTTTGTTTTTCACACTCCAGTGTTCTAATAAATGAATCGGAATGTCTTGCAGCTAAAAACATATATTAATTCAAACATACACATCATCCGGTACTAACAAACGTCTTATCTAACACATATGAACCGATAGGCAATGTATATTCACTTCTAGATCAAATCCAAGCTTGATGTTAAAATGTATTGGTAAAAATTCTAACTGCAAAGGTTTTTTATATGTTTAAAATTTAGTTACATCGGGGCATATACAAGGTTTGCCTGCTACTTTAAAATAAGTGGCTATTATAGAAAAAGGGTTGTCCAATCTATAATTTAAGCCATACATTATATTTAGTCTGTAAAATAGAAGTTACACAACAAAGTTCTATATACATGGTTAAATGAATAAATGTGAGCCTTCACAGGGAGTCTGGCTTGCAAAGCTTAGGTCAAAGGTTACTATCAACAGGCCTTCAGCCATCATTCTTAACAGGTAGTGCCTCTCAGTTTCTGTGTTCTGGAAGTAGTTTGAATAAAAACTTATAATATTCATATCACAATGACAATCCTACAACACATTAAATATTTAAAGTTCACTAAATATATTTCATCTACCAAAATCTGCTGTACCCAAACCTATCTGGCCTCTATTCCTAACTCACTCCTCTTGCATGCTGCTTAGTAGATCCCCAAGTGACCTCGGCATTGGGTCATGGCTCTGCCTACTCCGACATCACTTGACGAGGAGGCGCTAATGTAAACATTTCAGTTTCTTTAAAAATGTTTTACATTACAGCACTAAGAGCAATGGGGACACTGGACACAGACCACCAGCGCAGTATTTAGCGCAAGGCTGACAAGGTATTTGCCTTGAGCAGCCCTTTCAAGGAAGTGGCAAAAAAAAAGCCACCCCCCAAACGCCCTGACAAATGCCTTGCCAGCTTCTTGCCCTGTGAGACCAGACAACTGGCCGGCTAGCTACCTCAGTGCCCACCCCGAGGCTAGCATCTCCTGATGTAGACGGGTGGTGATGGAGCACTGTCCCCTGAGCTCTCCCTGCCGGAGCCAGATTATTACGTCACTCCGGCTCCGTCTTTACTGAGAGGTGCACGAGGGAGCTGAGGATGCCTCACTGCCTGTCTGAACTCTGCTCCGGTCTCCCTGACCGCCCTCTAGCCCAGCCAGCAGCAGCCCCACTGGACCACAAAGAAAAATCTAAAATCTAAGCAAAAAAAAATTGTGAGTGTGTTAGTGTGTGTTTGTTAGTGAGTGTGTTAGTGTGTCTGTTTGTGAGAGTGTGTGTCTCTTAGTGAGTGTTAGTGTGTGTCTATAAGAGAGTGTTAGGGAGTGTCTGTTAGAGTTTGTGTCTGTTAGAGTGTGTGTTTGTGTGTGTCTGTTAGAGTGTGTGTGTGTGCCTCTTAGAGTGTGTGTACCCGTTAGTGAATGTGTGTGTGTCTGTTAGTGAGTATGTGTGTTTGTCAGTGAGTGTGTATGTGTGTTTGTCAGTGTGTGTGTATGTGTGTTTGTCATTGAGAGTGTATATGTGTTTGTCAGTGGGTGTGTATGTATGTGTGTCTATCAGTGTGTGTATGCATGTGTCAGTGTGTGTATCTGTGTCTGTCACTGAGAGTGTGTGTCTGTCAGTGAATGTGTGTTTGTCAGTGTGTATCTGTCAGCGAGTATATTTGTATCTGTGTGTGTGTGTGTGTGTGACACTGAGTGAGTGTGCATCTGTCAGTGAGTATGCATGTGTGTGTTGTCAGTGAGTGTGTATGTGTCTGTCAGTGTATATGTGTGTCTTTTTGTGAATGTGAGTGTGTATGCCTGTAGATTTGTATGTTTCAGTGAAAGTGTGTGGATTAAACAGTATGTGTGACACTGGCTGTGTATCTGTAAGTGAGTGTATGTCAGTGCAGGCATCAGTGAGGGCATGTGTCTGTCAGGAAGATAAACTTGGAGGGGGGGCAGAGGGGGCTGACTTTTGTTGTGCCTAGGGCAGCAAGAAACCAGAATATACCACTGCCGACCACTTTAAAAGCTGAAGTGATCTGGATGCATATAGTGCCCCTTTAGTGCCCTGAATTCAGTTAAAGTCCTACTCAGTTTCTTTGAACAAGCATAATTAACATTGACTGCCAGCTTGTAAAATTAACACTAAAATAGCCGAATAAATACCTCAGGTCAAGAGAGTTGTATATTGTCAGAGCCTAACCTATTTTTGTGTTTATGATTCCAGTTGGTTTGTGATTCATCACAACTCAATGTTCAGTGAATAATGGTAATTCATATTCCAAGTCATGAAGACATTATTACATTATTGTTCTAACACAAAACACATACTAATATAACACTGATCCTGCTGCTGAAATCAGCAGTTTGGTAATGATTTATTTTTGATATTTGAACTACCTATTGCTGTTGTGAATTGTATGCATATTGTATGGCACTTGTAACTTGTAATCTTGTTCATGAGCTTAGTGTATGAGTGGGTTACTGCATAATAGATTAAGAAACATTTTCATTCTTTTCTGCACTATGGAATTCAGTATTACCACAAAAGCTGACAGTAACTAACTTTAAGCCACGGACAGCCTGGCTGGAGCGTTGGAAGCTAATTTAATTACGTATGTGTACATGCCCAAACCCTCAGGCTCAATTATGTTCACAATTATTTATATAGTGCCAACATATTCAGCAGGGCTCTACGATAGATAAACCAAGGCAAACCATGACTTCTGACGAAACATGTCACCCACCACCCACCAAGATAACAAACAGTGGCAGAACTACCACCCCTACATGTGCAGGCCCCGGTGCAGCCTTACCAGCTGCACAGGAGCCTGAACACTGAAGGGGCCCATCAGGAGGCCCATGCACTTAGGGCTACCTTATGAGTATGGGTGAAAATTGGCCCTTTAACAGCAAAACCTGGCCCCTGTCACATCTGCAGTAATAGTGAGTTCAGATAACTTCCTCCCAGCTATAGGAGCAGCCATGCGGGAGGGAGAGAAGGCAAAGGAGAAGTTAGGTAAGGCTGCACAAAAGGAGGGGAAGAATCAAAGGGTGACCCAGCTCTAGACCGAAACTCCCATCAAACTCAGCCAGCAGCAAGACTCAGGAAAGCCAGCCTCCTGCACATAAAAGTTATAATAACAGGAGGCAGGTTAGAAATTCTGACATATATGTGTGTATGTATCTATGTGTCGGTGTATGTGTCAATGTGTGTATCTAAGTGTCAGGGTGTTTGTATGTGTAAATGTTTTTGTATGTGTCAGTAGGTATTTGTGTGTCAGGTTGTGTATCTGTGCGTTAAGGTGTTTGTGTGTGTGTATGTGTGTTTCAGGTTGTTTGTATAAGCTAATGTTTGTATGTGTCAGTCTGTGTATATGTGCATTTCAGTGTGCATCTGGAGGTGTCTGTGTCGGTGTGTTTATATGTGCATATCTGTGTGCAGGTAAATGTGAATGTTTATCTGTGTATGTATATGTGTATATGCATACATCCCAGCAATTAAACACTAACACAACATACAAAGACACTCCTGCAATCGCATGCAGTGCATACAAACACACCCATGTATTAAAACACCAAAATTACATTCAATCACATACCAACACTACATACAAATATACACCTGCATTTAAAAGCATACACTACATACAAATACACCTCAGTATTCAAACGTAAACTCTACGCACTAGCACACCACCATATTCCAATGGCAACAATACATACAAACACAGATTTACATGCACACATATACTCTTTACAAAAGCATGCTTACATGCAAACGAACAAACACTGCTCACAAATATAACCCTGTAAGGATGGGCAAATGGTAGATCCCCAACTGGGATAGCATCATGGGAGTTGTACTACAGATGGGGATCTACCTTTCGGCTTCCCTTGAGCTGGGGGGGGGGGGGGGACAGCAAAAACATTTCTTGCACCAGGGCATTCTCTACATTAGTTCTGCCACTGATTACAACCTATAATGATGAGCCCATCTAAATAGAGTAAAAACTCATTGTATTTCCAGCATTGTGCAGGTCCGCTGGCTCTGCCTCCGATCTGCCTTCTTGGCTGACATTATCAGAATTGATGATCTCAGCCAATCACAATGCTTTCCCTTAGGAGGTAGCCTGGGTGTGGAGCCAAATGCCACCCTGATAAATCAGCATCTCCTCATTGAGATGCATTGAATAAATGCATCTCTATCTGGAATGTTCAGCATCTCCATGCAAATCGTGGACATGCTGAACGTCAATGCTGCATGTATTTGGCATGTACTAATGCTTGTTTAAAAGAAAATATTAAACAACACAACTTGCAATAATTTATAGAATTGTTTTGATTGATAGTAAACACGTGGGTTGTTTGCAGCGATATTTACTTTTGGGGGATACACACAGGTGGGAGTGATTTATTATTATTTGTTGTACATTGAGCTGTTTTTTGTTGTATTTAGTTGTGTTTAAATGTGTTTTATTTTTTGTCTGCTACCTACAACCCTAAATCTATGCCAGTTTGTCAAACTATTACAGTTTTGCTCAAAGGTTTGCATACCCTGGTAGAAATTGTGAAATGTTAGCATTGATTTTGAAAATATGTGTGATCATGCAAAAACAAATTATTTTATTGAAGGATAGTGATTATATCAAGCCATTTACTATCACATAGTTATGATTTTCAATCATAATGATAACAGAAATCACCCAAATGGCCCTGATCAAAAGTACATACCCTTGAATGAAACATAGAAACATAGAATGTGACGGCAGATAAGAACCATTCGGCCCATCTAGTCTGCCCAATTTTCTAAATACTTATTTATAGTTAGGATAGCCTTAACTTATAGTTAGGATAGCCTTATGCCTATCCCACGCATGCTTAAACTTCTTTACTGTGTTAACCTCTACCACTTCAGCTGGAAGGCTATTCCATGCATCCACTACCCTCTCAGTAAAGTAATGCTTCCTGATATTATTTTTAAACCTTTGTCCCTCTAATTTAAGACTATGTCCTCTTGTTGTGGTAGTTTTTCTTATTTTAAATATAGTCTCCTCCTTTACTGTGTTGATTCCCTTTATGTGTTTAAATGTTTCTATCATATCCCCCCTGTCTCGTCTTTCCTCCAAGCTATACATGTTAAGATCCTTTAACCTTTCCTGGTAAGTTTTATCCTGCAATCCATGAACCAGTGTAGTAGAGTTTAGTAGCCCTTCTCTGAACTCTCTCTAAGGTATCAATATCTTTCTGAAGATACGGTCTCCAGTACTGTGTACAATACTCCAAGTGAGGTCTTACCAATGTTCTGTACAATGGCATGAGCACTTCCCCTTTCTACTGCTAATGCCTCTCCCTATACAACCAAGCATTCTGCTAGCATTTCCTGCTGCTCTATTACATTGTCTGCCTACCTTTAAGTCATCAGAAATAATCACCCCTAAATCCCTTTCCTCAGATGTTGAGGTTAGGACTCTGTCAAATATTCTGTACTCTGGCCTTGGGTTTTTACGTCCAAGATGCATTATCTTGCACTTATCCACATTAAATGTCAGTTTCCACAACTCCATTTTTCTAGTTTACCTAAATCATTAGCCATTTGGCTTATCCCTCCTGGAACATCAACCCTGTTGAAAGACATACCTTACCATCAAGACCTTCTGCAATATCACTAATAAAAATATTAAAGAGAATGGGTCCAAGTACAGATCCCTGAGGTACCCCACTGGTGACAAGCCCAAGCTTCGAATATACTCCATTGACTACAACCCTCTGTTGCCTGTCACTCAGCCACTGCCTTACCCATTCAACAATATTGGAATCCAAAATTAAATATTGCAGTTTATTGATAAGCCTTCTATGTGCAACAGTGTCAAAAGCCTTACTGAAATCTAGGTAAGCAATGTCTACTCCACCACCCTGATCTATAATTTTAGTTACCCAATCAAAAAAATCAATAAGATTAGTTTGGCATGATCTCCCTGAAGTAAATCCATGTTGTCTCTGATCTTGAAATCCATGTGTTTTCAGATGTTCAACAATCCTATCCTTTAACATGGTTTCCATCACTTTCCCCACTACTGAAGTAAGGCTTACTGGCCTATAGTTGCCCTACTCCTCTCTATTACCTTTCTTGTGAATGGGCACAACATTCGCCAACTTCCAATCTTCTGGAACTACTCCTGTTATCAATGATTGGTTAAATAAATCTGTTAATGGTTTTGCTAGTACACCACTAAGCTCTTTTAATAGCTTTGGGTGTATTCCATCAGGTCCCATTGACGTATTTGTCTTTACTTTTGAGAGTTGAAATAGAACCTCTTCCTCTGTAAACTCACGTGTAATAAATGACTCATTTATCCTTTTTCTTAACTGAGGTCCCTTTCCTTAATTTTCATCTGTAAATACCGAACAAAAATATTCATTGAGGCAGTCAGCTAGACCTTTATCCTCTTCTACATACCTTCCTTCTTTTGTTTTTAATCTAACTAATCCTTGTTTTACTTTTCTTTTCTCATTTATGTATCTAAAAAAAGTTTTGTCCCCCTTTTTTACCGACTGTGCTATTTTCTCTTCTGTGTGTGATTTGGAAGCTCTTATAACTTGCTTAGCCTCGTTCTGCCTAATCTTATAGATCATTCTGTCTTCCTCACTCTGGGTTTTTTATAATTACTAAATGCTAACTTTTTGTTTTTTACTATTTTGGCCACATCTGCGGAGTACCACAGTGGTTTCTTTATTTTTTTGCTTTTACTGACAAGCCTAATGCAATTTTCTGTTGCCTTCAGTAGTGCAACTTTTAAATAATCCCATTTCTCTTGGACTCCATTTAAATTGCTCCAGTCTGATAATGACTCCTTTACACATATTCTAATTTTAGAAAAGTGTTTTTCTAAAGTCTAAATCTTTTGTTTTTGTGTGGTGTGACTCAGTCACTGTTCTTATATTAAACCACACTGACTGATGATCATTGGGTCCTAAACTTTCACCTACAGTAATATCGGATACCAAATCTCCATTTATTAACACTAAATCTAGTATGGCCTCTTTACGAATTGGCTCCTCAACGACTTGTTTTAGAGACAATCCCAGTAGGGAGTTTAGAATATGTGTGCTCCTGGCACAAGCAGCTATTTTTGTTTTCCAATTCACATGAGGAAGACTAAAGTCACCAATGATGAGAACTTCCCCCTTCATTGTCATTTTAGCTATTTCCTCAACTAGTAGATTATCTAACTCTTCAATTTGTCCTGGGGGCCTATAAATCACACCTACACGAGTTACTGTGTGATTACCAAATTCTAACGTAACCCAAACAGACTCTATGTTCGCCTCACTAACTTTTATTAGGCTAGATTTTATGCAATCCTTCAAATACAGGGCTACCCCTCCCCCTTTCCTGCCTTCCCTGTGTTTTCTATATAAAGAGTACCCTGGTATTGCAATGTCCCAGTCATTTTTCTCATTATACCATGTCTCAGTAACAGCGACTAAATCTACACTACCAGTTGCCATTATTGCCACAAGTTCATGGATCTTATTCCCTAAACTGCGAGCATTTGTAGACATGACTCTAAGCTTATCATTTTTTAACACACTTGCTACAGGCACCTTCTGTCCTTGTTTTGGGGGACAATTGGATTGATGTTTTTTCACTCTTTTGCCCCCCCCCCCCCCCCCTAGTTTAAATACATCTTATCAAAACCTCTGAACTGCTCACTGAGAACATTTGTTCCCTTTTGAGAAAGATGCAAACCATCTTTTTTGTACAGTTTATTTCCATTCCAAACAGAGCTACCATGAGAAATAAAGCCAAATAAAGTTGAATGTTTGGCCTTGTTACAGATACACAAGGTGATACAGACATGTTAAAATGGCAATGAAAGGTTACTTTCCTATACCTGTGGCTTTTTAAATTTTTATTAGTGTTTGTGTATAAATGAGTTTGTTAGCTCTCACGTGGATGCACTGAGCAGGCTAGATACTGAGCCATAGGGAGCAGAAAAGAACTGTCAAAAGACCTGCGTAACAAGGTAATGGAACTTTATAAAGATTGAAAATAATATGAAAAGATATCCAAAGCCTTGAAAATGCCAGTCACTACTGTTCAATCACTTATTAAGAAGTGGAGAATTCGGGGATCTCTTGATACCAAGCCAAGGTCAGGTAAACCAAGAAAGATTTCAGCCATAACTGCCAGAAGAATTGTTCGAAAAATACAGGCTGCTCTGGAAAAAGACAGTGTGGTTGTTTCAAGGAGCACATTACGACAATACTTGAACAAAAATTAGCTGCATGGTCGAGTTGCCAGAAAGAAACCTTTACTGCACCAATGCCACAAAAAAGCCCAAATACAATATGCCGGACAACACCTTGACATACCTCACAGCTTCATGCACACTGTAATTTGGAGTGACAAGACCAAAATAGAGCTTTATGGTCACAACCATAAGCGCAATGTTTAGAGAGGGGTCAACAAGGCTATAGTGAAAATAATACCATCCCCACTGAGCATGGTGGTGGCTCACTTATGTTTTGGGTGTGTGTGTGAGCTCTAAAGGCACGGGGAATCTTGTAAAAATTGATTGCAAGATGAATGCAGCATGTTGTCAGAAAATACTGGCAGACAATTTGCATTCTTCTACACGAAGGCTGCGCATGGGACGCTCTTGGACTTTCCAGCATGACAATGACCCTAAGCACAAATCCAAGTTGACCCTCCAGTGGTTACAGCAGAAAAAGGTGAAGGTTCTGGAGTGGCCATCACAGCCTCCTGACCTTAATATCATTGTATCACTCTCAAACGTGCTGTTCATGCAAGACGACCAAAAACTTTGCATGACCTGGAAGCATTTAGCTAATATGAATGGGCAGCTATACCACCTGCAAGAATTAGGGGCCTCATAGACAACTATTACAAAATACTGCATGCTGTCATTGATGCTAAAGGGGGCAATACACAGTATTAGGAACAGACTTTTGAACAGAGATCATTTTATTATTTTTTTTGTTGCCATCTTTTGTTTCATGATTGTGCCATTCTGTTATAACCTACAGTTTAATATGAATCCCATAAGAAGTAAAAGAAATGTGTTTTGCCTGCTTACTCATGTTTTCTTTAAATAAATGGTCCATATATTACCAATTTTCCAAGGGTATGCAAACTATTGAGCACAACTGTAGATTGTAATAAATTGTTTTAAAAACAAACCACATTTTTAATATTTATTGTTCCACTTGTTTTAAACCAGTATCTAATTATTGTCAATTATTTTCTGACACCTATTTTTTTGTGCTAATTTTCAGTTTGCTTGGTCACCGCTCATAAAGTCTTAATTATTAAATGTTCAAAGGGAATATTTAACACATTTTATGGAGAGCATTCATAAATGTGGTATAAGAAAAATGTTGAGATAATATGTGTAAATACAAGCTTACAGCTAACTGGTATATAGTGATAAACCATCTCGATGACACATATACAAATATATGTAATTAAAAAGAAAATGTAATCTTTTTTTTGCAATTTCTTCTTTCCTACAAAGCACTTTTGTCTCAGTTCAACACCCAGAAAAATCTTTCAACAAATATTCTGCATTGTTTTTGCATTCATACTAGGAATACTGCTATCATTATATAGTTCTAATTTGTAAAGAATAGAAATATGTTTAACCCCTTAACGCCGTTACGGCGTTCTATGCCGTCGCGGCTTTAAAGGGCTTTAAAGCCGTTGCGGCGGCATAGAACGCCGTAACGGCTTGCAGCCCCAGGAGCAGAGGTGTACTCACCTCCGCCGCGATCCTCTTCTGGGGGGCTGTCTGAGAGCCCAGGCAGCTCCCCTCCGGCAAATGAGGCCCCCGGGGGCCATGTGATCGCTCTCAAAGAGCGTTCACATGGCCCCCTATAGCTGGCTATGGATCTGCCAGCAGGGGGACTGTCTAAAATATTAGACAGTCCCCCTGCTGGTAGGTAGTGTAAAAAAAAAATTTAAACATGTTATAAAATAAAATAAATGCCTTTTTATATATATATATATAATATGTATATATATTATATATATAATATATATACATATTATATATATGTAACGTCATACGTAATGTATTTTAATATTAATATTAGTATATATATTAATATTAAAATACACTTAGAATGACGTTACATATATATATGTATATATATTATATATATAATAGATCTACATATATATATTATATATATATATACGCATAATTACAATAATAAATAAATTAATTAATTAAATAAATAAATAAAATATTGAAACAAAATATAAAATAAATTATATATTCATATGTAATTTCATTCTAACTGTATTTTGTTATTAATATATATATATTGGAAACAGAATACACTTAGAATGACATTCTATATATATCTATCTATATATAAAATACAAATAACCGCAAATATATATATAGAGATAAATACATATAATTACATAAAAGATTACATTAGTATACACGTAGAATTTATATACCTATAAATGCATATATATTAAAATTCTACGTGTATATTTAAGTAATTTTTTAACATAATTATGTCATTTGATTAATTAAAATTTGATTGACATGCCTGACAACACAGGGAGAAAGTGCAGAGAATTTAATTCGCAAGCACTATATTAGACCCTGTAACTCTCCAAGACACCATAAAACCTGTACATAGGGGGTACTGTTTTACTCAGGAGACTTCGCTGAACTCAAATATTAGTGTTTAAAACTGGTAAATTGTATTACAACGATGATACTTTAAGTAAAAGTGACGTTTTTTGCATTTTTTACAAACAAACGGCACTTTTATGGACTATATTATTGTTGTAATATGTTTTACTGTTTTAAAACACTAATATTTGTGTTTAGTGAAATCTCCCGAGAATAACAGTACCCCCCATGTACAGGTTTTGTGGTGTTTTGGAAAGTTAGAGAGTCACATATAAGGCTTGCATTTCATTTTTTTGACATTGAAATTTGCCAGATTAGTTATGTTGCCTTTGAGACCGTATGGTAGTGTCAGGATCGGGACAGGGATCCAACACGCAGAGTACAAAGAGTGGAAAGGTACGTATACCGGGCCTTAGAATGGCCGGACTAACGTACCGAGAGTAAAGAATAGTCAGAGACAAGCCGAGGTCGAGGGAACGAGAAGACAGATAAGCGAGAGACAAGCCGGGTCAAGGGATAACAGAGAAGCAGGGTAGTACAACGAGCCGAGTCAAAACCAATAGAGCAAACTAGAATACCAGAGCACTGAGTGACTAGACAAGCTAGAACCACGACAGGGCAATGAGCTGAAGTAAGGAGTAAGCTTAAATACCCTGGCTCTGGATGGAAATCACGCCTCTGACAAGTACCGATTGGATATCGGACACTTGAGTGACAGATTGCTCGTGATAGCGTCATGACGTCACGTATTGAGCGTCCTGCTAGAAAAGGACGTGGATTCCTCGCGGCCGGTGTTTAAGTGACTGGATGAACCGCGAGGAACGGAGGAAACAGCTCGCCTGGACGGATAAACCACCAAGTCTCTACCTCCCTTAGAGGTAGAGGCCTCAGGTACCCTGACAGTACCCCCCCTCTCAGATACGCCCACCGGGCGGAATGAACCGGGGCGAGATGGGAAGCGGAGGTGAAATGCTCTGCGAAGGCGAGAAGCATGGACGTCCTCCTGAGGTACCCAACTCCTCTCCTCAGGACCATATCCCCTCCAGTTGACCAGATATTGCAATTTTCCCCTTGAAATTCTGGAGTCAATGATGGAGCTGACCTCGTACTCCTCCCGACCCTCCACCTGAACAGGACGAGGCGAGGGGACCTTAGAGGAGAATTTGTTGCAAATGAGGGGTTTCAACAAGGAGACATGAAAAGAGTTAGGAATGCGTAAGGCAGGTGGCAGAGCAAGGCGATACGCAACCGGATTGATACGAGTGAGAACCCTGTAAGGACCTATGTAGCGAGGAGCAAATTTCATAGATGGAACTTTTAGGCGAATATTCTTAGTACTCAACCATACCCTATCCCCAGGAACAAAAACAGGAGCCGCTCTTCTATGTTTGTCAGCGTGTTTCTTGAACAGCGAGGAACTATGTAATAGAATTTGCCGAGTCTGATCCCATAATCTCTTCAGGTTGGCGACATGATCATCAACCGACGGTATCCCCTGAGAAGAGGAAACCGAAGGAAAAATCGAAGGATGAAAGCCATAGTTCATGAAGAAAGGGCTAGAGCGAGTTGAATCGCAAACAAGGTTATTGTGTGCGAACTCCGCCCAAGGAATCAGACCGACCCAATCGTCCTGGTGTTCGGAAACAAAGCAACGCAGATACTGTTCGATCTTTTGATTAGTACGTTCAGCAGCTCCGTTAGACTGAGGGTGATAGGCAGAGGAGAAGTTCAATTTGATGCCCATTTGAGAACAAAAGGATCTCCAGAAACGTGAGACAAATTGAGAACCTCTATCAGAAACAATCTCTGAAGGAATCCCATGTAGGCGAAAAACCTCTCTCGCAAAAATCTCCGCCAATTCAGGAGAAGTCGGAAGTTTAGGTAATGGCACGAAATGGGCCATCTTAGTAAATCTATCCACCACCGTGAGAATAACAGTCTGTCTCTTGGAAGCAGGCAAATCAACGATAAAGTCTATGGACAAACAGGACCAAGGTTTCTCAGGAATGTCCAAGGGGTGTAACAGGCCACATGGAGATGCATGAGGTAGTTTAGTCTTGGCACAAGTCTCACAAGCTGCGACGAACTCCTCAATATCTTTTCGAAGTGAAGGCCACCAGAAATCCTTGGATATCAGAGAGTATGTCTTGCGAATACCAGGATGACCAGCTATTTTACTTTCATGAAAACATTGTAAGAGCTCCAGTTGAAGTTCAGGAGGAACAAAGTTTCTTCCCTCAGGAGTGTTTCCGGGAGCTAGATGTTGTGACTTCAAGATCTGGTCAAGTAGCGGAGAATGAATTTTGAGACTGGTATTAGCAATAATATTGCATTTGGGTACAATGGAGGACAAAAGTGGTTCAACTGAAGCAGAGGGTTCATATTGGCGAGATAGCGCATCGGCTTTAGAATTCTTTGACCCAGGTCTGTAAGTCAGAACGTAATTGAAATGGGTAAGAAACAACGACCAACGAGCCTGCCTGGAGGACAGACGCTTGGCCTCTCCGATATAGGACAAGTTTTTGTGGTCTGTCAGAATGGTAACAGGATGTAATGTACCTTCCAATAAATGTCTCCATTCTTTCAAAGCCTTGATAACCGCTAGTAATTCTCTGCACCAATGTCATACCTGCTTTCAGTACCGGTCAATTTTTTAGAGAAAAATCCACATGGATGTAATGGTTTATCAACACCCAACCTTTGAGATAGAACAGCACCTAAACCAGTCTCTGATGCGTCTACCTCAAGCAAAAAAGGCAGAGAAGTGTCAGGGTGAACTAAAATTGGAGCGGAAGCGAAAAGCTCCTTGAGAGTCTTGAACGCAAGAAGAGCTTCAGTAGTCCAATTCTTAGTATCAGCCCCCTGTTTGGTCATGTTAGTGATAGGTGCAATAATGGAAGAATAGCCCTTAATAAAGCGCCTATAATAATTGGAAAAACCAATAAATCTCTGTATGGCTTTAAGACCTGTGGGTAAAGGCCACTCTAGAATGGATTGGAGCTTATCCGGATCCATTTTAAATCCCTCCCCAGAGATCACATAGCCGAGAAAGGTTACCTGGGTTTGATCAAAGCTACATTTCTCCAACTTGCAGTACAAGCCATGCTGGAGAAGCTTGTGTAAAACCCTCCTGACTTGCTCGTGATGAATCTCAATCTCACTAGAATGAATGAGTATATCATCTAGGTATACAATGACGCAATCTTGCTGAAATTCCCTAAGAACCTCATTTATCAGATCCTGGAACACAGCTGGCGCATTGCATAACCCAAAAGGCATAACAGTATATTCATAGTGACCATATCGAGTATTGAATGCCGTCATCCACTCATGTCCCTGCTGGATTCTCACCAAGTTATATGCCCCTCTGAGGTCTAACTTGGTGAAAATTGTAGAGCCCTTCAAACGATCGAAGAGTTCGGTGATCAAGGGAATCGGGTAGGCATTTTTAATGGTTATCTTATTCAAGCCTCGATAATCAATACAAGGTCTCAAAGAACCATCTTTCTTTTTAACAAAAAAAAAATCCAGCCCCGGCAGGGGAGGAGGACCTCCTGATGAATCCCTTGTCTAAATTCTCGTGAATATATTCCTCTAGGACTGAGTTCTCCTTTATAGATAATGGGTATACATGACCTCTGGGAGGCATGGTACCAGGGAGTAGGTTAATTTTGCAATCAAAGGACCTGTGTGGGGGTAAGGTATCGGCTTTCTTTTTGTCAAATACTGCCTTTAAATCTAGATACTGAGGCGGAATTTGTGTCTCTGTAGGATTGTCAGAGGTATTCGATGTATTAGTTAATCCAAGGGGTAAGACCTTCCGCAAGCATTTTTCTTGACAATTCTCTCCCCACGAAACTATCTCCCCTGATTCCCAATTAATAATAGGGTTGTGTCTCCTCAGCCAGGAGTACCCCAGGACTATGGGAATAGACGGAGAAGAAATGAGCATTAAGGATATATCCTCTTTATGCAGGATGCCAACAGTCAAGTTAATCGGTATGGTCTCATGGAAAATAACAGGCTCAAGTAACGGTCTACCATCGATGGCCTCGACAGCCAGAGGTGTCTCTTTTAACTGGGATGGAATAGCATGCTTGGCAGCAAAACCCTGATCTATAAAGCTCTCAGCAGCTCCAGAATCGATTAGTGCCATAGTCTTAACTACTCCCTTCTCCCACTTTAAAGAAACGGGTAACACAAGCCTGAGCTCCTTGTAGTTGTGAATAGAGGACAAAGTAGAAACACCCAAGGCCTGTCCTCTAGAGGAACTTAGGTGCGAGCGTTTCCCGAACGATTGGGACAATTTAGGCGTAAATGACCCCTGACTCCACAATACATACATAAACCCTCCCTTCTCCTGTACTGTCTCTCCCTTTCAGTGAGATGAGTACTGCCTATCTGCATAGGTTCAGGAATACGTAAGTCTTCGAACTCAGAGATTTGAAAGGTAGGCGCTAGTTTAAAGGAGGGTCTACGGGTCCTATCTCGAGTGTTCTGCCTCTCTCTTAAGCGTTCATCAATACGAGATATAAAAGAAATTAAATCCTCCAAATTTTCAGGGAGTTCTCTAGTAGCGACCTCGTCAAGAATTACATCTGATAACCCATTCAGAAACACATCTATATAAGCCTGTTCGTTCCACTTAACTTCTGCCGCCAAGGATCTGAACTCTAGTGCATAATCCACAAGTGTTCGATTGTCCTGTTTAAGGCGCAACATTAATCTAGCTGCATTGACCTTTCTGCCAGGAGGGTCAAAAGTTCTTCTAAACGCAGCTACAAAGGCATTATAATCATAGACTAGTGGATTATCATTCTCCCATAAAGGATTGGCCCATCTCAAAGCTTTTTCAATGAGTAGAGTAATAATAAATCCAACCTTTGCTCTATCTGTAGGATAAGAGCGGGGTTGTAATTCGAAATGGATGCTAATCTGGTTTAGAAAGCCACGACACTTCTCCGGTGACCCGCCATAACGTACTGGTGGGGTAATACGGGAAGAAGCACCTACCGTGGCTACCTCTAGACCTGAGACTGCAGGAGAGATAGAAGGAGTACGTGTCTCCTCAGGTGGATTACTAGCACGAGACAAAAGTGCCTGTAGTGCCAAAGCCATCTGATCCATCCTATGTTCCATGGCGTCAAACCTGGGATCCGAAGAACCAAGCTGACTGTTTGTACCTGCAGGATCCATTGGCCCTGTCGTAATGTCAGGATCGGGACAGGGATCCAACACGCAGAGTACAAAGAGTGGAAAGGTACGTATACCGGGCCTTAGAATGGCCGGACTAACGTACCGAGAGTAAAGAATAGTCAGAGACAAGCCGAGGTCGAGGGAACGAGAAGACAGATAAGCGAGAGACAAGCCGGGTCAAGGGATAACAGAGAAGCAGGGTAGTACAACGAGCCGAGTCAAAACCAATAGAGCAAACTAGAATACCAGAGCACTGAGTGACTAGACAAGCTAGAACCACGACAGGGCAATGAGCTGAAGTAAGGAGTAAGCTTAAATACCCTGGCTCTGGATGGAAATCACGCCTCTGACAAGTACCGATTGGATATCGGACACTTGAGTGACAGATTGCTCGTGATAGCGTCATGACGTCACGTATTGAGCGTCCTGCTAGAAAAGGACGTGGATTCCTCGCGGCCGGTGTTTAAGTGACTGGATGAACCGCGAGGAACGGAGGAAACAGCTCGCCTGGACGGATAAACCACCAAGTCTCTACCTCCCTTAGAGGTAGAGGCCTCAGGTACCCTGACAGGTAGCCCAGGAATAAGAATTACCCCCATGATGGCATACCATTTGCAAAAGTAGATAACCCAAGGTATTGCAAATGGGGTATGTCCAGTCATTTTTAGTAGCCACTTAGTCACAAACACTGGCCAAATATTAGTTTTTTGCTTTTTTCACACAAAAACAAATATGAACGCTAACTTTGGCCAGTGTTTGTGACTAAGTGGCTACTAAAAAAAACTAAACATACCCCACGTTCAATACCTTGGGTTGTCTACTTTTTCAAATGGTATGCCATTATGGGGGTAATTCTCATTCCTGGGCTACCACACCGTCTCAAAGGTAACATTACTAATCTGGCAAATTTCAATTTGAAAATGGAACGTTCTATATTTGACCCTGTAACTTTCCAAAACACCATAAAACCTGTTAATGGGGGTTACTGTTGTACTCGTGAGACATCGCTGATTACAAATATGTGCATTTTGTTGCAGTAAAACCTAACAGTATTATGACATTTACAGCTAAATTGTGAGGCGGAACTACAAATGTAAAAAAAAATTAAAATTTCTCACAGTTTTTTTACATTTTATTCATAATAAATTGTTTCATATACAAATATTTTATATGAAATTAAAGCCCTGTTTCTCCTGAACAAAATGATATATAATAAGTGTGGGTGCATTTAATATGAAAGAGGGGAACTACGGGTGAACAGACATATAGCGCAAATTCCAGTTTTTGTTTACGTTTTGTTTTGATCAGAACGTGTACTATTGACTCCGTCCTGAAGGGGTTAATTACATGTACTAATATGGTACTGAACTAACATATGTAAAATAAAGATCTAGTAAATGACAGAGCATTGTGAAGGAATCCATTGTGAATGTTCCCAGTTTCATGAGGTCAAAAATGTAATGTACTCAACACATTTAAGTCAAAATACTTGAACACCGAATATCTATTTTTTAACATTATTATTTTTATCTTTTTTGCTTTTGTGTTTTTCATGGAGTAATCTGGAGGAGTTTCTTTTCGATCATTCAGTTGTATTATTTTATTTATTTTTTCTTCTATTTAAAGCTCAGTCATACTTAAAGAATGTAAAAATGTTTACGGGTACGTCCAACAAAAATGGTCTTTACAACCTCGGACATACCTGGTACGGACATACCTGGTACAATCGTGATCACTTCCAGATGCTCTAAGGGTATTTTTAACACACAAACAAATATAAATGCTAACTTTGGCCAGTGTTTGTGACTAAGTGGCAACTCAAAAAGACTGGACACACCCCATATTGAATACCCTGGATTGTCTACTTTAAAAAAAATATATACATGTGAGGTGTGATTCAGAGATTTATGACAGATTGCAGTTTTACAATGTCACTATACATTTTAAAAATATATATATTTTGAAACTGCAATGTCCTACGTATTTATAGCCCTATAACTTGCAAAAAAAAGCTAAGAACATGTTAACATTGGGTATTTCTAAACTCAGGACAAAATTTAGAAACTATTTAGCATGGGTGTTTTTTGACAGTTTTAGATGCATAACTGATTTTGAGGATCGAAGTTAGAAAAAGTGTGTTTTTAAAAAATGTTTTACATTTTTTCATGATATTTTATATTTTTTGTAGTATATTATATGATATTATTACAATTATGGTATCTTTAGAAAGACCATTTAATGGTGATAAAAATGGCAAATAATGTGTGGGTACAGTAAATGAGTAAGAGGAAAATTACAGCTAAACACAAACACCGCAGAAATGTAAAAACAGCCCTGGTCCTTAATGGTAAGAAAATTAAAAAATGGTCTAGTTAAAATCAATTCATAACCATAACCTCTAAAACTAATTATTCATCCTAATTTGTTGTTGTAACATGTTTCTTTGAACATTTTTATAATAAATACATATATTTTACTGGTGATAAGAAACTCTGATAGTGTGATGCACTAAAAAATCAATAGCTTTTGGTCTTCCCATCACCAATGAAGACTTTATCCTCATACTGAAGTCAATTTGTGTCCTGTTGTTTTTTCCCACCAAATAAATGTAACATCCACTTGTGTCTTAGCTGTAACAAATGTAAACAATATATCACTTTTGTTGTGCAGTTATATTAAGTGAAGATCACCCTCTCTGCTAGACATGTATTGAAGGTATCACTGTCAGTGGCTGAGGGCAAGGGTGTTATAGCCTAGAGCAGTGTTTTTGTACAACATCCAAAAACTATGGAAGGTACCAACTTTGAATATAAGTTCGTATTGTTCCATTTGATAGGTGTATTAGTTTGTCTGACATCCTTGCCAATTCCACTTTGTTTATCCACTCTTTCAGCATTTGGGGATTTTGGTTCCTCATTCGTCATATTGTAAGTAATATTTTGTAGGTGGAGTGGCATATTGAGTTGTGATTTATCAGCTTAGTGTTTTGTGTGTATGCCATGTCTAAAACTGTTACAGTAACTTTAATTTTGTGGATATATTTCTAGTAGGGCTGAATAGCTAAGCAGTTCCACTGAATTTGTAGGATAATACCATTCTTTCCTTTACATTTCCATGTACGATTCAGTGAAGATATGTGAGAATTTGGTTTGAATGTATCATAGCTTATTTCATTTCTTATGTATGTTTCATATATGTCAAAATGGAAGAATGATGTTCTAATACACAGATATTATCAAATTGTTTATCTGTAATGGTGTTGTCTTGGTTTGTGTCCCAGGTCTGGCAGGGGAATTTAGTAGTTTGAGTCAAAAGTATGTTCTAGGGCAGTGGTTCCCAACCCGGTCCTCAAGAATCCCTTAACAATCCAGGATTTAAGGATTACTCAATTGTGTCTAAGTTGTATTTGGGAAAAGACAAAAAACACTTTAGACACAACAGGGCAACCCCTAAATCCTGGACTGGTATAGGGTACTTGAGGACTGGGTTGGGAACCCCTGTTCTAGGGTAATGAGATTATTATAATTATTATTACTGTTAGTATTCATGTAGTGCAAACATTTTCCACAAATTTAATGTGGGGATATAAAAGTGTATATGAAACAATAAGAAACATACGATCATAATTGCTAACCAGAAACAATAGGTTATTGAGGAATCTGCTTTAATAGAATTGCAAACTAGAAAAGGTGGAACATAAAAACACAAGAAGAAGAGTAACATGGGAAGCAAGTTCAAACAGCTGATAAGCAGAAAAAGTAGTAGAGTTTCAAGGTTAAAAAGTGAGGTGGCCCTAAAAAAGAGTGTGGGCTCAACACTGGAAAGGAGTAAGCTTTGGAGGTAGAAAAAACAACGGGGACTAGATCATGAACAGAACCAGAGAGTAAGATCAAGAGTGGTCCTAGATATGTATCAGTTCTGTCTAGTCTGTACATTTTATTTATTATATAGGAGATCTGATGTTGCAAAACATACATAAAAAAACATTATTTCCTTGTAAGTGGCAGAAAATGGGATACTGTAGCCCCTTCTTCCCCATTGCATGATTAAAAATAATGTGTTCTCCTGTGGACAATGAAGCAGGGATACGTGATCACCCTCCTATTTACTCCCTACAAAGGAATGAAAATCCTGGAAACAAATACTAGTACTCCTCCTCTAAACTTAAAGTACCATGTAAGGGCCCGATCCTCTACGCACAACGTATTATCACTATATGCAATATTTTATCACATTAATATTTTTCTTCACTACAATAAGCATTTACGAGAATGACTTAAATACTGAAAGTGCTGTAAACTAAGTGCCTCTTTGCACCAGAAGTATTACATATTTTAATAACTCTTAATGCCTATTGCAGATTTACATCCAGTCTTAAAGAGTTGGATTCCTGAGGTTTGGGAATTTTTTGTTCTAGAATCATACATAATCAATCCATTATCAGAAAGAGTGCTGGACTCATGAATGTTATAAATATTATAAATCTTCTATTAGTGATCGAAAATGTACTAAAATGTGGGTTTTAATCTGATAATAAAGTTGCACAAAATACAACAAAGAATGTATTTTTTCACAGAGGAATAAGCCAGAGAAATATCAAACTACCAATTACATCCTAGCTTTTCTTTTTGCTGATTGCCTCGGCTTCTTTATCTTTTGCCTCCACTTCAAGAGGCTTTTAAGAAGCCTAGCAAATTGGCAGAGCTGGAACCATGTGCTGTCTCTTTGTTCAACATGCATTGTATTTCAGTATTATTTCCTTGATTTGCTTTTAGATGGTATTTCACCATTTAATATTAACTGCACTGGATCTTCAAAAATGTGTTTTCCTTAAAACATTCAATTTGGGTTGGAATATTGGATTAAGGGAAGGTCATTGTGCTCCTATTGATTTAATAAGTACAATAACATTAAATCGTTTTAGAGAAAAATTGGCAAATCAAATGAAAGTGAAATGAATGAAAAATTAGCCATAACAACCAATAGGGTATTTTTGTTTGTTTTTTAGTAGAGAATTAGTTGAGATTACTTAAACAAATCTTTAAATGCAAAGATACCACTCTCAGAGCATGGACACCAATGCTGGGAGGTCTGTAATTTGGGTGGTAGGGGATATGGGGTGGTAGGCAGTGGGATGAGCAAGGCATGTAATTAATCACTGGTGATGCTGTGTGGTTTGTAAGATGGTAAGCATCCTAGTGTGGACATGCATCCCTAAAAATCTGAATCATATCTACTCCTAGACAAACTCTTCTGAAGAGCTTTGGTATGTAGAAAATAGCATGACAAAGTCAGACAACACATGCACACTTATTAACACACTTACATTGTACTTAATGAAATATTTACCCTTAAAATTGGAACTCAGAAGAAAAAAAATCCAAGACATATTATCCCATTTAGGAGACTAGATAGAGCTCAGAAGAATGTCCCAAAATACTTTCTCTTTAAATAATGAAAATGTACTGTAGAAATCTTATAGAATGTCCTTAATAAGTGGACCACAGAAAGAGTAGTGATCATATAGAGCTGACAATGAAAATAATCTCCAGAATCAGACAGAGGCTAGAATAGATGGTGACAAGTGAGCAGTTTCTAGGTATTGCAAAAAACTGCAACATGATGGAAGATGATGAATGTTATGACCACAGTAACATAAATGTAACCATAAATTATGCCTCTTGGCTTAGTGGAATCTTTACCTCACAGTACCTCTGCAACATTCCACATTACTAGTTACATAAGACTTAAATAATAATTTATATTTAGAGTTTCCTGCACACATCTAAAAACTCACATCCATAAATAAACCGTACAAACACCCTACAACAACATAAAGTGTTAGATTTACATTGGCTTTATTTAGCAGGCTGATTCGCAAAGTTTTAAATAGTTATTTTTCCATTTAGAGCTGAGAAGTCAATTCATCCAAATTAATGCAGCTAAGGTAAGAATGAACATGTTTTCTCTAGTTGATATACAAACCTTGACATTAAAGGGGAACTGTCTCCTTGCAGCATTTTAAAGGGACAATATAGTCACCAGAACAACAACAGCTTATTGTATTTGTTCTGGTGAGTAGAATAATTTCCTTCAGGCTTTTTGCAGTAAACACGGTCTTTTCAGAGAAAAAAATACAATGTTTACATTACAGCCTAGGGATACCTCCACTTCCACGTCTCAGAGGGCTTCCTGGGTCAGTGCTGCACAGTGTGAGTGTAATTTAGTGTCTCCTTCCTCTGCATGGAGACACTGAATTTTCCTCATCAAAATGCATTGATTCAATTAAACTCTATGACGAGATACTGATTGGTCAGAGCTGTGTTTGGCTTGTGCTGGCTCTGCCGCTGATCTGCCTCCTTAACAGTCTCAGCCAATCCTAGAGGAAAGCATTGTAATTGGCTTTTGATCAACACTGATGATATCAGCCAAGCAGGCAGACCAGGGGCAGAGCCAGCAGCAGAAGACTGGAATAAAAGTAAAATTGTACTATATCTAGAGGGACAAGGGTGGGTCTTGGGGGCAAGATGGTGGTTTTAACACTGTAGGGTCAAGAATACATGTTTGTATTTCTGACTCTATAGTGTTCCTTTAAGTCCAGTCATGGGAAGGGCACAAATTGCAAATTCTGTTGGAATAGAAACAATATTTTTATTTATCATCAACCACACATCATGTTCAATTACTGAAAAGGGCAGAGCTTATTGGCAGCAAGCAAAGATGGATAGACTAAGTTATAGAATATAGATACATGCAGCTGTGTGCCTTTCTACATTTAATTTTATCCCCACACCTCATAAACACACGTCTTAATTATAGGAATAAGTCAACGTAAAGTTTAAAATCCTAGAAAGTGACAGTTTAAAGTCAAAATAAGTCACAAAACAGGAGTTTAATAAAACAACTGGATGTGGGGATATCACTGCAGAAACCTCTGCAAATGTAGACACAATTTAGTTTGAAGGCATATCTCATAAATCCATAATCAGGTACCTGAATAGCGATGTTATAAATTGTTATGGTTATATATCACTATATATTTCTCATCTATTGTGATAATTTCAGCTGATTATATATATTTTACAGTCATTTACAAATTATTTAGTTTTTAAGCCCAAATGTCATATTGTACAGTTCTGTTGAATTTATGTCGGTTTATAAAAAAATAATAATAAGGATTCTTCTTTTTTTCATTCAATTGCTAGCTGATTATTAATATCAAATGTAGATTCTTTTTCATAGTCCAATTAAAGAAATAAACTGAAAAAAAATCTTCATTTCAGCTTTTGCTACAGCTTGTTTTTTTAGCACAAATTTCGCAAATATATTTTCAGTTTATACAATTTACAGTTTAAAGGGATACTTTTGGTGCTGTAACCTCTTCACCTCATTGAAGTGATTACAGTGTCTGGACTTACAAGGAGCCATCCTTCCAGTTAGTGTTTAACTGTTTTTTAATTGTTTAAACACTACACTTAAGTCGCCAACAACCCAATACCCTCTGTGATGCTTGGGCTAAAGAGGAAGTATTAACTTGGACAGTAAATTATAGAGATGACTAGCCGAGATTGTCAGCTGACCACTCTCAGCCTATCACAGCCTATCACAGTCGAATTGGTAAGCATAAAGAAGAGTATGATCTTTGCCTTAGTCAAAACTCTGGGGGAGAAGAGGTTTTGGTTTGTAAGCAGCCAGGGACCCTCATTCAGTGTTAAACCATTCGAAAATTGTTTCACACTGAATGGAGGGATTGTGACAGGGGACTTCTCTATAGTTAATTTAAAGGACCACTATAGTCACCCAGACCACTTCAGCTCAATGAAGTGGTCTGGGTGCCAGGTTCCCCAGGTTTTAACCCTTCAGATGTAAACATAGCAGTTTCAGAGAACCTGCTATGTTTACATTGCAGGGTTAATCCAGCCTCCTTTGGCTGTCTTCCTGACAGCCGCTAGAGGCGCTTCCCCGATGCTCAATGGGAAAATTGCATTAAGCACGCAGAATGTCCATAGGAAAGCAATGAGAAATGCTTTCCTATGGGCGTTTTATTAATGCGCACGGCTCTGGACGCGCGTGCGCATTCAGCTCCACTCGGGAGCTGACGTCGGAGGGAGAAGAGTGCTCACCAGCGCCGAGGGAGCCCGGCGCTGGATAAAGGTAAGTGTCTGAAGGGGTTTTAACATCTTCAACCCAGCAGGAGGGGGGGCATGGGGGTGGGAGGGACCTAAAAATTATATAGTGCCAGGAAAACAACTTTGTTTTCCTGACACTATAGTGATCCTATAATGAGATTAAATGGTTATAGTGCCCAGACCATCCCTAATATATAAAATGTAAGTAATATAATAAATAAACCTCTGTGTGTTTTGAATAGCAAATAGGAAAATTATAAAAGTAAGACTTCAAGTATAGTATTTCTACTTTTGACTATGTTTAGTTACGATCATGAAACAGTTAAAATCATTTAGCTTACAAACTTGGTAGTTGCCGACATGGGGAACAATTTCAAACAATATCTGCTGTAAAGGCAAGAAAGCAGATTTGTACAAGAAAATTATATCAAGGTAGTATAAGGTAGTATATGTCCCCCGAGATAAGTATCTATTTGAGTTGTTTTTCTTCTTAAAATCTTGCCAGACACGTATCGTCTTTCTTTCTTTCTTTCTATCGTTCTTTCTTTCTTTCTTTCTTTCTTCTCTATTTATTGACTCTATTAAGAAATTACTTTAATCTTTTAAACCTGAATACATTAGTAACAGCATATTAAATTAAATTATAGTTATAACATTGTTTGATGCACTTACTCTCAATATATCAAAGTTCAGTGTATACTACGAAATTAGATACTTTAGATGTACAGAATGTGTTTTTTTTTGCCAGCGAAGGAGTTGAAGGTAAATGGGAATTTTTTTAAATCTATTTGTATGGAAGTTAAAAGCAGGATGAAATGAACCCAATATTTTGCATTAACCTCTTCCTTTTAAAAAAGGGTTGGAGGGAAAAAGTTAACACAATCATTCCCACTGTTGTTTCCTGCAATAAGGGACATAGGATGACTTTGGTAGAGGAGTTTCCATGTCATTAATACATATTTGCATTGTAATATTTTACAATGTAAGCTGCTGCAGTTACAGTGTATTCTTGTGGTTCTAGAGCAGTTCTGCACATTGAGACCTCTATTGCATTAGAATAGAGCTCTGTGATTGGTTAATTTCTGTGACGCTTCAGACAATGAAAAGTTTCTTTCAATTTGGATAGATTGGGCTAACATATGTCAATAGCTGGCACTTCCTTGTTTATTATAAAGCCTTTCAGGTTTTAAACGATTACATTCAGGCCACAATCTGCCCTACATTAGCAGGAGTTTTTGGAACTACCACCATTTTTTCAGGCCTCGAACAACAATGAGCGTGAGGAGCTAATGACACAGAAATAAGAGAGAGTTTATTCACTTTCATCCTGATGCACGTGGAGCTATGAAAATATGTAGACTAATGAATGTTCACAGATCTATGGTGCTACTAAACATTGACCTAGTTCCAACTACAAAATTATTTTCAGTGTCTCCAGAATAATACATGCAAATCTCGCTGGATATATGTATTTTATATCAACAATGTAGCCATTTACTGTCTTTTTTCTTCTTCTATGCACTAATAGTAATTGTACTCGGTACAACTGATGGGCTAAAGTATATATTTTGCCTCATCTATCTATCTATTAATCTATCTATCTATCTATATATCTGTCTGTCTGTCTGTCCGACTGTCTGTCTGCCTGTATTGTTATTTGTTTTTTGTCTTTTTTTTGTGCTTTGCATTTTGAAACCTGGACACCTCTTTACATGTGTATTAAGGATATTACATCCTGGCAGTCTGGGTCCCTTTTATTATATATTGTATTATTTATTGCCATAAACTTTCAATATCCTCAGTCAATCTAGCAGATGGAATTATATTTGTCATTTGTATGTCTATCTATGCTTGGATTTATGTAGCACATAAACAGTGCTAGCACATTTGACATAAATAGAAGTGTACTACATATATCATTTTTTTGTACCATTAAAATATGAAATATGCTTCACAAGATGAATTAAATCAATAAAAAAAAGAACATGAAAAGAACATCTGACCATAGATGTGATATTGGCAAATATTATCAGTCTCTTTTGAATTATAAGGACAAGTGAACAAATTAAGAATTTCCACTAAACTCTGATTTTATGTTTCACCATTTTATTCTTCCTAAATATCTAGACATCTAGTACCTCATTTAGGTGTGATCGAAGTTCTAAGTTTCTAGGTAAAACCTTTCTTCATGTTGGATTGTGTGAACTACACAAATTAGTGGTAATTAATTGCTGACTGTTTTCCCATGGAAAATTGTTCTATGCAGCAAGTGTAATTCTAAAAAAAATACCTGTTGAAAGCTGATCCAGCTTAGACCTGTTGCAAACCTATGAAGGGACCACTAGACCTGCATTCTGCTACATGGATCACAGGGTCACAGTGTCTAAATACAATAGAAGAATTCTTGACCCTGATGAAGCTTTCCTAACACTGCAGAAGGATGAGGGGAACCTATATGTACCTCACCAAGGTATCTTTTCTAGATCTTTCCTCCACATCTTCTGAACTTCTACATGATGGATAGAGAAGACGTAATTTGTTGCCCTAAAAGGGCAAACAAATTCAATGTCAGGTCAAATGGCAGGATAGTAGAAGAAAATAAGAGTTCTTGATCCTCCACTCATCTCTTGGTGGCCTGAGAGGAAGTGGAATGGAACATCTAGACCTAGGTTTGCATTCAGAATAATGTGAAGAGCCACTTTATTAGTGATCAAAGTTTTTTTTTTGCCACAGACAATAACTAAGATGGACGAGGGAAATGAAATAAAAACTGTATGGATCTTGATTATTGGAATTACTCATGAACCTAAATACAGCACATAATGACTCTGACAAAATCTGCGCTAAACAGAGAAAACTCCGAACAATTACCTGCGGATTTACAGTTAATTATAAATGGTACAATGGAAAAAAAAAATATTAATAATGCTACTTAAAGGCAAACAAGTAAAGGGATTAAAAACAAATGTGAAAATATATTTCATTACAAACAGAGATACGGTACACAGGAAGTGTTTTTAGAGTTTTTGCACCACATTTTTCAAGTGCTCTTCTGGAGAAGTGTTATAAATAATGAGCTGTCATCATGAAAGACATTATAACGTTTCTCAATTTTTAACTTTGCAACAAATCATGTTTTACTTTTCATAAATAAGACATCGATTTTCTATGTAAAAGAGTGACTTAAAAATACTAATGTAGATGTTCTGTGTGTTTATTAAGCTGACTCATGAATTTTGTCGAAAACTGGAATAAAAATGTTAAATTTTAGTACAAAATAGTCAAGGTAGAAATATAGCTGTGATAGAGCATTATTCCAGGATGCTACTTTATTATTACAGTTTACCATTCCTGTATACCTTCTACAAAATTCCAAGTTTTATCAATAACCCTACTGGACCATACTGTATTAGATACTCTAAAAAATTGTATCTGGAATACTAGATGTATTTGTTTCTTTTACTTATATTGACAGAATAATACACTAATTAATCCAGACAGGATACATGAGAATATTGTTGAATTACCATTCATTAGATTTAACGAATTAATGTAAACTTTAGAAATAAATTGTCAAAAACATCCAAATGTACTGGAATGATGTACTTCCCATAGAATGTAATCCATAAAACAAAATGTGTAATTAACATGACAGCTCTTGTCTCTCTTATTGTAAAACCTTTGTGGATAATATAATTAATTAAGGCAGATAATCCCTATAAGTCAGCATGAAGATTTGATAGTTCAATTACACGTACAAAGTATGATATGTATTACCATAATATAAAGATGGTGTACATTCAAAATCATAGTTAAAAGTAATATACTGTAAATGCATGTAATCAACTGGCCCATCTTGTCTTCCTGTTTTTATCCCTCTTTCTTATTTTATTTACAGAATAGTTTTATGCAAATCTCATACCGTACTTACTTTTTAATGTTATTTTTTTTTTATGGCATGCAAACGTTCCCATCTATATATATGCACTGATCAGCCACAACAGAAAAACCACTGACAGGTGAAGTGAATAACATTGATTATTCCTTTACATTTTGGCACCTGTCAAGGGATGGTGTAAATCAGGGAGCAAGTGAATAGTTAATTCTTGTATTTATTGTGTTCTAAGCAAGAAAAACGAATAAGAGAAAAGATCAGAGTGACTTTAACAAGGGCCAAATAGTTACGGCAATGAAGGTGCAAGGAAAACAACTGGTGAACGGACATCAGGGTCATGGGTGCCCAAAGCTCATTGATGCATGTGAGGAAAAAAGACAAGTTGTCCCATAACACAGAAGAGGTACTGTGGTTCAAACTGAAAAACTTAATGCTGGCCACAGTGCATCACAATTTGCTGCGTATTGGGCTATGTAGCCACAGAATAGTCTTTGACGACCCCTATACACCACTGAAAGCACCTTTAATGGCGACATGGATATCAGAAAAAGACCATGGAGCAATGGAAGAAAGTTGATCAGGTGGATGGCCGGGTGCATGTTTGTTGTTTACCTGGGAATAAGATGGCAGCAGAAAGCACAATGGGGAGAAGGCAGTGTTATGCTCTGGGCAATGTTCTGCTGGGAAAAATTTTGGCCCTGACATTCATGTGGATGTTACGGTGGCATGTACCCCCTACCTTGAGATTGTTGCAGACCGTGTACACTCTTTCATGGCAATGTTTTTCTCGGATGGCAGTGACTTCTTTCAGCAGGATAATGCACCCTGCCACACTGCAAAAAATATTCAGGAATAGTTTGAGGAACATGACAGAGTTCAAGGTGTTGCTAGGGCCTCCAAATCCCCAAGATCAATCTGATTGAACATCTGTGGGATATGCTGGGACAACAAATCCAATCCCTGGAGGCCCCACCTTGCAACTTGCAGGACTTAAAGGATCTGCCATTTAATTCCTGGTGCCAGCTACAATATTTCATGCTCAGAGTTCATGTGGAGTCCATGCCTCAACACATTATATCTCTTTTTGCAGAATCAGGGGGATCAGTATTTATATCCTTTTATCAAGATGCTCACACAATCAATAAACAGAAAAAAAGAAATTAAGTCTGATGGTGATGAGTGTATTTGGCCATGAGAATGGAATGCCTGAATATGAAATGAATTAGAAGAAATCTTAGCAAAACAAATACAACTTCTAACATATCCAAATAGGCTGAGCAAAAAAAAAGAAAAAGAAATAGTGCAGGCCTGGAAATAATTATTTGAAGATCTGTTACGTTATGAACAAAAATTAGTCATTCATTCTGACCACATATTACAGATTGTAAAAAGTTAATGGTCACTGTCAAAAATGTGGCCAATTTAAAAGGAATCACTGTAACTTATCCATTTCATTCTGGCTGTAGTTAAATGACTGTGAAAAGGTCATATAAGTAAACTAATTACATGTAAAGGGAGATTTATCAAGTCAATAACAGGTGATGTACGGAGGTAAAGTGTGAAATAGGGCCCAATTACCATGGAAACCAAAAGAATGTTTCTCTACATTTAGCAGGTTATGACCCAAATAGCAGTCGTTTTGATAAATCTCTTCAGTAATGTTTAACACAAAGCACACTGGTATATGTTTGGAATCTACAATAATGAATTAATATAAATGATGAAAAAAATAAAAAATAAATAAAACATAAAGTTGAACAAATATAGTAGAATAATTATGAAAAGCGACAAAGTGAAGTGAAACCTATGAAAGAAATGTAAAGCGGAGTAAGACATGGTTTACATAAATAAAATATCAGGGTAATTCACTAAAGTGAGAATTCAAAGTGAATTTTAAATTGAAGGTAAACAGGAAATGTTCTCCCTCTCTAAAATATAAATTTTAAATTCACTTTGAATTCACTTTGGATTTTCACTTTAGGGAAATAATAACTCAACTGTATAATGACACACTGCCAAAATATGAGGCTCAATGTTTTTTTTTTTCTTGTAGAAAAAAAAAATAGTTACATGAAGCATATGATTTAAAAACGTGTATGCCCTCTGTGAATGGGTACCAGTAGTACCATGGCCATTTGCTAACAGGAATCCAAAAATCAACAAGAATAAAGAAGTTGTGCTCTTCATTTGAGTAGGTTTATGTGATAACTTCAATTATATAGGAGGGCTATCATGATGTCTAGCAGAAGGCTCAAGGCTATCATAAATCTAGGGATATGTGGTGCATGTTAAATAAATCTCTAAGTGTACAACTGTAACTATTATAAATGAATTGGGATAGGATCAACCAGAACCAGGGTACTTTCACATTAGGTGAACAAAAATGAGTCATTATTTTTTACCAATGCATATTTGTAATAAAATATTAATCATATTATTTTGCCTTGTTATTCTATAGTCTGAATTTGGGCAGATTGGGTGATTAAAGCCAAAATGTAGCCAAATCATGAACCAACCAAAATAGGCAATAGCCGAGTATGTCCGTTTTGATTTGATGGGAAAAGAAGATAGGGGAGATTCTCTCAATGTTGATTTAATGAGAAGTAACCAAAAGAGAAAAATAAAGGGGAAGTAAATACAATATATATTTTTATGGTATATATTAAGTAAATATATTGTATACGTATAGATATTTTTTTTACTGATCCTTCTTTTTTCTCTCTATTAGTTACTTTTTTCCTCACTTAGTCTGTGAACCAAATGGTGGGAAAATGCTCCTTGTAGTGTAATCCGTGTATATAGTTTATTTATATATTTTGAAGCACACTGATTTGCCCAATGTTGTATTGTTTTGGTTCCTCTGATCCCTAAATCAGTTTCTCATTAACAAAATTCTGCTTCGCTGAACTGACATATGACCTCAGTCACAAAGCTGTAGGCTATCCATCAGCTTACAGAATGGTTCTGACAAATGTTAAAGTGTAAAGCTCACAAACTATTTCAGTTTGCAATACTAACAGCTGAGTTCCACAACACCTCTGCAACCAATATTAGTAATGTCCTTTAGGACAGTGTTCCCTAACCCAGTCCTCGTGGACCACCAACAGTCCATAATTTATGTATTTACCAGTTTTATTCCAATGGAGATACTGACAAAACCTGGACTGCTGGTGGTACATGAGGACTGGGTTGTGGGACACTGCATTAAGATATATTAGAAATCCACAAACATTACACAAGCAGTGTGCAAAACCCATTACCATTGGACTCTGGAGTGCTTGAGTATACATCATTATCTGACAGCAGATTAATGACTATGTGCTTTCGTGGAGGGGATGCCAGGAGAATTGTGAGAGGTCAAGGCTTCATTTTGTCTGAGGGAAGAAGGGTAGGATTTATAAATGATCCTCAGTTTGACTGTGCATCAGCACCAGCATTAGTTGTAAGTGGCATTGATGCCATGCTTACATCCTTTTCTTACCTTACCCTCTTTCGAGACTTGTATAACAAGGAGGCAGTGAGAGGCAGGCTTGGTGCATTTTCTGTCACTGCTATCTTGGTGTGCTTTGTGCATGGGATGGGGGGCAACATAAACCTGCTTTTTTCCTCAACAAGATTTCCTCCCAGACACATCACAGTGGGGGAGGAGGAGGATGCACCTGTAGATGTACATAGATTAGCTCCCTCATGGAATGTTGAGACTGGTGTGAACGAATCTAACTGGTTCGCACAAAGGCCTATACAAAATATTATCAAACACGTTCGTAATGATTTGGTATTTGAATACTCAGTGTTAGAGATGTCTAGAGAGATTGAGAAACCGCTGTAACTTGCAAAAATGCATGAAGTATTTTTTTTTTTTTTTTGCTAAGTCTGACAACTCAATGTTATATGCAGAATTAAGTGATTTAAAATACTCCCACCAAGAGAAGCATATTTATCCCATTAACCACCTGCTATCAGTTAGCAATAGGCATTCCCAGATGCCTAATTTCAGTGTCTTATCTCAGTTATGGTTTTGTAGTTAAATGGAAGCTAAGCCCTAAACAATGTTTTAATATCCAGTGAAAATACTTACCAGACAATTGGTATATTGGAGACAACGCCATGAAATACCCATGATCAGGTGTCCATAAGTTTGATCATGCAGTGTAGCATTAACAGCTATAAACAGGTGTGGGTGGTCATCCCACTAACGAACAATTTAACACAGCATTCAAACAAACCATTCAATTGTCATAAAATGGTAAATATGATTCCGATCGTTATGGGCTTTTGATGCCATTCATCGTATTGGATAGGCTTCATACTTTACACTGACTTGAATAAAAAATCAAAACAATAAAACTGCCATTTCTAATGTTAATCATACTGAAATGAAAAAAAAAAAAAAACATTGCGAGTGAATATAAACCACAGCATGACAAATTAAAAAAATATATATGGATGAAGGATTTTACATAAAAGAATCTGTAACAGCAGCTACCTAGAACACAACTAACAGCATCCCTAGTGATCAATTATCGGAGAACAAGAAAGGAATTTCCAATTGATAATTATTTCAAACACTATAGCTGTCAGTGTAGATTATTATATTTTTTTTCTTACAATATATTAATTCAAAGAATGACTAAGTGACTATTGTAAGAAGTCTGCATTTTAAAGAACAAGAAAATTATGGCAATCAAAAAAAAAAAGGAAAGAAAGAAAAATGATTAAACGTTTTCTTTGACGCCCTTATAAAACGCCAGATGATTATGCAGTCAAACAATTCTTTCTACATTAATTAGAATTTGGATGCACATTTGCCAGGCTTTATTTTTTATTTCTACTTTTAATTTACAGATGCAGTCATGTATTCTTCAGTGACATTTTGCCTCGGGTAAATTTGATTCCCTTGGTCCATTAATAGCTAGCTTTGCATATTGCTGGTGAAGTTGCTTTTTTATGATCAGTTTTATAATGTTTATATAGAAATAAATTTAAACTGCTCACCCAGCTGTAATCTACACATAAAGCTTTCAAAACGTGCTTGAACATGTAAAAACAAGCAACATACTTTGGAAGAAAATAATAACTTTGGATGAATTATGCATATAATCGTTGCTTTCTATAGTCACTACCTTAACCCCTTAAGGACACATGACATGTGTGACATGTCATGATTCCCTTTTATTCCAGAAGTTTGGTCCTTAAGGGGTTAAACATGTGCAGTTTTCATTGGCACCTACCATGTTTAACTCTTTGATACAAAGAGTACATTTTATGCCTTGTTGAAGAGCTAATATACTCAACGTCTATCTGTTAAGTAACCCCATTCAGTCTGAACTACTGTTGGAAATTAGCTCATGCCTTATACATGTATTTAGTTTAACCTAATGTACATGGAGAGAGAAGAAATGCAGGTGTATGACCTTGGGGGAATACATTATGGTATATGACAATGAGGGGGCAGGGAATATGGCAATGATATTAAAAGAGGCAATGCTTTTGTAATGTTGATATTAAGGGAAATGAATTCGAGCAAACTTATTTGAAGACGGACGTCTTCACCTCTTGTCTTTGCCAATACTACTTTTTAAGTCAGTACTTTGTTTGTTGTTTATATCCCCAACATGTGGAATGTGTTGGTGCTATATACATGCTAATAATAACAAATAATAATAATAATAATAATAATAATAATAATTATAAGGGAATTAGGTATATGACTGTGGCAGTCTGATGGGAAATGTGATATGGTCAAGAATAGTGTTGAGAAATACACGTTTAGTGTTGACACTATGTGTTTAATGGCTGAATAAACCACCATTTATCACTCCGCTGTGTGCCGATGCTCTCTTCTTGAGATACGTTGGAAGAATGGTTAAATAAAGCTTTGGCAAAGTAATGTGTCTTTTTTGCGAGAACTAAGTACGATCACTTCAAAATTACAGAAAAGATAAATATGAGACCATAAATATTCCATAGTTCCATAGTTCCATAGGCTAAAAAGAGACATGTGTCCATCAAGTTCTGCCTTCCTTACATCTGTTTTTTTGCTGTTTGTTGATCTAAAATAGACCATATATGTTTGCAGTATGTTTATGATGGGAAGACTGCTGATGTTTTAATATGGATATAGTAAAGTGAATTATAAATAGTTTAATTGCTTTTATATTTGTTATTCCCAAAAGATTTTAAAAAGAAGTCTTTGCTGAGGTGACTTGTTATGTTGTATAATACAATGTGTATTCCATTAGTTGCATAGTGTATTTGCCTTTTAAAATATTAATATCTGGGGACACGTGTATGAGTTCCCATAGTCTTTTGTTGCTGTTCTTTGCCTGATGAATTAATCATCCTCCTACTAAGAAGAAACAGAGTGTAAATTATTAGAAAAAACAAACAAATAAAAAATATAAAAAATAAAATAAAAATAAAAATATATATAACCTAATTTGCCATCACATCCAACATATATCAGTGCCGGGATTATCCCTTAAACAAAAAAAGTTTTGGTAATACTTATACAGAATATTATGTAAAGGTGCTATATAAAGTAATTTATCAGAACAAGGCAGAATCAATGTAAGATAGGGGTGATTAACTATGGTGATGGAATGCCTGCTTAGAGGTAAAATGACCTGGGTCTATCTAATTAGATAATTGTAACAAGGATACAATTACATGTTCATTAATGCAGAGGTGCAAAATAGTTATTTTCACAGTTTGTTTCTATATTATTCTCTGATATGAAGCCCATTAATTTTACAATCTCCAATCTGTTTGGATGTTTACAATAGTTCATTAAACAGATTAATAATTAAATCCAAAGGTTTTTTTTTTTTTTTTGTGTAATAGGGTTGTTTATTAAAGTCTGAACGCCCAATTCCAGATTATCAAAAATAATGCAGTACTATAAGGGCAGAGGCGACTCTCTAATTAGGCGGTTTAGGCGGCAGCCTAAGGCCTTGCGCTGTCTGGGGCCTCGCGGCCGCCTAAACCACCTTAGGGAAGACTGTGTCAGGTCCTCGGTCAGTGACCGAGGGCCGACACCAGGAGGGAGCCCGGTGGCTTGCTCGATATGCCGCCGGGTTTCTGCCCGGGAGGAGAGCTCCCATCACAAACACCGGTCTGCAGCTCCGCAGCTCGCAAGATACATGGTCTGCAGCTCTGCACACTGTGGAGCTGCAGATTGGTGGCCATGGCCAAAGGACCACCAGGGAGCGCACAGGACCGCCAGAGAGCCTAAAAGATTAGCTATAAGATTAGCTATCCAAATATTTAATCAACCCTTCCCTCCCAGTATCCCCCCCAGCATTAACCCTCTCCCTCCCAGTATTCCCACCCCAGCATTAACCCTCTCCCTCCCAATTCCTCCCAGCATTAACCCTCTCCCTCCCAATTTCCCCCCAGCATTAACCCTCTCTCTCCCAGTACCCCCCAGCAAGCCACTGTCCCACACAATATCCCCCCTTCTCACACAGTATCAACCACCATCTCTCACAGTAACCCCCTCACACACACTGTCACCTTCCCTCACACATATTGTCATACCCCTCACACACTGTCACCCCCACAAAGTAGTGTCACCATACTCTCACATAGCCAGACTCCCCATATACACTGTCTGCCTCCCCTCACACTGTCATCCCCCCCACACTTACAGCCCCTATACGCATCTACACTCGCATTAACCACTCCTAATATTGTTATCTCAACCCTTCCAAACTCACCACTCTGTCATACTCTCCCCCCCAACCCTGCCACACTTTCCTGTCACATTAATGCCTCTAATCCTGTCACATAAAATGCAACCTTATTATTTTTTTTTTCACTTTTGGTGTTAGTGGGGCCTTATGTTTAAGTTTCGCCCTGTATATGGAGGCATTTAAACTGCCAATACAGACACTATTCTCAAGATGTATCAATACCTCTAATTTTCCAAATCACCTTGAATACAGATCAGATTTCAGATTTGTATCCTGAGAGTGCCTGGACTTCTATTTTTTCTCATCAAATACTTGGTTCCTGGTACTCGGACAGGTCTGGTGCACCCGGATACATTTCAAATGGGTTTGAGTTCAGTTCCACATTCTTGCCATATTACATGCTGACAATATTATAGACTTTTAATAAAAAGGTCAAATTTAAAAAAAAAAAGAAAGGAAAGAAAGAAAGAAAAAAGAAAACAAAATGCTAGAAGATAAAATTTAGCCTTAACAGTTTTTACCAATAAAAGAGCCAATTTCTTCATGAGCTGAGTTTAGTATTCTGGTAGAATGCATTTTAAGGGCTTAATCTGTTCTATGGTAAGCAATACAAGAAATGCTGACAATATTTAAAAAAGTCTGCTGTTCAGGTGTTCAGAGAAATATAATCATTGCAAATAAGTCATGATTTATATCCCCTCGAGAGCCTAAAATCCAAACCTTGTACAGAAAGTCAATTAATATAGGCAAATTAAATCAGTTTTTCAAACCAGCTTGTCGCCTTTTGCAAATAAGAGTTTTCTATGACTAAATAACCCATTTTTGACACAAGGATTAATTGGAATAGTGTATTGATTAGTTTGAACTATTTTTTTTCTGCCTTTAACAGTGTATTTTATATTTATACTTTTGTGCAAATAATCTATCACGCCCAGAGGCTTAAAACGCTTCTGCAGTTAAAATAATATTATATCCGATGTGAAATAAAGTTCGGAAACAATGCCAAACAAATAAAAATCCAAAGTAAGAAATTGACCATTTTCATTAAAAAAATATATATTATAACTTACTTGAGTTATATTGCATCTACGTATGATATTTACCAGTATTTGCTATTGAGAATATTCGATAATTGCCAAAAGAAATAAATAAATGCAAGGAACTGTGAGGGTTATGTAAGTAGGCCTTATGTAATGCTAGCTCAGATTACTTGTTACCTCAAAAGGGTTTGTACGGGGCAACTGCAACTCATGGACTGAGAAGGATACATTGTGGGTGGAAATGCAGATGGACAGTGATATGAAACAATCTAGGTCTATAGAAACAATCTAGGTAGCAAAACCATTACAGCTAAATATAGTGGATTTAGTGCATATATGCTCCCCTTTTCTCTCACATATATAAACATTGCTGTTTGTTTACATTTGTAAGAGAATATACAAGAGATAATATTAGTGGCAGAGAAATCTACTGGCTAGCAATCTGGTAGCCACTAAAGGCATTTCCTCATTAAAGGGACCATCTAAGCACCAGAACAACTTTAGCTTAATGCAATGTTTTTAGTGGAAGAATTATGCCACTATAGTCTCATTTCTTAATTCTCTGCCATTTGGGCGTTAAATCACTTTGTTTATCCAGCCCTGGCTGAGACCCACACAGCCACCCTACATACATCCTAAAAAAAAGGATCATTGTTTTAGCTTCCCTTATTTCACAATGTGTTTAATTTATAATTTCATATCGCCTGCTCTGTTAGTTTCCTGTCTACTGTGTATGATTAAAGTTAACAGAGCAGGAGATGAGAAATTCTAAAGTAAACAACTCACTGTGCTGTAAGATGTGACAAAAAAAATTAGCCATATCTTCATGAAAGTTGTGTCTGTCACAGCCAAAGGAGGTGTGTGGCTGTATAAACCAACAAAAGGGATATGATTCTTAAACCATAGAGCATTGAGCAGTGAGACTGGAGGCATGGTTTATAAAACAATACTTCACTAAAGGGACACTATAGTCACCTGAACAACTTTAGCTTAATGAAGCAGTTTTGGTGTATAGAACATGCCCTTGCAGCCTCACTGCTCAATCCTCTGCCATTTAGGAGTTAAATCCCTTTGTTTATGAACCCTAGTCACACCTCCCTGCATGTGACTTGCACAGCCTTCCATAAACACTTCCTGTAACGAGAGCCCTATTTAGGCTTTCTTTATTGCAAGTTCTGTTTTAATTTTAAGATTTTCTCATCCCCTGCTATGTTAATAGCTTGCTAGACCTTGCAAGAGCCTCCTGTATGTGATTAAAGTTCAATTTAGAGATTGAGATACAATTATTTAAGGTAAATTACATCTGTTTGAAATTGAAACCAGTTTTTTTTTTTTTCATGCAGGCTCTGTCAATCATAGCCAGGGGAGGTGTGGCTAGGGCTGCATAAACAGAAACAAAGTGATTGAACTCCTAAATGACAGTGAATTGAGCAGTGAAATTGCAGGGGAGTGATCTATACTCTAAAACTGCTTTATTTAGCTAAAGTAATTTAGGTGACTATAGTGTTCCTTTAAGCTGAGGTTGTCTTTTGGTGCTCCAAGTGTCCATTTATAACCTTGAAAAATCACAGAATATGATGACACAAAACAATGTTAAAGATTTCCATAAGGAAATGCTGAATTGAATGCTACTCTTTAAGAAGCATCTAATTGGTGGAGCGTAGAGATTGCTACACACAAGTTTCATATTTATTTTTAAATAGTGTTCCTTTGGCTACATGTCCCATAAAGTATACTTTATATTATGGAATGTATATTTTAGCAGAAACACAAGCATATATGAAGTAAACAATTAATATTACATTTGTTTTCTATATTTTGATTCCTAAAAATGACTTCTATTATATATTTCAAAAATAGACAGTCAACATGGTTCGATGATAGAGTCACATGACATGCATTATGACATTAGGTATAGGTATGTATTGATCTCTATTCTAATTATGAAAATTACATTAATCTTAATTATTTTAAGAGGTTCAAAATAACATTGTGTTTAAATAGATCAGTACTAGAATTAAAATTGTAGACATTTTTTTAAATATCTTGTAAACCAGAATTACCCTCTCCCCCTTTCCTGAAATAATACTGTTCTGTTTCATCGTGGATTCTTTTTATATCATGATATTCCAAACTGGATTAAAACAAAACTTGAACATACTTAAAAAGTTCATGCATAATGATACAGTGTGTGTGCTATCAATTCGGAGTTATGAAATTATTATTCAAAGGAAGACATTTATTTAAGACTGACAAACTTCACTGATGCATATTGTTATTGGTGACTGACAGAACATACACAAACTGATCATATTGAACTGTCCACTTTATCACTACCAACATTATTTTTACAACTGGCTTTTAATCGGATATAATATTCTTTGTGTATGTATGGTGTGCAGTAGTAATACATTAAAACATTGCTAGCAAGTAGAACTTTAGAATTTGATTGGTTTGAAGTATGCATTGAGGCCTAATTGCTTTTATTATTTAACTCGGTATTACTGATTTTAAAAACCCGAGAAAGATGAAAGGCTTAGTTATTCTCGCTGGGGCTTTTTCCAGTTGTATCCTGCAATATGTGCACATCCTCACTGCACCACAAAGTGTGTGTATATGTTTTGATATATAGCCAGAAATAAAATGAGAATTAAGTTAAATGTGTTTATATTATATGTTTTATAATTTGTTGCCTGCCAGTGTGACAGAATACCCCAAAAGAGGAGTGTATGAATCTAATTTAATTGATTCAATGGGCACTCCATTGCCCAAGTTAAAAAAAATCACTGCTTAGTATATATACCCACACTGAAAACATGCATGCATTTAATCTTGATTTTTCTCATTGGAAATATAACTAAAATAGCTTACTGAAGTGCTTTAATAGTTCTGATTGTTCTTTTAATGTTGAACCTCGAGCTTTATACATATTAATCTTCTCCGTGAATGATAGTATTTTTAGGCACCATTATGAAGACGTGTTAAAGTCTACATGTTAGTAAATTTTTAAGTGTATAATAAATACCCATATTGCCACCATATTTAAAAAGATGTCTATTTCCATGGACTGAAGATGGTAGTATATCTGTTGTGGTAGATAAGTAAATAATGTAAATATTACTGAAATGGAACTCTAACAAATGTTCATTCTAACATTAGAGTTTGTGTCCTGCATTTTAACCCCTTAAGGACCAAACTTCTGGAATAAAAGGGAATTATGACGTGTCAGACATGTCATGTGTCCTTAAGGGGTTAAATATTCCCCTATTAGAGCAAAATAAAAAAAGTTCCGTCATCATGTTGGCCTTGCTTTGAACACCTCTCCACCACTCACTACGAACATTAGTACTGATAATCATACATAATCCCATACTTCTTCTTAGAGAAGCATTTGAGGGTCTACTGCACATATGTAACTATTGCAGTACTGGTCCACTCAACATCTTCTCAGAGAGATGCATTACACAGTACCAACCCATCTCTATTGGGAGTGTACAGGGTCTTCATGCTGAGTGTGAGGACACTAAATGCCAGGCCTACAAAATATTGTAGAACTGTAATAGGAAGCATTTTGAGTAATTATATGAGTATCAGCCACTAAAGGTGTTTTTAGAGACACATGTAAATACTGCCTTTTCTGTGAAGAGAAAGGGTTTGAAACAGGCTCTTATAGTCTAACATTAATCTATTTGACAGGGAAAGACTTGGAAGGATACCCACTCATGCCCACATAAATTTAGATGCATGGTGGTAGACTAGGGAGGTTTTAACGTGTCATGTGCTAGTGGTATTATACATACATTTATTTTGTTGATGGGGTATGGGCCCTATTCATGTGAGAAGACTGGGCATGTTTATGACTGAAACTGCTTCAAGTGATAGACTACATGTCATATAAGCGCCTGCTGGGCAAAGGTTTATGGAATAATTTAATCGACTATGTGAATGAATATAATTGGAGAGCCAGGATTTGATGAACACTTTTCCCCTTTCTCCTGGCCTGGGCAGAGTTCATTAAAATAATATTTTGGGGATTTGCCTCAAATTTAGAGACAAGGCTAAAAATAGGTGATAAATCTGGAATAGAATATCTCTTTAATTAGCTGGTCATTAACAGCCAACAGGTAACTGTAACAAAACATAGCTTTCAACCAATCAGCATCAAGAAGACTGTCAGGATAAGTCTAATACAACTTAAATCAGCATGATTTAATAAATCAATATTATACATGCTTGTTAGTGTAGAGAACCCTAATTAGCCGTCTTGAAGCACCTGATGTGGACCCACCTGAAACTATCTTTTTTATTTTAGACACCTCTCACTGGGTTAAAAAGTTTGACTTTTGATCACATTGCGGAACACACATTGTTCTTTATTTTGTGGGGATTACGTGATCAATTGAAATAACTGAATCATGTATTAATGTCCTGAGTTGTTTAGCATGGATTAAGAATAATGTAGTTCTGTGCCAAACAGCATGCAAATTATAATCTGAACATTTAGAATATGTGCAGCCAATCGTAAATGTATTGCAAAAATCTGTAAAGGAGTTCTGGAGTATGTTTGTGTGTTCTGGTCAGCAAACACTTTAGATTTGATATTCACGTCTCATTTTCTTCTTGTTAATATATTTTGAATCATTGGATTAAATCCAGTCATGCATCTTCACTTATTGGAGAGTATTAACGCTGCAATAGGTTTATTTTGATGTTGATTTGTATTCATTACTTTCAAATATAATAAATATTTATTTGCGTACTGACTTCTCATTACAAATATAGACTTTTACTATTCCTTGGCATTTCTTAACATTTGTCAAAATTCTTTACACAGTTTAACTACTTTATAAACAGGAATCTTTAAATATATGTTTTTCTTTTGAAATAACCATTGTGGTCACAACAATTTTATATGTCTCTTCAATAACATCTAGAGTTCGCACATTGCAGACTGTACGCAGTTATTCTCGTATTGTGATGTTTTTATTTAATTTATACTAGTGGTAAATTTCCCTATCGCTTTACAGCTGCTCTAATTAATACTAAACTGTTACTTATTTGTTTACAAGAAACTCTGGTAAGTGCATTAATTGGTGACTGATTATAAATCCCAAATGTTACATTTTATTTTATAAAAAAAAAATCTGATTTAAACTTGAGTAAAGAAAACATTAGAAAAAAAAATGCCTGTACAGATTTATGTCTACAGATTTATGTGTATCACTAGATAGAAAAAGTAAAAAAAGTTCCATAACTAAGAAGTAATTGCATGTGTGCTGTCAGACCTGTGATTCATGTGAAGTGCAGGGTTCTGTGAAATGTGTGTGTTCTATACACACATTTCATAGAACCCTGCACTGCACATGAACATAAATATATCTACCTTGTAGATAGCTCAACACAAAGAATTCTTCAAGTGGTTTCCCCAAACTCAACTGAAAATGGAACTGATACTGACTTCTCTAGTCTCAAAATTATTTAACCCCTTCATGGCAAGTATTTTAGTACTTCGTAGAGCCCCCTTCTTCTGGCAGCGTTCCTGTGGAATCTTAGCCCACATTGCTGAACTATGCTTCCAATGGTGTCTCTAGGGACATTCAGTGCCTTTGCTTTCTTTTTGTATCATGCTCCTTGTTTGTGAAGGGTGATGATCTCTTATCTTAACTTTGTCGAACATTCTTATGACGTAGCCTTATTTCTAACATTCAGTCAAATGTGACACTCAACAAACCCCTAGCCAGTTCAGGTATTTCAAGTGTTTCAGCTCAAGCACATCTGGTGCAACTAATTAAACCCTTGATTAGGGGGTTTTAGTAGAAAAAAAGTTAATTAGACAAACATTTTTGATTGAAGTGAGTAAATTTTAAAATCTACAGTTAGCAGTGTCATAACCAGATAGTTTCCTTGAAAATGATGTAGTATCCAGCTGCTACCACTTATTGGCTGGTTCTGACTCTGTTGCTACTTTTAATGGCTGCCACAAACTCTTAAAACATAAAAACAGTCTCTTGCCTAGTACAAAAAAATTAACAGCTAATTATCTATACATCCTACAAACTTGTTTGTTTGACCATATAGTTTTAAAAACACATATTAGGCCCCCACCCCTCTTGCCTCTTAAATAGTGTTAAAACTCACCATTATGCCAGCACAGCATGGGCCTGCCTTCTTTGGCCTTGCGCCTTATCCGCCTCCTTGGCTGAGATCATCAGAATTGACAATCTCAGCCAATCCAATGCTTTCCCATAATAAAGCATTAGATTGGCTGAGATTTTCAATTTGGATGATCTCAGCCAAGGAAGCAGGGGGAGGGGGGGGCAATGCCACCCTGACCAATCAGCATAATGTGGGGGAAAGTTCAGCACCTCAATGCAGAGCATAGAGACGCTGAACGTCAACTCAAGATGCACACTAGTGACTGTGTGGGTGACTGCCACTGGAGGTGTCCCTAAGCAGCATTGTAAACACTTACTTTTCTCTGATGGCATTGTTTACATGAAAATGCCTGCAGGGACAGACTATAGACATCAGAACCGGTACATTAAGCTGTAGATGTTCTGGTGACTATAGTGTCCCTTTCAAATCATACTAATGTTACATGTACATTTGTGTGATGTAGAATTACCACTGTGAAATCATATTTCAAACTTCCAATGAAGCTCTCGGTTTTGTTCTGTATTTTTTTTTTTAATATATACTAATACCTGCCATAAAACATCAATAGCATTGTGCATTTCACAAAATCCTGCCTGTAACCGCAGTGGGATCTAGATCCTGTGTGATAATGCAGTCTGCATGAGCTTAATTCAAATTTCTACTAATGTGTGCATCTAAAATTAGTAAACTGCAGTGTTCGTGAGTTTAAACCTAATTGTTCCCAGTGTGACTACCTCACAGAGCCACCTGCAGCTCCTCCATACCTCCCATTTCACTCCTAACAGTAAAAGCATCACTTCTGAAATAATCTTTCCCAATCTGTCACAACAGTAGCTAACACTTTTAGGATAACTGAACAGTATTTATGCTCCTCCACCTGCATTATTTAATTCAATTATGCATTGAATATATCATTTTTGTAGTGATGAATTATATATTTAATTGCTTTAGGAAATGTTAGGTGAATACTTACCACCCATCTTGCAGCAGCAGAACAGCCATCTTTGTTGATGTTACATTAAAGGGATACTATAGTCACCAGAACAACTACAGCTTATTGAATTTGTTCGGGGGAGTAGAATCATTCATTCGCAGCAAGTGTTGTGTTCACATTAGAGCCTCCCCACAGCAAAACATTGAATCAATGCTTTCCTATGGGGATTTTGAAGATGCTGGACATCCTCATTCAAACCGTGAGAACATTCAACATAGTTTAATGGAGTTAAACTCCATGAAAATGATAGAAGCACCTCTAGCATTTGTCTGGAAGACAGACACTAAGAGTTGTCTTACCCCATGAAATGTAAATATTGCAGCTTCTCTGACTCTCTGGCTGCATATAGTGTCCCTTTAAGGACACTTCCCCAAGCAGGGAAATACTATCTGATGATGCCAATATGGCAGCTTCATTGCCAGCACAACGATCAAAATGGAGTGACAAGAGGAATATGTCTCCTGTTTTCCCATGTCACTATTAACTTTGAGGTCTTTGTTGGAACTATGCCAACAATTGATTGACAGTTGGTGGCACTATAATTTCACAAACGTTTTAAAAAAACAAACAGAATAAACATTTATTTTGTGGCGCTTCTGCTAACACAATCTAAAGATTACTTTTCTCAACTGTTAGTTTAACTGAAATTGTGTATACTATGATAGGCCCACTTTAAATAGTTCAAATAACTATTTATATTCCCTTAGCTTCCCTCTTTTACCAAAAACTTTAAATAGGGATTTATTAAATAGGAAGTTAAAAAAGAGGGTTGTTACACAGAGAAAACATTTTATTATATGCTAGCCAGCATGATAGATATTCTTGTACATACTAGACCAATGCTTTAATAATGTGTGTATCAGTTCCTGTTGGACATCACAAACCACAGTTCCTGATGCTTCTATACAGCAAATCAGTAAAAGTGGGAAGTGCACAGAAAATATAGAGAATGTGGTCTCATGAAAGCTACGAGTACTGAAGAATTGTAAACCTATAAAAGGAGGCTGTACATGTGGGATCTTTATCTATTCTAACACATATTGCATAAGAGCGCACATATTCATAAGCTCAAAGGGAAATGGACACATGGGTGTAAAAGTATCAAGGTAATATGACAATCAATGTAACATTTAAAAGACATTGAATATAAAACCTTTTAGAGCGATAGTTTTTCTTACTGCTTCATTATGCTTTGATATATAGAGGAAACATTATCACAATTTAAAGAACAATTGGAAACTATGCTATATATGTTGCAGACACCATGAAAGATGTTCTTATAAGAGCCTTAAGAATAAGAGAAATGGAGCTTGACCTGCAAGCTGGCAAGACATGCATCGCATGAGCTCCTGCTGCCAACCCTGTCTACACTGTGATATTCCAAGCTAATAAATCGGAGACCTCAACCCAAGGTGACCCCCATTCTAGGAGCTCCTTGAAATACCTTTTGACACTAGAAATTGACCCCCTGAGGCACAGAGAATTGCAGCGCTAGGCTGCAGCCTACTGGAGACCAAGTGGAGGAGGGACGGCCGCTTTCCTCCCTCTGAAAGAAGCCACTCTAGAGAGAGTCAGATGTCCTATAGGATGGTATTTTATAAGGAGGGGGCAACCATGAAGAATCCTGCAGGCAAGAGTCTGGGGTAGCGGTGCGAGAATGGGACAGTTACAGGTGATTGTCATACCAAAGAGGCTGGAGCACATCTGTCAATCAGGGAGAAGATGAAGGTGGTGGTATGGTTATGGAGATCTTTGTAAGTGAGAACCTTGAACCAAAACCTAAATTAAACAGTAGGTGTAGAAATTGTTGGACATTAGGTAGGTGAGTATGGCAGAGGAATTCATTACAAACCACAAACGGGACAATTTGATCACTTTTCTTATTGGCAATCAAATGATTACAATAATCAAGGCTGGATAAATTTTATGTAAGAGGTGAAGGAAAGGTCAAAGACAACGAGAACACCAAGGCAACGTGCTCAATTGATCATAAGGGAAACAGCCACAGACAGAGCGTCATAGGAAGGAAAGACAAATAGCTCAACATTGGAGAGGTTGAGCTTTAGAACTCGTGAATTCATTCTGCTTGAAACAGAGGACCGGCAGTTAGTGACATGATCCAGCAGGTGGAGAAAAAGATTACGTAAGGAGAGGCAGAGTTCGGTATCATCAGCGTGCATGTGATATTAAAAGCCATAGGATGATATCAGGTCAGAGAGGCAATGTAAATTGAGAAAAGAAGAGGTCCCAGTCAGTGGTGTATCCTGGTTTTGTGCTGCCCTAGGCAGGACAAAACTCAGGCGCCCCCCTCCAGCCCGCGCCACCCCCACCCAACCCTTCCTCCGCGCCACCCCCACCCAACCCTTCCCCCGTCCCGCCTTCTAAATACACACACACACACACACACATTCACTGACAGATACGCATACACTAGCTAACAGAAACACATACTCGCTAACAGAAACACACACACACTAACAGACACACTCACACTCACTAACAGACACACACACACACTTACAGACACACACACACATTTACTAACACACACACACACACACACACACTAACACACACACTAACAGACACGCACACACAGACATACACACAGACACCCACACACTAACAGACACACATGGACACACTAACAGACATACACACACACACACACACACACAGACACACACAGACACACAGACACACTAACAGACACACACACACACACACACACTAACAGACATACACACACACACACTAACAGACACACACACAGACAGACACACTAACAGACATACACATACACTAACAGACACACACTAACAGACACACACACATTTACTAACACACAAACACACTAACAGACACACACAGACATACACACACACAGACATACACACAGACACCCACACACTGACACACTAACAGACATACACCCACACACACAGACACACTAACAGACACACACAGACACACACACTAACAGACATACACACACATACACACTAACAGACACACACACACACACACACACACACAGACACACTAACAGACATACACACACACTAACAGAAACACACTAACAGACATAAACACACACTCACTCACATATTTAACAAATTTTTTTTATTTAACCCCCCCAGCCTCCTTACCTTTGGGAATGCTGGGGGGGGGATATCTTTCTCCCTGGTGGTCCAGTGGCTGCTGAGCAGTGCGGGTAGGCGGCTGGCGAGGGAGCACTTCCTCTGAGCACTCTGCTCAGCTCCCTCGCGCGCCTCAGAGTGAGGCTGGGAGCCCGAATATGACGTCATATTCCGGCTCCCAGCCTCACTCTGCGGCGCGCGAGGGAGCTGAGCAGACAGCTCAGAGGAAGTGCTCCCTCGCCAGCCGCCCGCCCAGCAGCCAGCAGCCTGCAAGCCCAGCCGGCATGCCAGTTAGCCGCAAGGCTAACAAGGCATTTGCCCTGGGCGTTTGGGGGCGGCTTTTTTTTGCCGCCCCCTGGAAAATGCCGCCCAAGGCAAATGCCTTGTTTGCCTCGCGGCTAATACGTCCCTGGTCCCAGTAGAGAGTCCCACTTTAGAGAGAGGTACAGAAGGGGAGGAGGAACCGGAGTATTATGATAAAATAATACAATTTATCTTTCTACTGCTTCTTCAGTAGCTCCTACTAAAGAGGCAGTAGAAAGATAAATTTTATTATTTTATCAAAAGTCTCAGGTTAATATTAATTAATAATAGCCATTTTAAGTTCCAGTAAAAGCCCAGTCTCCTGGGTGCTATAGTGGTCTATATGCTAGTCTATTTCTGTCATTTTTAACCGATATTGTAAATAGTGTTAAAAAATGTTTCTGATGTTAGGAAATGAATCTGTGAAAATGGATCTTTTGAATGTTTCAAATGTAAATACCTTTAGAATAGAACTCCCTTTAGATCTTATCAGATCACATGCTGCTAATTGCTAGCTTCAATTTTACCTTCTTTTCGTGTGCTATAGAGTAAAGATTCAAAACGTCAGTTTGTCAGTTAAAATCTCAAAAAATTTTATTTGCTTTTTAAATCTACTTGCAGATACTATACATGCCATGCTTTCGATAATTTCAACTAACAAAGGAATATTTGACCATTATTCCATCCTTAAGGGTTTGGTTTAATTTCTCCCTCCATTCTTTTTTAGGAGATGACTAGATAACTATTACAGTGACTTCGCACAGATATTTAAGATGCTAGAAGTCAGTCTAGTCAGGCTTAGTATATAGTTTTACTCAGTGAAATTTCAGATGTAGATTAAATTGGAAAATCAAATGGTGTAAAGTGAGGAAATGCAATCAGCCAGTAAATCAACAAATGCAATATACTATTCAGGAATAAACAAGATGCGGTACTATATATGAATGGGTTAGTAGTTAAAGTAACCCTAATGCAAAATGTAATCTAAATGCAAAAAGGTAACATAATGTATAACAATTGTTTCCAAAATAAGTAAAATTGCCTCCTGAACTGTTGCATAGTTACAAAGAAGCTATATTCAAAATAATTGTTTGGCTCTGTCTTTCCAAATATGTTACTGATTCTGGCTAAATTAAGTAAAGAAAAGAGAAACATAAAAAAGGAAGATCTAAAAAGACCAAATACAGCATTTAAGAAATACATTTAGCTATGTAGATGTTCAGATTGGATAAGTTGGCTAAAATGTAATTTAACCACTGAAATAACATAATTCCATTTTTCCATTGGCTGTTGTAGTAACAGTCGATCTGGGTGATTTTTGAATATGTTGGTCAACCAGATCAGGGCTATCAGGGGATGTTGTGGGGTTTTGATGTATTTTTAAGGTACTTTTGGGGTGTTTGTGAAATGTGTGTTTTTTGTGCCTGGAGATAATTGTGTTTTGTACAGTTCCTGACTCAATTATCTCCCAGGCACAGGGGAGGGATTATCTTGTTTTTTATGGAAGTGTCCTGAACCTAAGAGCCAATGTAATTGTGTGTATGTTTTTAATGTGGTCTACTCTCAGGTTCAGAGGGGAGTGCCCCTTGCATGGGGACCTGCATATAAGGCCAGTTGTGGCTTCCAATAAACATATTTCAGCTTGTACTTCCAGAGCTATGTGTCGTCTGGTTACTGGGGGGGAAAGGGCTATTCTTTAATCACTGTTCCAGTGTGGAGGATTCAACGGGGGAAAGTCCTTGTAAGGACAAGAGCTCCAAGTGAGTGTCGTCCAGTGCCTGGGGGTGTCTAGAGCAAATTTTCCATTCGGCTCCAGGAGGGAGCGGTTCCAAGACTAGAGCTCCCAGGACTAAGTATTGTCCAGTGCCTGGGGGTGTCTACAGCGAATCCCCCATTTGGCTCCAGGAGGGAGCAGTTTCAGGACCCCAGTCAAGCCACAGCAACTGTGGGCAGAAGTGCTGTGGTTTGTCCCCTGTTCCAGCTAGGAAGTGGTCCTTGTCAGAGGTACCCAGCCAGGGGTACAGGGAGATCTGTTACAAGTATGGTGACAGGAAATATAACAAGTGGGTTATCTTCCAAGCATTTGTTAATACCTTAACTTTTGATGATGAGGTGAAACGTAGCTTCTTTTCTTTCAGTTGTGAGGTTTGGTTGATGGAAGGCTTCTGAAAGCTTGTGGGGTGAGATGAAAATTTAGTTTCTCCTTTTTTCTGTTGGGTGGTTTGGTTGATGAAAGGCTTTTGAACATTTGCGGGGTGAGGTTAAATAAATAACGTTTATTTATTTGTTTGGTTTGGAAGTTTAGTTGATGAAAGGCGTCTGAAAGTTTTCAGGGTGATTTGTGAATTATTTTTTTTCTTTTTTATGTTGGATGGTTTGGTGGAAGTAGACCCTCTGAAAGTTTGCTGGGTTTGTAAAATAAACTTATCTTCTGATATCTGGATACTGTGTTTTGAATCTGATGTGCTGGAGGTGTTGTCTGTGCTACCCAGTGTTTTTTGAAGGGTGACCATGTGAGTCAAGTGAGGTAACACCCCCATGACATACCCACAGCTATACAAAATAGAATCCTTTCATATCCCAGGAAAATTAAAACAGACGTAGATTGTAATGTAAACTTTTTAGAAATTCTACATGACAATAGAACATTTAATGCACCTCTAGAACATAATATTCTATGGACTACACAAGGTAATTAGATGTGCAATTCATGTATATAGTCATTTTCTTTGCATTGCACATTGTAATATATATCCCCCCTATCCCCCAAACATACTTTTTTGGTGTTTTATAACTAATATATTCCCATTCATTTCTGTTATCATTTAATGACCTACTCACTGATATTCATCTTCTCTCCTTTCTCATTATCAAGTCACTGATTCACAGTTTTTACCTTCTGCTTTTTACATTATTCAGTCTCCTATTTGTTTCATTAATGCTGCCCTTTTTGCCTTTCTTTGTTTTAGTTTCTCTGTCATTTTTTTTTTAATTTCCATCTTTTCATTCTCTATTTGCTCTTTTTTAAATGCATGCAATGCTATTGAATTTCTAACTTACGGCATGTATTTTAATGTCATAATGCATTAATTTCATTATTATACGGCAATCTTAGAAAATGCACATTACCAAGATTTACTGGGACCGCTATGAAACTGATAATGTAATTACTGTGAAACTGATAATGTAATTGAAGGTTCTGTTCTATTAGTGCAACCAAACACCATGTGTACAGGAAAACATGGGCAGTACTGATACACATCAGATTTTCTAAATAGAAGTGTAGATGGAGTGGATATAGGGCTCTGATAGACCTGTCAAATAGACACAATTAATGGCATTTTCTGAGCTGTGGTAAGGACTATAAATCTAGATCAGCAAACCTACAGAAGGGCATCGGGCAAGCATAGCAAGAAATAATGCAGTTTAAGATAATAATTTAAGCATTGACACATTTTATTACGGTGCTATAGTAGTAATGATTGCACAATTTATATTTTGAGTCTATAGAAAATAAATGTGTCAAACTACTATTCTTCGATAGATGCAATCATATGCAACAAATATGAAAAAAGCATAGTGATATATTGCTTGAACAATTAAATTTTAATGTTTTCTGTTTTTAAATGTTTATGTATGTACATAAATGATTAACACTCGATAATAACTCAAGCATGTATGAGCACTTGGATAAAAAAAAGCAAAAAAAAACAGACAGACAGGCATAGATAAACGGACCAATAGACAGATAGATGGATGGATGGACGGACGGACAGACAGACATTATATAACCATTTATATACCTGTGATATACATAGATGCATTTGTCTAAATATTCAAAAGACTTTCAGTGATGATGCAGAAAATGTTCTTTGTCATGTCAGACCTTAAAGGAATTATATATAGTTCACTCTGTATTTGATATTGGGGTGTAAATATAAACCCTTTATTAAATCACTTTCTTACACCTTCCTTTTTCCATGCATTAAGTACACTCTTTCACCTAGCTTTTATCCTTTTTTCACTCCATCACACAGCAAAAATACTTTATTTTCCTTAAGCATTATAGTATCTAACCAACCCTTCTCTTGACCAACCATTTTCCACCTATTTTAGTGCATTCTTCTCCAGGTGCTTGTTATCTTCCTAAACTCTCTTTTCAGTAATTTCACATATTGAAAGTTGCTGAACATGTCTTTTTAAGAAATACTCCAACCACCATAACCACTATAGCACATTGTAGTTGTTATGGTGTCAGGAGTGTCATGACACCCTCTCATAGTAAGTAATCTAACTATTTGCAAACAGTGTGACAACTTTACAAACTTGCATTGGGTCTGCTGTGTGCCCATCTCCACTTCCCTGGAGAATTAATTCTGAAGCTTAAATATCCTTTTCTGCTGCAATGTCCTTCAAGGACACTTCTTGTGGTTAGTTTGAGCCAGCTTGACCACCTTCCTTCAGTTAAAGAATAACTTATTCTAAACGTGCTCCCAACTTGCGCCGTTACAGCCCATAGTGAATGCGGCGGCGAGGTTCATCTTCCTGTCCGCCCGCACCTCCCATGCCTCACCATTCTGTCAGTCCCTGCATTGGCTTCCTATAAAATATAGAGCTCAATTTAAAATTCTGGTTCTTGCTTTCAAATCTCTACATAATGCTGCTCCTACCTATCTATCCTCCCTTATACACAAGTATGTCCCGTCTAGGCCCTTACGATCTGCTGAAGACTTACGTCTATCTTCTGTCCGTACTCCCACCTCTGATGCTCGCCTTCAAGATTTCTCGAGGGCTGCACCGTTCCTGTGTAACTCACTTCCACTCCTTCAAAAAATCGTTAAAAACCCACTTCTTCATAAAAGCGTATCAATTAAACTGTTAATAGCTCCCAACTGATTCCTCTTCTGCAACTGTCACTAGTCTAATACTATCCTTACCTTTTGTGTCATTTTACCCCACTCCCTCTAGCATGTAAGCTCATTGAGCAGGGCCCTCAACCCCTCTGTTCCTGTGTGTCCAACTTGTCTGGTTACAACTACATGTCTGTTCGTCCACCCATTGTAAAGCACTGTGGAATTTGACTGCGCTCTATAAATATCATAACAATAATAAACACATCCACAGGATGGGCTTGCATTCCTTAATCCCATACACTACATTAAGCAAGCACTAGGCATCCCACACTTCCTTTGTAATAAATGTATTTGTTTTCTATTGGGAAGCATAGCTTGCACCACATATTGCCCCTAGCTTATATAAGCTGTGTTTTTTACAATAAAATGTGGTATTCTGTGAACTTTCACCTTGTTTTAGTGTCTGTTTCAAGGGGTATCCCAAAGCCTTGTGTGGAGAATTTCAGTTTGGGCGAATCTAAAGTCCATGGCACAAAGGGAGAGGGTGTGAACCCACAGGAAAAGTCCCAACAGTTTCTAAGAACCATAATTTCATTTTGTACATATTTCACTCATGATCATAACTACACAAACACTCTTTAACCCCTTAAGGACAGAGCTTCAGAAGCTTGACTTACGCTTAATGACACAAGCAATTTTTGCATTTTCTTGCTGTTTGCGTTCAACTGCAATTTGCATCTCTCTCATTTATTGCACCGACACATATTATATACTGTTTTTTAAAGGACAGAAAGGGCTTTAATTTGATATAACATATATATATATAAATGCTTACTTATTATAAAAAAAAATACAGAAAAATGCAAAAAAAAGAAAAATATTGGTTTTTTTTTACAGTTTTTGCAATCATAATGTGTGCATAATTAGTGCAGGTTAAGGAAAGTAATTAAAAATAAATTCATTTATTTGTTCTGATTTACAGAATATATAATGTGTCTGGGATTTTAAGTTTTTTTTGGTAGTTACAGGTCACAAAGCACAAGGAGTAAAATAAAATTTTAATGTGGAGCGATTTTAGAATTTGGTATGTTTGTCTTGTAAGCCTAATAGCCATAAAATAAAACAAAATTGCCACACAAAAGTATATATTTATATAAAGTAGACATCACAGGCTATTTACCTAAGGTTGTTTTGACACTTTCTACGTAGCCATTTTACCGCCAACCTCTGCTAAATATTGGAGTAAAATTGTGTTTTTTGGGGGTTTTCGCACACAAACGTATAACAAAGAACTTCTCATGTGTATTTTGTAAAGTTGGTGTGTGCTATTCCTGTACAAAGTTTTATTATGTGTTCAGTTACTTCTGCTGAGTACAACGGTACCCCCATTGTATGTCTTTGGCACTATTTCGTGAAGCTACAGTGCCATATAGGAGACCTGTCCTTTTCAGTATTCACAGTAGAATTTTGAGAGACGGATTTAATGAGCCTATGCTTCCATTTGGGGTATTATAACAGTTTGACTGTTCAAAAACCCCCACAAAGGCCTACCATTTGTAAAAGTAGACACTCCACGGTATCTCATAAGGTGCATATTGTGCCTTAACATGCCCCCATTTTTTTACCATTACATGCCAAAGTATGTGGTAAAAAATAATTTTGTGCATTTTTTACATACGGATTGCATTTTTGCTGGGCATTTTGTATATTTCATATGTGCCACTAAGTTCAAACCCCCCAAATTATGCTCAGCTAAGTCTTCTGAGTAAAAGGACACCCCCATTGTATGTCTATGGCACTATTTCGTGAAGCTACAGTGCCATACAGGAGACCTGTCCTTTTCAGTATTCACAGTAGAATTTTGAGAGACGGATTTAATGAGCCTATGCTTCCATTTGGGGTATTATAACAGTTTGACTGTTCAAAAAAAAAACCACAAAGGCCTACCATTTGTAAAAGTAGACACTCCAGGGTATATCATAAGGTGCATATTGTGCCTTAGCATGCCCCCATTTATTCACCAATATATGCCAAAGTATGTGGTAAAAAATAATTTTGTGCATTTTTTGACATACGGATTGCATTTTTGCTGGGCATTTTGTATATTTCATATGTGCCACTAAGTTCAAAACCTTCAAATTATGCTCAGCTAAGTCTTCTGAGTAAAAAGACATCCCCAATGAATGTCTTTGGCACTATTTTGTGAAGCTACAGTGGCATATTGGAGACCAAGCCATATCAGTTTTTACAGAACTTTGAATTTTGACGCTGGACCTATGTGCAATTTCCAAGCATCTTCGTAAGTTTTAAATTCAAACTACCCCACAAAGGCCTACCATTTCTTAAAGTAGACACCCCAGGGTATTTCAAAAGGCATATTTTGAACCTTAGCGTGGGATAATTTTTCCGCTAGCTTGTACCAGGTGTAGTGGTAATAAGCGTTTTTTCTGCCTTTTTGACACACAAAGTGAGTTTGCACAGTATATTTTGCAAACCTTATGTGTACCACCACTCTATAATACTTTATATGTTGCTCAGCTATGTCGGCTGAGTTCAAAAATACCCCCGTATGTACCTTTGCCAGGTATATGTGGACATCGGAGGGGCACATTTGGGACACAGCCATTCAATTTTTTTTCAAACTTTACATTTTTACGCTGTGCCCATGTCCCATTTTAGAGTATTTTACCAGGCTATATAATCCAAATACTCCATAAAGCCATACCATTTCTTAAAGAAGACATCCCAGGGTATTTCAAAAGGCATATTTTGAAAATTAGTGGGGGATAATTTTTCCGCTAGCTTGTACCAGGTGTAGTGGTAATAAGCGTTTTTTCTGCCTTTTTGACACACAAAGTGAGTTTGCACAGTATATTTTGCAAACATTTTGTGTACCACCACTCTATAATACTTTATATGTTGCTCAGCTATGTCGGCTGAGTACAAAAATACCCCCGTATGTACCTTTGCCAGGTATATGTGGACATCGGAGGGGCACATTTGGGACACAGCCATTCCATTTTTTTCAAACTTTAAATTTTTACGCTGTGCCCATGTCCCATTTTAGAGTATTTTACCAGGCTATATAATCCAAATACCCCATAAAGCCATACCATTTCTTAAAGAAGACATCCCAGGGTATTTCAAAAGGCATATTTTGAACCTTAGCGTGGGATCATTTTTCCGCTAGCTTGTACCAGGTGTAGTGGTAATGAGCGTTATTAAATGTATTTTTTTACTTTTTAAAACTTTTTTTACTTTTTAAAACTATTTTTTAAACTTTTGTTTTGCTTATTCATTTTTTTAAAGTTTCCTAAACTTTCGTAAAACTTTTTTTTACAGATTTAACATTTTTCTAAGCTTTTTCTTTTACCGTTAACCCCTAACTAGCAGTAAGCAGCACTAACAGTAAATTCCCCATTTTCCCATAACTCCCACCCACCCCAGCTAGCAAAATATTGAATTATACAATATTTAAATTAGTTAATTAAATTAATTTACCCCCTGAGGGTTAAAAAATAAATAAAAGTTAATCGTCAGGGGTTAAAAAAAAATTAGATCACAGTATAATACTGTGATCTGTATTTTGATCACTGTAGGCAGTGATAGACTGGCAGGCAAGGGGTTAATTTTTATTTGGACTGGGTAAAGGGTTTATTTTTTTTTTATTTTTTACTTAAACGTTATTAAAACTTTTACTTAATTTTTTAACTTTTTAAAGCTTATTTTCAAACTTTTTTTAACGTTAACCCCTAGTTAGCCTAACACTAAATCCCCCAATTCCCCACTAACTTCCACCCTCCCCAGCTAGCTAAATTTATAATTTTAAAATATTTAAATTAATTAATAAAATAAATGTAACCCCTGAGGGTTAAAAAAAAAAAAAGAATTAACCCTCAGGGGTTAAAAAAAAAATCAGATCATATTAAAATGTAATCCCTGCCAATTGATCACTGTAGTCAGTGATCAATTGGCAGGGAAGGGGTTAATTTTTTATTAATATGGGTAAAGGGGGGGTGGGATTTTAATTTAACTTTTTTTTTTAACAGCAGGGGGCAGGATCACTGAAGATCCGTCTCCCTGCACTTCACACTGAACCCGGAAGTGCAGGGAGGCGGAGGTGAGTATAGAGAGCACATGTGCCCGCTCTGGCATGCTGTCAGAGCGGGCACATGTACTCTGACAGCCCGATCCGGTGCTCCCGGTCTGCCTCTAATGCAGAGGCAGACCGGAGCACCATTAACCCCACGATCGCCGCGATTGCGGCGATCTGGGGTTAATTTTACCGCGTGACGGACGAGGTCCGTCACCCGTCGTTAAGGGCATCCCCAGGATGACGGACCTCGTCCGTCACCCGTCGTGAAGGGGTTAAAATAAAATTGGTCAATATCTGATATAAAACTCTTTGGATATTTAATATTTTAACTACCATAAGACCTGCTACATGTATCTCTCCTCTGAGTATTTTAATAACCTTAGGATTAATTACACTTCCCATGGTATTTACAGAAAAAAATATTTCATTATATAGCTGATAATTTATTATTATAATTACCGTATATACTCGAGTATAAGCCGACCCGAATATAAGCCGAGGCCCCTAATTTTACCCCCAAAAATTGGGAAAACGTATTGACTCGAGTATAAGACTAGGGTGGGAAATGAAGCAGCTACTGGTAAATTTCTAAATAAAATTAGATCCTAAAAAAATTATATTAACTGAATATTTATTTACAGCGTGTGTATATTATGAATGCAGTGTGTGTGTATGCAGTGTGTATGAGTGCAGTGTGTATATAATGAATGGAGTGCAGTGTGTGTATGAGTGCAGTGTGTGTATGAATGCAGTGTGTGTATGAATGCAGTGTATGTATGAGTGCAGTGTGTATGTATGAGTGCAGTGTGTGTATATGAGTGCAGTGTGTGTATATGAGTGCAGTGTGTGTGTGTGTGTATGAATGCAGTGTGTGTATGAATGCAGTGTGTATGCAGTGTGTGTATGAGTGTAGTGTGTGTATATGAGTGCAGTGTATATGAGTGTGTATAATGAATGCAGTGCAGTGTGTGTATATGAGTGCAGTGTGTGTATATGAGTGCAGTGTGTATATGAGTGCAGTGTGTATATAATGAATGATGAATGCAGTGTGTATGTGTGAGTGCAGTGTGTATGTGTGAGTGCAGTGTGTGTGTATGAGTGCAGTGTGTATGCAGTGTGTGTGTATGAGTGCAGTGTGTATGAGTGCAGTGTGTATGAATGCAGTGTGTATATAATGAATGCAGTGCAGTGTGTGTATGAATGCAGTGTGTGTATGTGTGAGTGCAGTGTGTGTGTGTGTGTGTGTGTGTGTGTGTGCAGAGCATTGGTGGGGGTTGGGCATTTTATTAATTATTATTTAATTATTATCTTAATATTTTTTTGTTATTTTTTTTTAGGTAATTATTTTTTTTTTATTATTAATTGTATTATTTTTTTTTTGTTGTTATTATTTTAATATATTTTTTTCTTATTATTTGTTTTATTAATATTTTTATTTTTTCGTCCCCCCTCCCTGCCTGTTAGCTGGCCAGGGAGGGGGGCTCTCACTCCCTGGTGGTCCAGTGGATGGGCTGTAGGAGGGGGGCTGGCAGGAAGCTGTAACTTACCTTCACAGCAGCTCCTGTCAGCTCCCTTCTCTCTCCTCCGTCCGTGCAGCTCCCAGGTCAGCTTCCTCTGCAACTCTCGCGGCCGCGCGGAGCGTTGCCACGGTAACCCGTGGCAACGCTCTGACCCCGCGGCTCTCGCGAGAGTTGCAGAGGAAGCCGACCTGGGAGCTGCACGGACGGAGGAGAGAGAAGGGAGCTGACAGGAGCTGCTGTGAAGGTAAGTTACAGCTCTGCCAGCCCCCCTCTCCCCCCAGTCTGTATTATGGCAATGAAAATTGCCATAATACAGACACTCACTCGAGTATAAGACGAGTGGGAGTTTTTCAGCACAAAAAATGTGCTGAAAAACTCGTCTTATACTCGAGTATATACGGTAGTTATTAATCGTAAGTAATTTCTGCAAAGTAAAACAGCGTGGCTTAAGTAATATACACAATACAACAGAGGGCCAGTGCTAATCTACAAACTATAATTATTTATTTATATTTATTTATTTATAAAATATTTTACCAGGAATGATTCATTGAGATTTCTCTCGTTTTTAAGTATGTCCTGGATTTTTCAAGTATACCCTGGGGTTTTTAAGTATGTCCTGGGTGGGCAGCAACCCTATATGGGTGGGCAGCAACCCTAGTGAAGGGGATCCCTCTATACCCTTCCACAAATCAGAAAGATTGTGTCTTAAGTAATGTATTAAGTAATGAGTAAGAAGTAAATATGCTTACCATTTTAAATATTATAGGAAAGCCATAATAATAAGGTCAAGGTACTATGTGCCATGAATGTAATAAGTCTGGGGTAAGTTCAAAGAATCCTGCTAGAGAATATTAATTTCCTTCACAATTTATGGAAACTATTCTGGTTATATTATTAAATACATAAGCATTATTCGTAAGAACCAACATTGTTTCAACTAGACACTGAACTGATGACCCTACTACACAGATTCATGGCCATAATTTTGAATCTGGTATTTTGATACTAGTAATTTTGGATATTTAATAATCTTTCTATCTTTGCATTGTGAAGCGCAATGCTCTTAGTATCTTTTTTTTTTTTTTTCAATGTATAATTTTTATTGAAATCAAATGTGCAAAGGAAGAACAATCACATCAGTAGTACAACAATACTGTAGTGAGAAACTATAATGCATACAGAGACTTCAAAAATTGACATGAATATGAGGAATACAATGCACAATACAAGATACAAGTTGTTCAGCAGAATATAGTATGGTGACTGATAATTCTCAGTGTATGACAACATAGCGAAGTAGACATACATTATAAACAATATAAATATACAATTACAAATATACAATTACAATATTTTATAGCAATCTGTCGTAATTGTTCGCTGGTAGAAAAAAAAAAATTTCAATGTTACCATGTGAAGCTCAATGACGCTTCAAATTGGGAAGTATAATCTGCATGAGACGTCTGACGTCTAATGGTGTACAAGGTGGGCCTAAAGTCTGCAGAACAGGATGAACAATCCACATGGCCTAATTATAGATTGTACCTTGGAATATGTATTGCGGCTGTAATGCCGTTAACTTGCTTCCTCTGTAGGAAGGCTGTCTGGTGTGTAACCAGTTCTGACCTAACAGTTACTTAGTTCTCCAGAGCACGTTGCAAAAGCTGAACGAGAGATTAAACAGAAACAAAATTTTTACTTAAATAGGGCGATGAACAAGGAGAAAAGAGGGTGAGGGGGAGAGAATGGAATTACACTCTAATACCAGATATTAAGTGAAGTCCGTAGTCGGATTACCAATGGCTTCCCAGTTGTACCACAATACATTAAAGGAATCTAAGTGTTTTCCCATTGCCCACTTTTTTTCAAAGACATAAGTGGAGTTAACTTTGTTTATCACCTCCTGAACTATGGGGCATTTTACACTCTTCCAATGAGCGGCTATGCTAGTTTTCGCTGCTACAAGAATGTTTAATACTGCTGCTCTTGATGAGAGGTCACCTAAATCAGGTAATAAATGTAGAATGTAACTGGCTGGTTGAAGTGGAATATCGTGACCACTAACTGATTTGATCAAAAGTCGTATTGAGTCCCAAAATGTGTGTAGAGCTGTACAATCCCAGAATATGTGTTTCAACGTACCATTGGGATCGGCACATCTCCAGCAGTTAGGGGTCGAACCTGGATAGATTAAACCTAGCCTGGAAGGAGTCAAATACCACCTCATTAATAATTTAAAATATGCTTCCCAGTGAGTAACACATCGTGAGGATTTTTTAGTGTATGTAATAGCAGCTTCCCAAGTAGATAGGGGAAATATTTCACCTAGGTCTCGTTCCCAACGGACCATGTATGGCAATTTATTCTCGCCTGGATTTGATGATAGGGACGAGTAGCAAAAGGATAAAGATTTTATAGGGGATGTGCTCTGGCGGGCCAAAAAACACAAATGCCCTAGTCTACTCCACTCTAGTGGGTTGATATATTTGATGGATCTGGATTGCAGAATATGTTTCAAACGTAAGTACACAAAAAGGTCTTTTGGTGGCAACTGGAACAGTTTTTGTATGGTAGGAAACGACAGTAAACCTGACTTTGTATATAAAGAAGACACATGTGAAATACCGCTGGAGACCCAACGTGCTAATGGTAAATCCGGGGAGATAGCCGTGAGCGCCTGCAGAGGAGCCGCGTAGAGTAGCTCCGAACAGGGCCCCAGCAATGAACTCCAAGACAACCACGATTTTAATAAAAATGTTGTAGTAGACAACATGGTTGGTGATGTTGGATGTGTCATTGACCATAAATTATAACTTAGGGGGAGTGAAGTACCACACTTTATTTCTAGATCCAGCCACACAGGCGTCGTTTTGAGTGTCATTATATCTATACCTTGAGCTAAAGCAGACGCTATATAATAGTTTTTAACGTTAGGAATTTGAAGGCCACCTTTTTTAATGGGGTACCACAGGGAACGGAAGGATACCCTTGGGGGCTTTTTTTTCCATACATGAGCGTTTAAGGTCATTTGAAAACGTTTCAAAAGGGCATTAGGAAGGGCTATAGGCAATGTTCTGAACAGATATAGGATATGCGGTAGAGCCATCATTTTTAGGGAGTTAATCCTACCTAACCAGGAGGCATTTGCCCCGTCCCAGGATGCAATTTGTTTTGAAATTTTTGCTAGAACCACTTCATGATTTTCTAGAATAGTTTGTTTCGTTGATCGAGCTATCTTGACACCTAGGTAGGAGATAGAAGTTTTGCGCCATTCGAATGGATATTGGGCCTGAAGTGTGTTTAACAGCTGTGTATCTAGGTTAAAAGGGAGAATTTGTGTTTTAACTATATTGTTCTTATAATACGATATTTTGCCGTACTCTAGCAGATTGTTTATAACATGCGGAATCGAATGAGACGGTTTGGTAAGAAATAGCATGATATCATCCGCAAAAAGTGCTACCTTTTTTTCACCTGCGGGCGTGAGTATGCCAGGGATCAAGGGGTCTTGTTTGATCGCTCTGATCAGTGGTTCCAGGCATAGGATAAAAATGTGGGGAGAAAGGGGACAGCCTTGCCTGGTTCCATTAGTTATAGGAAAGCTGCGAGAGAGAAAGCCGGTATTGAACACCTTGGCAGAGGGCGCTGAATATAGGGCTTTAATGCTATTAATGAAGGGGCTGGAGAATTGAAACGCCAATAATGTGCTTTCCATGTATGACCAATTGAGGCGATCGAACGCCTTTTCAGCGTCCAATGCCATAAAAACGCCTTGTTCTTTTTTCTTCATAGCCCATTCCAGTATATCTATGCAATATCTGGTGTTATCTCCCACCTGTTTACCTGGAACAAAACCTGCCTGTTCTTCTGAGACTAGATTGGGCAGTAAAGGTTTCAATATGTTGGCGATGATCTTAGCATATAATTTAACATCAGCATTTAGGAGTGAGATTGGCCGAAGGTTACTGCAAATCGTAGGGGGTTTATTTGGTTTGGGAAGAGTTATGATGAATGCTTCCAACATTTCTTGCAGGAAATACCCAGATTTTTGTACTGCATTAAATATGTTTGTAATGTGAGGGGACAGATGTGATGCCATTTTAATGTAATAATAATTGGAGAGGCCATCAGGGCCAGGGGCTTTATGTTTGGGGAGGGAGCGGATAGCTGATTCAACTTCTTCGGTCGTGAACGGTGTGCTCAACAACTCGTTTTGCTGCGGTGTGACGTGTGGGAGATTTATCCGTGTTAAAAAGTGCTGAATTTCTTCTATAGTAGGTGTGTGCGTGTCAGTGTGTTTTCCCAGATTATATAGGTCTTCGTAATAGTGAGACAGTTCGTTGACAATATCATTAGGATTATACAATTTCATTTCGTCTTTGGATGTAATATAGGGAATTTTAGTCTGGATATATCTAGATTTTAATTGGCGCGCCAACAGTTTGCCAGCTTTATTACCCATATGGTAGAAGTGTTGTTTCAGTTTACGGGCGTGAATAATGTAGTCGTCTGCGTGTAGATGGTGAATGGCCTCTTGTATTTTGGCTATTTGTTTAGATATGGACTTCGAGGGGGAGGCTTTATTGGATTTTTCCAATGATTCCAGCTGTTGGGTAAGCTTAACCATGGAATTTTGGATGCGTTTTTTGTTTTTTGAGCCCAATTTTATGAATGCACCCCTAATGACTGCTTTATGGGCAAGCCATTGTGTTTCAACGGAGGTGTGCTCGGTAGAGTTAGTATGAAAATAGTGGTCTAATTCAGCAGCAATCGCTTTGTGGTTTTCCGGATAGTCTAAAAGTGATTCATTTAACCTCCACTTTCCCCGACCCTTGGCGGGGTATGGGACCTCAATAATGGTTTCAATTGGGGCATGGTCAGACCAGGTGCGCTGACCTATTGTTTGGCTGACCAGATGTGGTAGAGTAGATTTGTCTATGATACAAAGATCTATACGCGAGTAAGTCGTGTGGACATGTGAGAATTAGGAGTAATCCCTGCCTGTAGGATATAAATTTCTCCAGACATCATATAAATCAGATGAATGGAGAAGGTGGGTAAATAGTTTGCCGTTATGTATAGATGTCTTAGTAGGGGGTTTGTTATGGGTGCGTTGGGTGTCCAACTGGGGGTCTAAGGCGCAGTTGAAATCGCCACAAATTATTAAATGTCCTTGTTTAAGCTTGGAGATTTTATTCAAGGCTTTTTTTAAGAAAGGGTATTGAGCTTCGTTAGGTGCATATAGGGATACTACTGTCGCTTTTATACCGTTCAATTCACCCACTAAAATTAGTAATCTACCCGCTGGGTCTGCATATTGTTTATACAATGAGAAAGCCCAGTCTGAATGGAAGAATATGGCAACTCCCTTGGTTTTATTTGGTGCATGTGCGTGAAACCCAGTAGGGTAACGTGTTGAATATAGCCTAGGCGGGCCTTTTTTTTGGAGGTGAGTTTCCTGTAAGCAAACGATTGCTGCATTAGAGGCATGCATGTCCCGTAGCACCTGCCGACGTTTGTTTGGACTATTAAGCCCTTTAACGTTGAGGGACAAAATTTTCATTGTATTACGAGTCATATCAACAACAGTATATAGAAAGTGCTAAAGACATGTCCATAATGTCCAATGGACAAATGATAATATTGAACTAAAATCTGAGTGAACGTTTGCTTTACAAATAAACCGCCCTGCAAAGTGGTCGGGCTGTGCTCGTGCTTTCCTTTTAAGCCAATGGTGATGAATGCATCTTCCACTGGTAACATGTATAAGAGTGTGGAAATTACGGGGGAGAGGGGAGAAGGGGGAAAAATAAGGGGAAACAACAAACAAAAGTATATACATTTATCTCCATTGGGACGGAGATGAGAAAAGGTCATATAGAGTACACCGAAAGATGAACTCAAGAGGTGACCTGAAAGTTGGCGGGAACGTGGGAACGTGGAGCTCCTACCGCCCTGATGATGTATAACTCAAAAGCAGAAAAAGAGAGAACGTATTATCATAAAGGGTAGTATCATGGCGGATATGCCGTGCCCTAAGCATGATTGGAAACAACAACCTTAAACATCAGCATAACGAGTGATTGGAATAGAGTGCAGTTGGTAGCCACAACAAATAAGCCTGGGTCGAACTACAGTATATTGCAACAAGTTAATTTTGGACTGAGTACGGAGTAGTTATAATCGTTAGTTTGTATTGGTCGAAGTGGCTCTCTGACTAAACTTAGCCTTAAATTTAGACCTAAAATTTGAACGGAAATTAAAATTTAAACGAAAAGTCTGGATAACAGACGTAGCCTTAAGGGTATAGTTCATGAGTTATAACGTGACCTATGTACTCGCAGAGCACACTGAAAGGACCCATGTTACATATACCACGGCAGCAGGAGAATAAAACAATATAAATAAAGCATGAACACTTTTGCTTAAGGTTAAACCTTCAGCATGGCAAAGGGTACGGGCCGACTTAAGCGTCTACACACCTTTTACAGGGACAATATAATTGATATAACATACAATGGTAGCTGCAACCCAAGGCCGTCAAAGTGAATTAACATTACTGACCAAGAGATAAATAAATGAATAAATGAGGGAGGCCTTAACCATATGGTCAGGGTGAAAATGCTGACAATCACTCTTACTCTCATTACTATGTCCCCTCAACAGACCTAGGCTTGGTATATGCAATTAGTTATCAGGTGGGTGTTTACAGACGGGATAAAAACCCCACTGGAGCATACAGTGTAATACTATACCAATATTGCTCGAAATATATGGTGCATGATGATTGTAAAAGTTCATTTCGCTGTAGTTTGGGCTCCTGCCATATGCCACTCATTTTGGATTTTCTTCGGAGAACCCTCCCCGGGTGCCACTTGACGTTCTCCTGTTGGTCGCCAGAGTCCCCATTCAGAGAGAGTCTTCATACCTTCTTTAGGGTCGCTTATAACACGGGTTGTTCCCTGTCTCCAGACAATCAATTTTGTAGGGTAACCCCACTTGTAATTCACATTGTTGTTCCGCAAAGTTTTTGTAATGGTGATAAATTCTCTGCGTTTCGCCATGGTGGCGGCAGACAAGTCCGCAAATAAAGCAATTGTGGTGTGTGGGTCAGGAAGGTTCGCCGTTTTCCTCGCTGCTGACAGTAGGGATTCCTTGTGTACATAGTAATGAAATTTGACTATCACGTCTCTGGGCGATTCAGGAGGTAATCGAGATGGTCGAGGGAGTCTGTGCATACGATCATAGGCCCATGCAGAGTTGGGTAAGTCCGGGACCAAGGCCTTGCAAATAGAAAGAATATACGCTGGGAGAGCATCATGGGAAATGTCGTCGGGAATACCCCGGAATCTGATATTTTGCCGCCTGGACCTGTCCTCCAGGTCAGCCAACTTCAATTTCAGTGCTTCATTTTCATCCGATAGTGATTGGAGCTTGTCCACAACTTCGTTATGGGCATTGCATAGGTCGCCCGTTTTGTTTTCTAAGTGGCTAGTCCGGTCGCCCAGGCTTGTAATTTCTTTCCGCAGCTCTTTATCAATACGCTGGAAATCAGCTTTTATGGTAGCTCTCAGCTCTTGCAACATTTTGTGGAGACTCTTCTCTGTTACTGGAGAGTCTGTATATTTGGAGGAGATCGACTCCTGGTCGGAAGCGCCGTCCGACATAGTTTCTGTCTCCTCGCCGCCATCTTGGATAAGTACTTGGCGGTCTTTTTTCTTTATTTTGGCCGATTCACGAGTTCTCGGCTGCTTGGGATAAGACATACTGCCGACGCCGAGGTTCTGCTATGTTAGGGCAAGGTAGGTAGTTGAGTTATCGCTTTAGGTAGCTTGATTTGTGGCTTTCAGGACGGTTTATCGCCGGAGCTCCTACTCCATGCGGCTGCTCACACCGGAAGCCGGACACGCCCCCGTATGCTCTTAGTATCTTAAAGAGATATTCTAAGCACCAGAACTACTTTATCACTCTGTAGTAGGTTATGTTGCAGGGAGTCTCCTTGTGTCATCACATGGTGAGAAGTCAAAATGTTTTCAGATAATTTAACACATACCTCGATCCCCAGATTTCTCTAGTCTGGCTTCTTCTTCTGAAATTACTAAAGCAGAAATTAATATTTACCATAAGTTACATCAATTCTGCCCCGTTTTTGGGCAGCCATTTTTCTTAGCTAACAAAATATGTCCAAACAGAGATTAAATATCACAAAAAGTATTTGCAGGACATAGATTAAATATATTTTTTCCGATAATCCAATAAGTTGTTCTAGCTTCATTCACATATCTTACCCTCCAATCATTTGTCATTTATAATCTAAAAAAAAAAAAACACAACGCATGCTAACAATATTTCTGTTTGGTGCAATTTTCACATTTACATTAGCAAGAATGGACCCGGAAACAATGTTGGCTGCCTTTGATAAATGCGTCATTCGCTGGTCTTTGCTCTTTTACTACTGTCTATACGGCAATATTGGCAATAATGTAATGTAATGGTCATAGCAATTTGCTTCCCAGTTCTCTTTTCACTTTCTGTCCTATATAAAATACATTTGATTTGACAGGGTATATGCTTACAAATTAATTAAGTCCAGTAGCTAAAAATAAAAAGTTAATTAAAATTAGTACAGCCGGGGCTGTAATGGCTTTTTAACTATGTACTAGAATTCTATTAGGCATTATTAATCTTACTGAAATTACTACAAACCTTTTCTTGTTCACTTAGACCAGTGGACAATGTTGTATGAGTGAGGCTTGTGGTGGCTTTATGTGGTGTGCATTTAAATTGGGATGGGACATATATTTATATGATATATTTATGTATTTATAAGAAATATAAATATATGTTAAATAAACACAATGTATTTATTTATTTTTCATGATATAAGGTTTTATCCATTGTACATTAGTAAAACATTAATATTTATCTAGCAATATTTTTAGGTATGTGCTTATTAATCTCTCATTTTGTTTAGGTCATGCTCAAATCCACACAGAGTCTTTTTGGGGTCTTTTTGATTTCTTAGAGCAGGGATAGGCAACCTTCGGCACTCCAGATGTTGTGGACTACATCCCCCATAAAGCTCTTACACCCATAATGCTGGCAATGCATTGGAGGTGTAGTCCAAAACATCTGGAGTGCTGAAGGTTGCCAATGCCTGTCTTAGAGTCTAGCTTAAAAACTTTTAGCACATGTTAAAAGATTCACAAAAACGACATTTACTAGTCTTGGTACCAAATCAATTACGCTGGCATAGAAAAATCTCTGAGTTAGTTGAAAAACTTTCATAAAGAAAAAAAGAAACAGCAACAGCCTAGACAGACTAAGCAACTTACGTATAAAAAAAAAAATCCTACGATTAGGCCGGAAATCATATGCTTGCTCTAGGCAGTTGTTGGACTAACTTATCTCATACCCATCATTACTTTTCACCAGTCAGCCTCTTCATGCTAATGTATTCCCCACTACTTTTAGTAGGAGACTCTTTATCATCTGCCAATTTCACAAGTAGAAATTAATCTACACCAGCATTTTTTTTTAAAAAAAAACATGGTATCATGCACTTCAAATTTGTATTATTATTATTATTATTATTATTATTATTATTATTTATTAAGCACCAGCACATTTCACAGCATTGTAAAATAGATGGACTAACAGACAAATATTTGTAACACTATGAGTTGTACGTGCAGTGCCCTGCTCAAATGAGCTTACATTCTAAAGGAAGTGGGGTAAAGAGGACCAAGAGGTAATTTTTATCAGTTTATCTGCAAACTAACAGTTCCTTATTGTTGTTGATGAATTTAGGTATTTCGACAGAGGAAAAATTGAAAGATCCTAATGATGGACAAGTGTAGTTACATTTCTATTATCATCGTATTTATAGACTACATGTGTTAGACTACTGGTCCAGCACACAACATGATAACCAGTCTCCATGCACTGTACAATCTGAGTACTAAGAAGTCATTAATACATTAAAAAAAAAAAAAAAAAAAAACAGTCTAAAGCAAGTGGAGGACCACTGTTGCAGCAGCAGCCAATTTCATAGAAAATAAATGAAAACAATAAAAATCTAAATAAAACTAAACCGTTAAACTGTGGTTGCTTTAATTATGCTTATGTCAAAGCATGGCTCCGGGTATCCTCTGAAGTAACATCCGGAGTTCACAACATCCGGATTCTGCAAAAGCCTGATGCCGATTCTGCTACTCATTCATTGGTTGTGAGAATCAGCTGACCACTCTCACCCAATGAATATGATTCTGTTATGACATTAGCAAGCCCAGAACTCTAGTTCCAGGCTGGCTGATGACACCCCAATAATGCTTCTGAAGATATAACTCTAATAGGGTTAAACTTGGTATGTGCAGCTTTTCAAAGAAAAACGTTGTACAAAAAAAACAAGAAGCTTGACCACTTTAAATCACTGAAGTGGTTATGGTACCTGGATAACCCTTTAATGTCCTGCCTATCTCTTTATCTCAGTGTGAGGCCTCTGGATGCACTCAATCTATAGCTAAACTAATAGAATCTTAGAGACACTACTCAGTGCTCTGTTATAATATTTTGAGTATATATATATATACGTTTCAGTCCTCTGCCGGGACTTTCTTCAGGACCCTTTATTATTTTTCTTATTATTTATTAATTTATTTGACTACAGGAGTCAATAGAATATGCCTGTTGCTAGACACGAGTAACCAACCAAATCAGTTTACATATGTTTAGGTGTAATTTTTGAATGTATGAAAGAGGTCTTCAGATATGTATAAACTAACAAGGTTATTCACTTAGGTGTGGATTGTTTTGAATTTAAAGTGAATTAAATTTGCTGGATTTTTTTAGCAGGGTATAAATTTAGATGCGTACTGAATAGCAGATTTCCCATAGACTTAAATTAAGGATTTGCCATTTAGTAACTAGCTGCTCTGCTAAGAGAATCCAGCTCAAGTTACTTTTAAGTTCACTTTGCTGACCAATTAATTTGTTTTGTGTTCATTTTGACTTTAAATTAGAAATGTTCTTTGAACTCACTTTGAATCCTCAAAAATTAACTTTACTTTAATGAAAAAGTCTGTCATTGTTTTTTTTACCAATTGAACAATATGTGAATCGGACAATTCACTGCAAAGTATTTAGAATTCAGCTAAAGTTTCCACAGAATTCTTGCACCTTTAATATGTCTCGCGGCTTGAAACACTACATATATAACATCTGACATCAATGTCTGTCACGTTTGATATATTTCAGTACAGAGAGACATCTGTGTCACTGGGTATATGGATCATAATTTTCTTCACTAGGTTTTGTTGTATGTATGTGGAAGTAGAAACAGTGCTCTAAATAAATAAAATGATTTTAAGGCACCTTTGAACCATTTTGCTTGAGAAAAGTGTTCCAGTAGCGCATATTTAGTATCTGGTGAATTTAATAAACTATTATATTATTCTGTACTGAAAATGTATCATGGAAATTGTACAACAAGCTTCTATTTGTCAGCTAACAGGACTCAACACTTCATACATCCGTGGGGATTTGATGACATTTTTTATTATTATACATAAACCAAACACTAGGACTACAAAAAATGCTTCATCCGTGTATTAAATGTGATTATAGAAAATATAATTGTTATTTTATAAAGTAATACTTTTTTTTATAAAGGAATAATAGCCATTGTATTAATATTATTATAATAATAATAACAATAATAATAATAATAATAATAATTATTATTATTATTATTATTATTATTATTATTATCAGAACAGTTTGTACAAATTAATAGATGCCCACATAAATCACATTGATCACGTCTAGTTCTGAGAAGTTTCATATTTAGCAAACTAAGATGTTAGAAATATACAGGAAATTTCATAAAGGAATTAAATTAGTCTACTTCATCAATTTAAATGTATTTTTTATTTTTTTAAATGGTATCAAGCATTTAAAATTTGTATTTTTATTATTTAAAAAGTGCCAACAAATTCTGCAGGACTGTACAATAGGTAGACTAACAGACAGACATTTGTACCAAGTCGAGCTGAACAAGCAAGAACAGAGGATGTAGAGGGCACTGGTCAAACAAGCTTATATTTTAGAGTGAGTGGGGTAAACTGGCACAAGAGGTATTTTTTTCAGTTTATTTTTAAACTAACAGTCCCTTATTGATGTTAATAGGTTTACGTATATAGGGAGAGAAAAAAACTCATGAATCTAATGAGGGTAGGTGTTGTTAAATGTATGTTCTCATAGTAGTTATAGACTACATGTGTCGCATGTTACATATGTTACATTTCTACTGGTCCAGGATACGACTTGATACCCAGCCTTCGTGCACTGTACAAGCTGAGTACTAAGAAGTCATTAATAAATAAAATAGACAGTCTAATGCAAGTGGAGGACCACTGTAACAGCAACAGCCAATTTAATAGAAAATACATTAGACATAATAAATAGACAAATACAATAGATAAATAATGATGTTGCTTTATCTATGCCTATTTCAAAGCATGGGCTTGAAGTTACTGCTTGAAGATCCCCTATGTTGATCTCACTGTGATCTCTGTTAATAACTAGCTGTTATATGTAATAAAATCATTCTCGTGCTGACATTATGGAAAACAGAGAATACATACACAAACATACTCAGTTAATCATAAATATTTTTCTCTTGCATAGTTACATAGTAATATTGGCCAAGTTGATCAAGGTCAATTTTTCACACATCTTAATTACTGTTGAAGTTGAAAAACCCATTGAATTGATTTCAAATGTTGTAACAAATTAAGAAAAAACTGTTCTTCAGTTAAGGGGGTGGTTATAGAAACATAGAAACATAGAATGTGACGGCAGATAAGAACCATTCAGCCCATCTAGTCTGCCCAGTTTTCTAAATACTTTCATTAGTCCCTGGCCTTATCTTATAGTTAGGATAGCCTTATGCCTATCCCACACATGCTTAAACTCCGGAGTTTCTATGTTTCTATAACCACCCCCTTAACTGAAGAATAGTTTTTTCTTAATTTGTTACAACATTTGAAATCAATTCAATGGGTTTTTCAATTCAATGGGTTCCTCTACCACTTCAGCTGGAAGGCTATTCCATGCATCCACTACCCTCTCAGTAAAGTAATACTTCCTGATATTATTTTTAAACCTTTGTCCCTCTAATTTAAGACTATGTCCTCTTGTTGTGGTAGTTTTTCTTCTTTTAAATATAGTCTCCTCCTTTACTGTGTTGATTCCCTTTATGTATTTAAATGTTTCTATCATATCCCCCCTGTCTCGTCTTTCCTCCATTCTATACATGTTAAGATCCTTTAACCTTTCCTGGTAAGTTTTATCCTGCAATCCATGAACAAGTTTAGTAGCCCTTCTTTGAACTCTCTCTAAGGTATCAATATCCTTCTGAAGATAGGGTCTCCAGTACTGTGTACAGTACTCCAGGTGAGGTCTCACCAGTGTTCTGTACAATGGCATGAGCACTTCCCTCTTTCTACTGCTAATACCTCTCCCTATACAACCAAGCATTCTGCTAGCATTTCCTGCTGCTCTATTACATTGTCTGCCTACCTTTAAGTCATCAGAAATAATCACCCCTAAATCCCTTTCCTCAGATGTTGAGGTTAGGACTCTATCAAATATTCTGTACTCTGCCCTTGGGTTTTTACGTCCAAGATGCATTATCTTGCACTTATCCACATTAAATGTCAGTTGCCACAACTCTGACCATTTTTCTAGTTTACCTAAATCATTTGCCATTTGGCTTATCCCTCCTGGAACATCAACCCTGTTACATATCTTAGTATCATCCGCAAAAAGACACACCTTACCATCAAGACCTTCTGCAATATCACTAATAAAAATATTAAAGAGAATGGGTCCAAGTACAGATCCCTGAGGTACCCCACTGGTGACAAGCCCAAGCTTCGAATATACTCCATTGACTACAACCCTCTGTTGCCTGTCACTCAGCCACTGCCTTACCCATTCAACAATATTGGAATCCAAACTCAAAGATTATAGTTTGTTGATAAGCCTTCTATGTGCAACAGTGTCAAAAGCCTTACTGAAATCGAGGTAAGCAATGTCTACTGCACCACCCTGATCTATAATTTTAGTTACCCAATCAAAAAAAATCAATAAGATTAGTTTGGCATGATCTCCCTGAAGTAAACCCATGTTGTCTCTGATCTTGAAATCCATGTGTTTTTAGATGTTCAACAATCCTATCCTTTAACATGGTTTCCATCACTTTCCCCACTACTGAAGTTAGGCTTACTGGCCTATAGTTGCCCGACTCCTCCCTATTACCTTTCTTGTGAATGGGCACAACATTCGCTAACTTCCAATCTTCTGGGACTACTCCTGTTATCAATGATTGGTTAAATAAATCTGTTAATGGTTTTGCTAGTACACCACTAAGCTCTTTTAATAGCTTTGGGTGCATTCCATCAGGTCCCATTGACTTATTTGTCTTTACTTTTGACAGTTGAAATAGAACCTCTTCCTCTGTAAACTCACGTGTAATAAATGACTCATTTATCCTTTTTCTTAACTGAGGTCCCTTTCCTTCATTTTCATCTGTAAATACCGAACAAAAATATTAATTGAGGCAGTCAGCTAGACCTTTATCCTCATCTACATACCTTCCTTCTTTTGTTTTTAATCTAACTAATCCTTGTTTTACTTTTCTTTTCTCATTTATGTATCTAAAAAAGGTTTTGTCCCCCTTTTTTACTGACTGTGCTATTTTCTCTTCTGTGTGTGATTTGGAAGCTCTTATAACTTGCTTAGCCTCTTTCTGCCTAATCTTATAGGTCATTCTGTCTTCCTCACTCTGGGTTTTTTTTATAATTACTAAATGCTAACTTTTTGTTTTTTACTATTTTGGCTACATCTGTGGAGTACCACAGTGGTTTCTTGAATTTTTTGCTTTTTTTTTTTTTTTTTTTTTTTATTATAAATTCTTTTATTGTTTTTTCAAAACACTTATACAAAAAGACCGACAAACAAAACATGGGTTGTTTTGCATAATAATAAACATAAAAAACAGGTCAGTACTTATTCCAACAAACAAACCCAATACATAGTACAACATTATCTGCGGGGGTAAGCCAGAGGGTAAACCGGGGGGGGGGGGGGGTTATCTATACTCAGGCCACTGATTCAATGGGAAACAACTGAGCTCTTTTCGCTCAATGATTCAGGGAATAGTTTCTAAATTATTAACCCAACTTTGCCATAGATCAAATCTTTTTGGGGAATTCAGATATGGTATACTTAAATCTCTTTCCATCCTCGCCTGGAGGTTAATTTGATTTTTAATAACCTCCCAGGGCAGAATTTGATTTGATTTCCAATTCCGTGCCACCACAATTTTAAATGCGATACAACAGTGAATTATAAAACTTCTTATTGAGTGTGACATATTCGGCCACTGCATATGTAGCAGAACTACCTCTGGTTTCCTTTCGAGTTCTATTCCTGTTAAATCTTTAATAAACCTTATCAATCTCACAATTGAGAGCTGAATATTTGAGCAGCTCCACCATATGTGGAGAAATGAACCAACCTCTTTTTCACATCTCCAACATCTAGCTGTAACTCCTGGGTATATCTGAGATAATTTACTCGGGACTAAATACCATCTATAAATCACCTTATAGTGGGTCTCCAAGAGATTTAAGCATTGGACCTGACTACGTGTGTTATTTATGGCTTTACACCAATCTTGGTGTTCCAAAGTACAGCTTAAGTCTTTTTCCCATTTATCCTTTTGTGGAAAACTAGACACTTCTTTAATATTTCTAATTACCTCTATAGCTTTAGCCAGGACTTTAGGTATGGCCTGATTTGAGAATATTAGTTTCAACATAGTAAATAAATTTCCTATCTTTCTACTAAGATGTTTTTGCAAAAAATATTTAAGCCTCAGGTAATTAAAGCTCTCTCGTTGAGAGAGGTGATATTTTTGTAGAATAGAACTAAAAGTCATTATTTTGTCTGAAGATAATATCTGTGACACTTTAATTATACCATGTACTCGCCAGCTCTCTAAAGACAAATTGGACAGATTGGCTTCTACAATCCTCAGATTTGCCGAATCCATTATTGTAAATTTCAAATCTAGTTTCTTTTTAATTTCCTCCCAAACTGGCATCATTTGGGCCCATATCCTATTATTGTTAATGTCGATCCCCATTTTATCTAGACTTTTCGTATTCCATATCATGCCCTCAGGGGTTTTCAAACCTAGATCTTCCATTTCAATATTAAACCAACTTTCTTCTATGGCACCCGCTAGTTGGGCCCTGTACATATGTGTGATCACATTTGCCCAATACATCACTTTTATATTGGGGAAATTTAATCCCCCTTCCTTGGTTTTCAGTGAGAGAATATTTCTATTAATTCTATTTTTTTTTGCTTTATTGATAAAATTTTCCAAATTGTTTTGAAGTAACGTCAGCCATATTGCTGGGATCTTTAAAGGAATCATTTGGAATACATAATTCCATTTAGGAATAATATAGGAATTAATAACATTTATACGGCCCCACCAGGTAATCTGCATATTTCTCCATTCTTTAAGTAAAGAGTTTTTTTGCTTTTACTGACAAGCCTAATGCAATTTTCTGTTGCCTTCAGTAGTGCAACTTTTAAATAATCCCATTTCTTTTGGACTCCATTTAAATTGCTCCAGTCTGATAATGACTCCTTTACACATATTCTAATTTTGGAAAAGTCTGTTTTTCTAAAGTCTAAAACTTTTGTTTTTGTGTGGTGTGACTCAGTCACTGTTCTTATATTAAACCACACTGACTGATGATCACTGGATCCTAAACTTTCACCTACAGTAATATCTGATACCAAATCTCCATTTGTTAACACTAAATCTAGTATGGCCTCTTTACGAGTTGGCTCCTCAACGACTTGTTTTAGAGACAATCCCAGTAGGGAGTTTAGAATATGTGTGCTCCTGGCACAAGTAGCTATTTTTGTTTTCCAATTTACATCAGGAAGATTAAAGTCACCCATGATGATAACTTCCCCCTTCATTGTCATTTTAGCTATTTCTTCAACTAGTAGATTATCTAACTCTTCAATTTGTCCTGGGGGCCTATAAATCACACCTACACGAGTTAATGTGTGATTACCAAATTCTAACATAACCCAAACTGACTCTATGTTCGCCTCACTAACCTTTATTAGGCTAGATTTTATGCTATTCTTTACATACAGGGCCACCCCTCCCCCTTTCTTGCCTTCCCTTTCTTTTCTATATAAAGAGTACCCTGGTATTGCTATGTCCCAGTCATTTTTCTCATTATACCATGTCTCAGTAACAGCGACTAAATCTACACTATCAGTTGCCATTATTGCCACAAGTTCATGGATCTTATTCCCTAAACTGCGAGCATTTGTAGACATGACTCTAAGCTTATCATTTTTTAACACACTTGCTACAGGCACCTTCTGTCCTTGTTTTGGGGGACAATTGGATTGATGTTTTATCACCCTTTTGACCCCCCCTCCTAGTTTAAATACATCCTAGCAAAACCTCTGAACTGCTCACTGAGAACATAGCCACTGCCTTACCCATTCAACAATATTGGAATCCAAACTCAAAGATTGTAGTTTGTTGATAAGCCTTCTATGTGCAACAGTGTCAAAAGCCTTACTGAAATCGAGGTAAGCAATGTCTACTGCACCACCCTGATCTATAATTTTAGTTACCCAATCAAAAAAATCAATAAGATTAGTTTGGCATGATCTCCCTGAAGTAAACCCATGTTGTCTCGATCTTGAAATCCATGTGTTTTTAGATGTTCAACAATCCTATCCTTTAACATGGTTTCCATCACTTTCCCCACTACTGAAGTTAGGCTTACTGACCTATAGTTGCCCGACTCCTCCCTATTACCTTTCTTGTGAATGGGCACAACATTCGCTAACTTCCAATCTTCTGGGACTACTCCTGTTATCAATGATTGGTTAAATAAATCTGTTAATGGTTTTGCTAGTACACCACTAAGCTCTTTTAATAGCTTTGGGTGTATTCCATCAGGTCCCATTGACTTATTTGTCTTTACTTTTGACAGTTGAAATAGAACCTCTTCCTCTGTAAACTCACGTGTAATAAATGACTCATTTATCCTTTTTCTTAACTGAGGTCCCTTTCCTTCATTTTCATCTGTAAATACCGAACAAAAATATTAATTGAGGCAGTCAGCTAGACCTTTATCCTCATCTACATACCTTCCTTCTTTTGTTTTTAATCTAACTAATCCTTGTTTTACTTTTCTTTTCTCATTTATGTATCTAAAAAAAGTTTTGTCCCCCTTTTTTACTGACTGTGCTATTTTCTCTTCTGTGTGTGATTTGGAAGCTCTTATAACTTGCTTAGCCTCTTTCTGCCTAATCTTATAGGTCATTCTGTCTTCCTCACTCTGGGTTTTTTTATAATTACTAAATGCTAACTTTTTGTTTTTTACTATTTTGGCTACATCTGTGGAGTACCACAGTGGTTTCTTGAATTTTTTGCTTTTACTGACAAGCCTAATGCAATTTTCTGTTGCCTTCAGTAGTGCAACTTTTAAATAATCCCATTTCTTTTGGACTCCATTTAAATTGCTCCAGTCTGATAATGACTCCTTTACACATATTCTAATTTTGGAAAAGTCTGTTTTTCTAAAGTCTAAAACTTTTGTTTTTGTGTGGTGTGACTCAGTCACTGTTCTTATATTAAACCACACTGACTGATGATCACTGGATCCTAAACTTTCACCTACAGTAATATCTGATACCAAATCTCCATTTGTTAACACTAAATCTAGTATGGCCTCTTTACGAGTTGGCTCCTCAACGACTTGTTTTAGAGACAATCCCAGTAGGGAGTTTAGAATATGTGTGCTCCTGGCACAAGTAGCTATTTTTGTTTTCCAATTTACATCAGGAAGATTAAAGTCACCGATGATGATAACTTCCCCCTTCATTGTCATTTTAGCTATTTCTTCAACTAGTAGATTATCTAACTCTTCAATTTGTCCTGGGGGCCTATAAATCACACCTACACGAGTTACTGTGTGATTACCAAATTCTAACGTAACCCAAACTGACTCTATGTTCGCCTCACTAACCTTTATTAGGCTAGATTTTATGCTATTCTTTACATACAGGGCCACCCCTCCCCCTTTCTTGCCTTCCCTTTCTTTTCTATATAAAGAGTACCCTGGTATTGCTATGTCCCAGTCATTTTTCTCATTATACCATGTCTCAGTAACAGCGACTAAATCTACACTATCAGTTGCCATTATTGCCACAAGTTCATGGATCTTATTCCCTAAACTGCGAGCATTTGTAGACATGACTCTAAGCTTATCATTTTTTAACACACTTGCTACAGGCACCTTCTGTCCTTGTTTTGGGGGACAATTGGATTGATGTTTTATCACCCTTTTGACCCCCCCTCCTAGTTTAAATACATCCTAGCAAAACCTCTGAACTGCTCACTGAGAACATTTGTTCCCTTTTGAGAAAGATGCAAACCATCTTTTTTGTACAGTTTATTTCCATTCCAAACAGAGCTACCATGAGCAATAAAGCCAAATCCTTGCTCCCGACACCATTCACCAAGCCACAAGTTAAAGTCCCTAATACGCATCCGCCTGTCATTCTGAGTGTTATGCACAGGCAGAACTTCAGAGAATGACAATGTGGAAGCAACCTGCCGTATATCGTTGTGGACCTATTCTCCATTCACCAGTTATGGAAGGAGTTTAAAATGCCTGGCTGTTGTGCTATCCATTCTGGGCTCATTCGGGGAGTTGCTGGAAAAAAAAGAAAACCAAGCCACCCTCCAGGAAAAGTGGGTAAGTGGAGGGTGACTGAGGCTGATAGGGTGCTGGCACAGTGTACTGTAAATCCTACAACTGCCACCAGACCAGAAGCACACTGTTGCCCCTGCTTCATTACTATGTCTCAAGCTACACATTACATCATAATGGAGCAGGGATGCAATGTGCTGCCTGCCTGATGGCTGCTGTCAGGAGTTACACAATATCACCACAACACCACAGTGGTAAATCTGTGTGTGCTTTTAACTGTGTCTGTGTGTCAGTGTTTGTGTCTGTCAGCATATTTGTGTGTGCGTCTGACAGTGTACTTTGGTATCTATTTGAGTGTGTGTATATATATATATATATATATATATATATATATATATATATATATATATATATATATATATAAAAAGACAAACACACATACATTCACTGCCACTACACAGACTGACATTCTCAGGCAATAAAGTCTATATATATTGCCTGAGAATGTCAGTCTGTGTAGTGGCAGTGAATGAATGTGTGTTTGTCTTTCTAGCAGTTGTATTATTGAGTGTGCCTGGAATATCTGTGTATATGTATGTGTGTGAACATGAACATATGTATATATGTGCATCTATTGTTTGTGTCTATACATGCATATATCGGTGTGCATATGTATTTTTATATGTCTATAAATTAGTGTGTGTGTGTTCAAAGAAGCAACATAGCTGTATGGGGGTGATATAGTATGGGCAACGTCATGACAATGTGACATCATATGTTATAATCATACAATATGTATATATTTATTTACAACACTTTTTCCTTGCCTGTAACTTCATTATTTAGTAAATTAGTTTTTTCAAGTTTTTCTGTCCTACCCAAATGTTAGTTTTTATTAAATGGTGTGAAATCTGTACATACTGAAATGAAAAATACAATTAAACATCACTTTCCAGGACACCTAAAATACTTGGAGTCTGTGGACCATCAGTGTGTGCTCTTTTTTTTGCAAACTGCTTTGTATTGAAAGGGTATCTCAGGTTATTACACAAATTGAAGTGTGTATTTGTGTGGAGAGACAGTGTGAATGCATGAGTGTATCTATCTGTGTGGAATGACTGTGTGTGTGTAAAAGCAGATGTGTATCTATCTCTGTGGACTGTCAGTGTATAAGTGTGTGTTAAAGCAAGGTTGTATCTATGTGGGGTGTCAGTATGTGTTTGAATGCATGGGTGCATATATATGTATGGATGCCCTTTTCCAGGTCATTTTCCACTTGTTTTTCTCTGTAATTTTTCCCCATTATTACTTCTTCCCATTCACCTTAACCTCCCATTCCATGCCCATTCATTTGCCTGTCCATGCTTATGTCCCTGTTCATGTCACCATCTCTCCTATCCATGTCTTTATCTCTCACCTTCCTGTTTTTTGTTTGTTTTTCTTTGATGTGCTCTCCTTCTGGCTTTCTGGATGCTGTGTGACTGGTATCCAGTAGCAAGTTCTAAGGATATCTCCCTCACAGCTTACACTGTAATGACATAATGCATAACTACATTGGAAGATTTGTTTAAAACTTCCATAAGTTCTACTCCTAACATCTACACTAAACTTAATGCTGCAAGAAGCAACTCTAGTCCTCGAGATTCCAGACTTCCTACCAAATTTTATAGATCCAGTTGCTGTGAGTGGTAAGTAGCAGAAACGTTTACTCCACACCTAGCATGCTCTGACTCAATTCCCACGTGACATTTGCTAGGCTGCAAGTGGAAATTTGAGCTTCATTCAAATCATACGTTTGTCTTCCTAACTTCTCCACCCATGTAATTTCTTTTGACATTTTCACATGTGCCTCCTGTGTGTGATTAAAGTTCAATTTATTGAGCAGGAAATACAAATTTCTAAAACAAGTTAACATCTGACTAAAAAATGAAACCATTGTTTTCAGTAAAAAGTGTCAGAAACAAAAGTTATTTAACTCCTAAATGACAGAGAATTGAGCAGTGAAACTGCAAGGACATGATCTATAAACAAAAACTGCTTCATTAAGCTGAAGATGTTTTGATGCCTACGGTATCCGTTTAATATAGTCTATAGTATATGCTATCCTTTTGCAAAGAACAAAGTAGTATTTCATAAATAAGTATACTTTATTTTTAATGATAAATCATGTAGAATTGTTTAACTGTATTTATAAGCAGGACACAATATATCTTGAAAACCACAATGACAAGTTAAGAGAACAGTTGAGGTTTATTTGCTCAACGATTGTTCATCAATGTGGCATTAAGACAAAGATAATTTATCAAAATAAATTTGCTGCAAGTTTTTACTTAAGAATATCCTGACATTTATCCATAAATATAAAGATTTTATTTTAATACATTTAAGTAATTACATGTCAGGGAAAACATGAGAAAATTGTTATATATAATTCTTGACAGACATTTTCCCTAGTTTCACCACAGCAGAATAAACATGTCTACAGAATGTAGTATACATTAAAGAGATACCATGTACAGACAGGAGTCCTCTTCCACTCTCCTGGAAATGTCTCACCTCTCTCAAACACCTGTGGTCTGGCCCTTATTCAGTAAAAACTAAAGTTAAAATCCCCCTTCTGTATTACCTATATCGATTACATCCTTATTTAGATATAATTCAGTGGCTGAAAGAATCCAAAGACGGGTGGAATTATGTGACTAATGAAGAAGTAGAGATGGTGTTATCTGATGAGGGAGTCAGCCCAAAAGCACCCAATTGACCCATGTAAGTGTTAAATCATTTTTTAAGAAAAAGGTTATACTACATAGTGCAGGACAGCATTAAAGGACTATTGGCACCATAACCCCAACAACATGCTGTAGTAGTTATAATGCTTAGACGACCTTTTAAATTTACTAAAATGCAACAATTTGCAAATTAAATTACAACAGCAAGATATTGATAGATAGATAGATAGATAGATAAATAGATAGATAGATAGATAGATAGATAGATAACACAACAAGAGTCATGGGATTCTTGCTTTGCTCAGAATATTTGGATGACTTTTGTGATGTTGGAATCTAACATTAATAAAAATAAAACCTCAAAGCCATATGCATAATTTTTGGCCATGTTTGATCTTTTGACTGTGGAGGTCATGTTACTAGTTGGTACGTGTGATCTATACAAAATAATCTGAAAAGGCTGGATTTCAAAGCCATTCTCGAGCTCTCAAGCAGGAGTTTTTAGGATATAGCCTCAGGAACACAGGTGGATATGTCAGTCAAACCAAGTTCTTACTGCTCCATCTCTGCAAATTTCAGTACAGCCTGAAAATCTTCTCAGTCAGGGGACATCCTGACTGGGACTGATAAATTCTACTACAGCGGGAAGAAGACAATTATTTTTGATGTTGAGTTTTTGTTTTCACACTTTTTTGAGGTATTTAACGAATTTTTAACTGCGATTGTGTGCTTGTAAGTGAATTGTGAAAAACGCTGAAAGGGTTTTGAATTTTTCATTTTTGAACTTGTTTTTTTTTATCAAACTTTAAGTCAACGTTAAAAACTTTTCATAAGAAAACATCCATTTTGCTTTTGGTTTTCTTTTCCTTATGCCTCCTGTATCTTACTAATTGTATTCCATCCCCTTCCACTTACCTTTATTGATATTTATTATCTTTTCTTCATGCTGAATATCAATATCTGGGCAAAACCATATTATTATTCTCTATCCATGTTGTCGGCAGTTTTCCCTGCTGTGAGATTGTTTGTACTGATGGACTATGGATACATTAGACTTGTAGCGGAAAAAGAACTTTGCTTAAGCTCTATCCATTGTCAAGTTTTATCAACTTGGCTACTACAGAAAAGACTAAATTGGTCCCTGCTTTTCCTTGTTATTTTAGAGTGCTCAGAAAGTAGAGTAGATCAATTTTATTTCTGTGACAGAGCCGCTTTAAATGGAAAATATAGGGGTGCCTGTAGCTAATATGATGTCCCTTTTAATGACAGGAGTCAATAAGACAGAACCCGTGAGTGAAACTGGAAACAGAGAACAACATAATCAAGTTGTCACAACTAGTAATGTGGTCCAGCACGCAGAACTTATGTAAACATATACATAAGTAAGAAAAGGAAAATAATAGGATAGAGCGTAAACCGGACCTTAGAATGGCCGGACTAATACGCTAGAGACAGAGAATGGTCAAAGGGAAAGCCGAGGTCAAGGAAGCCAGAAAATACTCAATACCGATAAAACAAGCCAAGTCAGGGAAACCAGAGATCAGAATAACCAGGGAAACGCCAAGGATCAGGATACCAGGAAATCAGAAACACAGAATCAGCACTCTCAGGAAACCAGGAAACTGAAACCACGACATGGCAAAGTACTAGGGTGAATTAGGGGTTTAAATACCCCTCTCTAAGCTATGATTGGTCAGAGGGCGACCTCTGACCCCAGAACGTACGTGTGCGTTGACGTCGTGACGTCACGCACACGTTAGTATAATTCTCGGGGGCGGGGCTATCCATAGACGCGACCACGTGGTCGGCGCCATATTGGATTCGGGCGTGATGCCCGGTAGAACTACACGCGCGGTTCCCGGCTCGCCGACGAGCAGGTAAGCTCGTGTAGTCGGAGCGGTCGTGCCGGTCGGGCACGACCGTGAGGCTCGGCGGGCCGGTGACCGCAACAGTACCCCCCACTCGAAGACCGCGCACCGAGCGGGAAGGACCCGGCTTAAGAGGAAAGCGGTTGTGAAACGACCGGATAAGACGGGGCGCATGGACCCGGTCAGCAGGAACCCAACAACGTTCCTCGGGACCATAACCCTTCCAGTCAACGAGATAGGACAAGACACCTCTGGATAATTTGGAGTCCATGATAGAACGGACTTCGTATTCCTCTTGATCACCCACTACCAAGGGCGGAGGAGGAGTGGATACCCTTGTGTAGCGATTGCAAGTAAGGGGCTTGAGCAGAGACACATGGAAAGTATTCGCTATTCTCATATGAGCCGGTAGTGCCAAAGTATAGGTCACTGGATTAATACGTTGGGTAACTCGAAAGGGACCAATGTACCGAGGGGCAAATTTCATGGACGGGACCTTAAGCTTGATATGTCTTGTGGAGAGCCACACCCTGTCACCTGGAATATAGACAGGATTAGCGCCCCGTTTCTTGTCAGCTTGGACCTTCGCTCGTAATGAGGCTTTTTGCAGAGCTGAATGGACGGAATCCCAAGTATCATGAATCGAATCTAAACGGGTGTTCAAAGCGGGGATTTCTGTGTCTGAGAATGCAGAAGGAAAAACAGTGGGGTGATAACCCTGATTAACAAAGAATGGACTGTGATTAGAAGATTCATGAGTGGCGTTGTTTCTGGCGAACTCAGCCATGGGTAAGAGCTCGTACCAGTTAGATTGATTGGCATTTATAAAGCAACGTAAATAGGCTTCTAAAGACTGATTCGCCCTCTCTGCTGCTCCATTTGTTTGAGGGTGATATGCTGACAAAAAGGAGAGTTCGACGCCCAATTGTTTGCAAAAGGAACGCCAAAACCTAGAAACAAACTGGGTACCTCTGTCAGATACTATGCTTTTGGGTACACCGTGCAACCGAAAGATCTCTCTCAAGAATATTTGAACTAGATCTTGAGCAGATGGTAATTTTTTAAGTGGGACGAAATGTGCCATCTTCGTGAATCTATCAATGACCATAAGGACTGTATTAAACCCGTTTGAACTGGGTAGATCCACAATGAAATCCATGGCCAAGTGGGTCCATGGAGCACCAGGTATGGGCAGTGGTTGTAATAGTCCAGGAGGTGACCTGGGAGGAACTTTAGAAACAGCACATATTTGACATGCCCCAACATAATCTTTGACATCGTTTCTAAGAGCAGGCCACCAAAATCTCCTGGAGATGGCAGAGAGAGTTTTATGGACTCCAGGATGGCCCGCTGTGAGGCTGTCATGGAACAAATCTAGTACCTTCTTTTGAAACTGAGGTGACACATACAGTTTGTCCGGAGGTTTTCCCACAGGTGCCTGAGTTTGATCTGCTATTATGGCACAGAAGAGTGGAGAAGACACTTCGGAAACTGTAGTGGCAATGAGGCATTCAGGAGGTACAATAGGATATATCACCTGTTCCGGAACTTCATCTGTCTCAAACTGCCGAGAAAGAGCATCTGCCTTGGTGTTTTTAGTACCAGGTCTGTATGTAATTACGAAATTGAATCGGGAGAGGAACAATGACCACCTAGCCTGACGAGAGGACAGTCTCTTAGCGTCCCCAATATAAGCCAAATTCTTATGATCAGTAAAGATCAAAAGTGGCTCTTTGGAACCTTCCAAGAGATGCCTCCATTCCTTAAGGGCAAGTACAATGGCCAAAAGTTCCCTATTCCCTATGTCGTAATTCCTCTCTGCAGGTGTGAGTTTGCGAGAGTAAAATCCACAGGGATGTAAAGGCGTATCAGGACTCTCTCTTTGAGACAGAATGGCTCCAACTCCTGTCTCTGATGCATCCACCTCTAGGATAAATGGTTTGGATGTATCAGGATGGGTCAGGACAGGTGCTGAGGAAAATAAAGATTTTAATCGTTCAAATGCCTCTCTTGCTTCTTTGGGCCAAGATATACAATTTGCTCCTTTTTTTGTTAAATTGGTTATAGGGGAAATCACGGAGGAAAATCCCCTTATGAATTTGCGGTAGTAATTCGCAAAACCTATAAAGCGTTGAGTAGCTTTAAGGCCCTTGGGTAATGGCCACTGTAAGACTGCCTCCAGTTTACGAGGATCCATTTGGAAACCAGACGGAGATATAACGTATCCAAGGAATTGTATCTCCGTTTGGTCAAACTGGCATTTCTCCAGTTTACAGTAAAGGCCGTTCTGTAACAGGGTTTTCAGTACAATTCTCACATGTTCGTGATGTGTCTCTAGGTCTGGGGAATAGATGAGAATGTCGTCCAAATACACTAGAACGAACATGTGAAGGTACTCTCTTAGGACATCGTTGATAAAATCCTGGAATACCGCTGGAGCGTTACATAATCCAAACGGCATAACCAGGTATTCGTAATGTCCCATTCTGGTGTTAAATGCGGTCTTCCATTCGTGACCGTCCTTAATTCTGACTAGATTGTAGGCACTACGGAGATCGAGCTTGGTAAAGACTCGAGCTCCCTTTAATCTGTCGAATAGCTCTGATATAAGGGGAATAGGGTAGGCATTTTTTATGGTAATCCTATTCAAACCCCTATAATCAATACAAGGGCGTAGGTCTCCTTCTTTTTTAGAGACAAAGAAGAATCCAGCCCCGGCTGGTGAGGAGGACCTACGGATATGACCCTTTCTGAGAGCATCCTTAATATATTCCTCCAAACAAAGATTTTCCTGGGGGGACAAGGCATAGACTCCTCCCTTGGGAGGCATAGTCCCTGGTAATAAGTTTATAGTACAGTCATAAGGTCTATGAGGAGGTAACCCTTCTGACTGGACCTTGTTAAATACCTCTTTCAAATCCATATACTGCTGTGGAATTTGTGTGGTCAAGGGAGGTGTAACAGGAACATTAATGGTGCCAATAGGTTGTGGGATTTGCTTAAAGCAAACACCTTTGCATCTCTCACCCCAACTCACAATCTCTCCTTCAATCCAATCCAAATGTGGATTGTGTTTCAGGAGCCAAGGGAAACCGAGTATTATCGGAACTGTAGGTGAAGATATAATTTGAAAGGTCATTTCTTCAGAGTGGAGAATACCCACTGAAACAGTGATTGGCAGAGTTTCGTGTGTGATGAAAGGCTGGGTAAGAGGCCTTCCATCAATGGCCTCGACTGCTATAGGTTTCTCTTTATGTCTTAAGGGCAGGAGATGTTTTGCAGAGAATTCTTTGTCTAGGAAATTCTCCGCTGCCCCAGAGTCAATCATAGCCTCACACTGAACAGTAGTGTTCTTGAAAGATAAGGTTACTTTGACAAGGAAACGGTTCTTAGTCAATTTAGGGGACATATACATCACACCTAAGGTCGGTCCCCGTACGTGCCTTAGGTGTGCAAGTTTTCCGGCCGAACCGGGCATGACGATCTTAGATGTCCCTTCTTGCCACAATACATACATAACCCCTCGTTACGTCTGTGTTGTCTCTCTGCCTCAGTGAGTTTAGCGCTACCCAATTGCATGGGTTCAGGTTCCGGAAGAGGCGTTTGGCTACTCACCACTGGGTTAGAGAAACGAGGGGCTATGGACAAATTAGAACGTCTGTTACGTTGTTTGTTTTTCTCTCTCTCTCTGAGCCGGTTATCAATGTCTATCATGTATGCAATAAATTCGTTAAGATTAACCGGAAGGTCTCTAGCTGCAGTCTCATCTTGTATACTCTCAGCTAGACCCTCAGAGAAAGCAGCCACCAGACCACTATTGGTCCAATCAACCTCAGATGCTAATGTCCTGAACTCTATTGCATAATCGGCTACAGAACGACTGCCTTGCTTGATTCTCATAAGGGCTTTGGCAGCGTTCTTCTCCCTGCCTTTAGGTTCAAACGTAGCCTTAAAGGCCGTAAGAAAAGTATTGTAATCACGGGCTACTGCGTCACCACTTTCCCATAAGGGGTTAGCCCAGGTTAAGGCCTTTCCTGTTAATTGGTTCATCAGATAGCCTATTTTAGATCTATCTGTTGGGAATGAACCTGGGGAGGCCTCAAAGTGGTATTCAATTTGGTTTAAAAAACCTCTGAATTCCTTGGAATCACCTCCATAGCGAGGGGGCGGTGACAAGGTTATGGACGGTGGTTTATGTGGTACGGGAACCACTACAGGTGGCGGAACCACAGGTGGTACCGGAGGAACCTCTAAATAGGCAGTCCTCTGGAGCAAGGTCTGAAATGCCTGGGCAAATTGGTCTAACCTGTGGTCCATATCCTCCACCCTACTCTCACATGCGATCATATGCTTGCATAGTTCTGCAGGATCCATGGCCATGTCGTAATGTCACAACTAGTAATGTGGTCCAGCACGCAGAACTTATGTAAACATATACATAAGTAAGAAAAGGAAAATAATAGGATAGAGCGTAAACCGGACCTTAGAATGGCCGGACTAATACGCTAGAGACAGAGAATGGTCAAAGGGAAAGCCGAGGTCAAGGAAGCCAGAAAATACTCAATACCGATAAAACAAGCCAAGTCAGGGAAACCAGAGATCAGAATAACCAGGGAAACGCCAAGGATCAGGATACCAGGAAATCAGAAACACAGAATCAGCACTCTCAGGAAACCAGGAAACTGAAACCACGACATGGCAAAGTACTAGGGTGAATTAGGGGTTTAAATACCCCTCTCTAAGCTATGATTGGTCAGAGGGCGACCTCTGACCCCAGAACGTACGTGTGCGTTGACGTCGTGACGTCACGCACACGTTAGTATAATTCTCGGGGGCGGGGCTATCCATAGACGCGACCACGTGGTCGGCGCCATATTGGATTCGGGCGTGATGCCCGGAAGAACTACACGCGCGGTTCCCGGCTCGCCGACGAGCAGGTAAGCTCGTGTAGTCGGAGCGGTCGTGCCGGTCGGGCACGACCGTGAGGCTCGGCGGGCCGGTGACCGCAACACAAGTGATATAACAACTCCAGTTGCTTTCCTTGACTTACAGTAAAACTTCACGCATTTAGACTGGTAGAAAGGAGATTTAGTGTAAGACAAGGGAAAGGTTTTTTTTACAGTAAGAACAATAAGGATATGGAATTCTCTACCAGAAGAGGTGGTTTTTATCAGAGTCTGTACAGATGTTTAAATAGCAATTGGATAAATACTTACAAAAACACAATATACAGGGATATACATTTTTATTAGTGGTGTAATAGCTTCTTAATCCAAGGAGAGATCTGACTGCCATACTCGGGTCAAGAATGATTTTTTCCCCTTAATTTGTTGCACAATTGGAAGTGCTTCAGACTTGTTTTTTTTCCTTCTTTTGGATCAACAGCAAAAGTAAAATGTGAGAAAGGCTGAACTTGTTGGACACATGTCTCTTTTCAGCCTATGTAGCTATGTACCTATAACTTATTTATGCTAATGGGTATTAAATGAAAATGTCACGCTTCATGTTATATGTGCTCAGGAAACACAGAGAATTTCACAACTTTAGTAATAACAGTACATTAGAAATGTGTTTATATGTATCCATTCTGATTGATTATCATATAACCGTTTTTAAGATCTGCTTATAGGTGTAGGTCTGTTTGCATTTTTCCTTTTACGTCTGTGAGAGCTCATCACAGAAATTTGTCAAAGCATTTGCTCATGATGTGTGAGCCTGATATCACATATATTTTGGGGGAGTTTGAGGAAATTGCTCAGATTGTTGCCAGATATTAAACAGAATATCAGCTGATCTGCCTTATTACAGTACATACCCTAGTCTCTGGTACTCAACTCATACAAAGTTTAACATTTTCTTAAAAATACTTATCATGTAATATAAAGGATGGTGTCTCTGAGTGGAATTATTTTTCCATAATAAATATATGCTAGATCAATTGGAGGGTCTCTCTAATCTGTATTCAACCCAATGTAATTTTTATTAAATTAGACGAGGTAATATTATCTGCCTGCTAAATACCTCTTGAAGTGAAAATGAATATGGCACTTGATTTACAACTCCCCATGCTCTGACATTAAATGCAATGACAATAAATATGCTGGAGCTTGTTTCATATCCTCATGTAATTATGTGGTACTTATTTAAAAAAAATCTTTTACACCAATAGAAAGATGATTCGAATAGACTTCTCGATGTTATTAGCAGGTACAGACACAATAGGTAATCTTTATAGAGGAAATTGGGTTATGGCATCATACGGTGAATATGTAATCCTGACATGGCAAGTATTGTGGATGCGAAACAACTTCAGATATCTTTCAGTTCATTGACTGATGTTAAAAAAGGCAAAACACTGAGACAGAAAGAAGACAGTCTCTTGTCTAAGTATCATTATAACAAACAAGAAACAATAGGAAATTCAAACAAAGGTGTCTAGAGACTAAACAGCAAGTTGTGGAGATCTGACAACCAGCTTACAAAATGTAAGTTAAAATAACTGCAATGAAAAAAAAAAAAAAACCTGATTAAACTTTTCTGTTATGGTCTATATTTTATAGGTTGGTGTTAACTCTGCTTAACCCCTTAACGCCGTTACGGCGTTCCATGCCGTCGCGCTTTAAATGGGCTTTAAAGCCGTTGCGGCGGCATGGAACGCCGTAACGGTTTAAGCCCCCAGGAGCCAGCAACTACTCACCTCCGCCGCGATCCTCTTCTGGGGGGCTGCCTGAGAGCCCAGGCAGCCCCCCTCCGGCAAATGAGGCCCCCGGGGGCCATGTGATCGCTCTCAAAGAGCGATCACATGGCCCCCTATAGCTGGCTATGGATCTGCCAGCAGGGGGACTGTTTGAAATATCAGACAGTCCCCCTGCTGGTAGGAGGTGTAAAAAAAATAAAATAAACATGTTTAAAAATAAATTAAATATATTTTAATATATATATAATATGTATATATATTATATATATAATATATATACATATTATATATATGTAACGTCATGCAACGTGTATTTTAATATTAATATAAGTATATAAATTAATATAAAAATACACTTAGAATGACGTTACATATATATATAATATGTATATATATTATATATAATAGATGTACATATATATATTATATATAAATACGTATAATTAAAATAATAAATAAATAAAATAATAAAATAAATAAATAAAATATTGAAACAAAATTTAATATAAATTATATATGCATATGTAATTTCATTCTAACTGTATTTTGTTATTAATATATATATATCGGTAACAAAATACACTTAGAATGACATTCTATATATATCTATCGTTGTATAAAATACAAATAACCGCAAATATATATATATAGATAAATACATATAATTACAGAAAAGATTACATTAGTATACACGTAGAATTTAAATACGTATAAACTCATATATATTAAAATTCTACGTGTATATTTAAATAATCTTTTAACGTAATTATGTGATTTGATTAATTAAAATTTGATTGACATGCCTGACAACACAGGGAGAAAGTGCAGAGAATTTAATTCGCAAGCACTATATTTGACCCTGTAACTCTCCAAGACACCATAAAACCTGTACATAGGGGGTACTGTTTTACTCGGGAGACTTCACTGAACTCAAATATTAGTGTTTCAAACTGGTAAATTGTATTACAACAATGATATTTTAAGTAAAAGTGAAGTTTTTCGCATTTTTTACAAGCGAACGGCACTTTTATGGTCTATATTATTGTTGTAATATGTTTTACGGTTTTAAAACACTAATATTTGTGTTTAGTGAAGTCTCCCGAGAATAACAGTACCCCCCATGTACAGGTTTTATGGTGTTTTGGAAAGTTAGAGAGTCACATGTAAGGCTTGCATTTCATTTTTTTCACATTGAAATTTGCCAGATTGGTTATGTTGCCTTTGAGAGCGTATGGTAGCCCAGGAATGAGAATTACCCCCATGATGGCATACCATTTGCAAAAGTAGACAACCCGAGGTATTGCAAGTGGGGTATGTCCAGTCTTTCTTAGTAGCCACTTAGTCACAAACACTGGCCAAATATTAGTTTTTTGCTTTTTTCACACAAAAACAAATATGAACGCTAATTTTGGCCAGTGTTTGTGACTAAGTGGCTACTAAAAAAGACTAAACATACCCCACTTTCAATACCTTGGCTTGTCTAATTTTTCAAATGGTATGCCATTATGGGGGTAATTCTCTTTCCTGGGCTACCACACCGTCTCAAAGGTAACATTACTAATCTGGCAAATTTCAATTTGAAAATGGAACGTTCTATATTTGACCCTGTAACTTTCCAAAACACCATAAAACCTGTTAATGGGGGGTACTGTTGTACTCGTGAGACATCGCTGATTACAAATATGCGCATTTTTTTGCAGTAAAACCTAACAGTATTATGACATTCACAGCTAAAATGGCAGACGGAAATACAAATTTAAAAAAAAAACCTTATTTTCTCATCCTTTTTTTTATTTTATTCATAATAAATTATGTTCCATATATGAATAATTAATGATAGATTAAAGCCCTGTTTCTCCTGAACAAAATGATATATAATAAGTGTGGGTGCATATAATTTGAAAGAGGGGAACTACGGTTGAACAGACATATAGCGCAAATTCCAGTTTTTGTTTACATTTTGTTTTGATCAGAACGTGCACTATTGACTCCGTCCTGAAGGGGTTAAAGCAGCTTTGTTATCTTCTGGGAGTCTTTGCATATTTTGCAGTTCCCCCAATGGCTGTCACTATCTTTGATTTTCAGTTCCAGTCTCTTCAACTGCAAGGAGCCCATATCAGTGCCTTACTCTAACACTGATGTCTGTGGAGGATGCCCCGAGGTTGCAGGAGTCTCGCGATTAGCGAAATAAAGTATTATTCTTACAACCATCGTTGGTGATAGAAGTTGGAAGTAATAAAACTTGATGGCGATAACTCAGCCTTTTGTCAAGTTTTGTCGAGTTAGGTATTTACCATCAAAAAAAGTAGTCCTTACTTTGCCTTATGATATCTTTTGACTACAATGGAATGGTGGTATCATCTTATGGTGTGTGTATTCTTAAGTTTGTTTACACAAAATGATAAATATTTTATGTATGTAACGTATGTATTTTTTATCATAAAAATTGTTTATGGCTCATGCTTTTGTGCAAATTGTCACTGACCAAAATCAATTAGAAATACTTGGATTGTTTTGTTCCCTTACAAAGTGTTTTGTTGTAATAAAGTCTGAAAAAAAGTACAAATGATTCCCATCAGAAGCATAATACGTTTATTTGAGGAAATGAAAGTAAATAAAAGGATGTTATCAAACACTAGATTTTAAAATATTTTCATTGTTCCAATCTTTAGACATTTATTGTATGTCTGTGTCTGTATGCAGAAGTCGCACGACAGATTAAGTCTACAAGCAGGAGTTTTATTTTACAGATTGTTTTTTTTTCTATTTATAAATTAAATCAATTAATGTTGCAGTGATGTTTCTAATAATGGAAAGGTCTAATTTCAGATAAATGTTACACAGAAATAAAACTATTAGTTTGGGTGAATTTGTGGTGAAAAAAACAAACAACGAAATAGAATCAATATACAATTGGATAGAGTAATTTTAAGTACAAATATTAGTGCAAGAAAACATTAAAATAAAATAAATTCCACTGTGCCCCTGATTTATTAAGGCCCAATTCTCATTAAGTCTTGATAGTGATCAGACTATTTTAAACTTTTTCCATATATATATATAAATATGACTTGGTCACATCTCAGTGACCCCTGTCACCAGCTTTGTGCTGTGGGTATACTAGGGTGCAGTCCCTTCCCCTCCACTCAATCTCCACAACTTAAACATGACTGCCACTCATAAGAACAGTGAGTCTGCCTTATTGGTGTTATATCAGGGTCAGACATTGAAGGAAGCAGTAATTTAGGATGTGTTTTAGATGATGGGTTCTATTGCTACAAACTATATTAATAAACATGTATTTTGATGTGTCAGTGTGAAAATACATGAATGTGTGTAAGTGTCAGTGTGTGTAGAAGAAGGTAAAATAGTCTATGTATATGTATATATTTTAGGTGTCACAATGGATAGTCATCAGTGTATGAGTATAGTAAGAAAATGTGTGTATGTGTAGGTGTAAGTAGGTTTAAGGTTGCATGCTTATGGGTAGGTGTCAGACTGTGAGTGTGGGAGCAGTATATAAAGGAAGGTAAAGAGTAAGGGGTACTAGGTTGTAGATCACTGAGAGTACAAGAGTCTAAGGGATGGCTCAGTTATAGCCCTTTAAAACCACTCAATCACATACAACCACCAACCAGGCAGTCACTCCCCCAATCTCATTAATCTGACAACTCACATACACTCACCCAGTCACATACCAAAATACCTAGCTACAGTAACCCACCTAGCTACACATCCAATATTCCACAGTCATTCATCCAGCTACATACCGATGCACTTACATTCATCCACTAATCCAGTCACATTCATCTACCCAATCACGGGTCCACATCCACCCAGCCAGATTGAGCCACCTAGAATAAAATAAACACATCACAGACAAGCTCAATGACATACATTATACATAGGCAGAAATACAAAGATTATTATGCAGTCATAACACACATGAGTCACATGCCATCATTTATAAGAAATGTGCTGACTTAAAGCGGCACTGTCACGTTAAACTTATCTATCTCATATTGTTTCCTCTTCTCTTCCTGTGTCAGAATCTGTTCTTCTTTTCTTCATTTCTGATATAGTTTTTTAAAAACATAAGATAAAGTATGGACTACTTTGTCTTATGGATATTTCCTACGCATGACTTTCTATGACCAAAGGAGGAGCTTAAGTAAGCTCCATTTTCTGTGTCAAAGAGAAGGGTGAGTTCTTTCAAGCATAGGAAAAACAGAAATAATGAGAAGAAGAACAGATTCTGAGAAAGGGAGAGAAGGGGAAACAATAGGAGAAAGGTAAGTTTGTCGTGATAGTGCCGCATTAAGGTGAATCTTTAGAGAAATGTGATTCTCTAACAGCACTACGGAAAAGTAAAAAAAAGCCAAGCTGGTGTTACATGCCTTATATATGCTTTAATATGCCTTTGAGTATGCCTTTAATGTGCTGGGGACCCTCTTGAAGGGGGCATAGGTGTTGGTAGTATTATAAATGTATTTTAATAGACGGGACAGAAACAAACTGATTTAGAATTTTTCATTTTAAACACTGGTAAATATACTATGTAAAGGGATGAAAAGTGTATGGTATGTTTTTCTTAAAAGAAGCCATAAAAAAAGAAAATGAGATATATGGATATATAAAAAAATCACAGCACGTAACATTTAAGTTGTGAAAAAAATACATTAACATCTAAATTAATTAAAAATCAAATAATTGCAGTACCACATCTATATATAAAATGGTAATATATATATATATATATATATATATATATATATATATATATATATATATATATATATATATATATATATATATATATATATAACAAATAGTTACAGTACATACCACACCCATATATAAAAAGATTGCATTTACACTGCTATATAAAAAATGCAAACACAAACATTAATAAAAAACAATTTAAGCTACAAATAGAGAAGGAAGTTTAGTTTAGTAGTGATGATATGCATTCTCAAAGGTATCCCATCTAAAAAGAATGCACTGAGGGAATGAGTACAGTAACAACTGGTATATGTAATTAGGAATACGGAGTTCTTTTATATGCTCATATACATTATGTAAAAATAATGGAATCAGTAACAACCAGAGCGATATAATTAGGAATGCAGTGTTTTTTTACGAACCTTCATGTGGTAAGTAGTCCCAGTCGAACGCTGTGACAAACAAAGTATGCAGCACAAGTGTTCCAGTATCTTAAAGTTGGTTGTTTCTGTCTACTAAATTTGTAGACGTTGTTTTATATTACAATTGACTGTCTCCAATTTCTTTCATAACCAAAAATATTCAGCACAGGATGTTCTCTGTATTCGGTTTCGTAGTCAATGTTCATTCATGAAGTGAATGGTGTTGACAGGTTTTATTTTAATGTCATCTGTTTAGTATTAATGCATGCATTTTCTGGAGGTGCTAATCAGTTATACACACATTTTTCTAATCGGAGTGAGATAAACATTTCTCAATAGTTGCCTTTTAAACTACCTGCTAATATGGAATATGTTTTGTTTTTTTGGCTAACTTCAAACTGCTTCTCTTGTGGAAAAAATAGCATAGGGGCATAGTATGGAAAATAACATTTCACATGGACATTTTGCTAGGCAAATTGATGACACATTTATAGATTTAATTTAACTCAAATGTTATTTTTTTCACATGCTTGACCTTAATTTCTATGATTTGGAGATAAATGACCACTAAGAGGACATCTAAGATTGTTGGCCATCTAACCGGCCTACAGCAGTATGACATAATTCTATGTAAAGATGTGCATGGTAATCAAGGGTAATCAAGGGTATCCTGACAACGCTTATGCAGGGATCAGATAAATTATGTTTGTGATTAGCTAATGACCTCCTGCTTTTCTCTATGCGGTTCAGTAAATGGGCAAAGGTTAATATATAAATGACCAGCCCACCCCTGACCTCTGACCTAAAGGGTGGAGATTTTAAGTTAATAATTGATTTGAAGATCAATATGTTATGAATAAGTATTGTTAACATCATCCCCAACTACAGTGCCATGGGTTGCCCAAACTGCTGCTTAGTTTACAAACTTTATCAGAAGAACAATGTCAGATGGATTTCCTTTTTTCCTGGCACCAGAATCTCTGAATTAAAATAACTTCAACCTAATAAAATTCATAATGCAAAATAAAAGAATGGCAGAAAGTAGAGAATAAATGAGCAGCAGACAAAGAAAACATGTTTCCTTTGACAATGCTAAGTAATATAAACCAGGCCTAAAATCTAAAGACCTATCCTTCATGCCTGGAGAGTACATTGCACACTCCCTAGGGTTGGATTTCTACTTGGCAGAGATACATTTTCACTTGCTAATGTCTAGTGGCAAGTGGAATTTAAAAAGGGACACTCCAGACCCATAAAACACTTCAACTTGCTGAGAAATTTTACAACTTTTTAAAAAGTGCAGATTTCAACACAAATTGAAAATTTCATAAATGAACCTGGTTACACCCTCCTGTCTGTCAATCAGATAACTGGTTATTTTACTTCCTGGTTTGATTAGCTCTGTGACGATAACCTCAAGAGGCAGGCAACTGCCCAGAGCATCTGTCTTATAAAAACCTCTTATTGAGCTGCATTAGGAAGCCTGTGATTGGACAGAATATCTACTAAAGAGGGATGTTACTTTTTTATTTAGGCCCTGGAGTGTCCCTTTAAGCCCTGATCAATATGCAATAATTTTATTTTACATACAAGGGTTTTGAAAGTTTCAGCAGCCATTGTTAGCTAAGTGGATCCAAGAACCATTGGCTTCTACTAATTTTCTTATGCAAAAATTATATGTGACTTTCATTTGGTCAGTGCCTGACAATTTACTCAGCATAATGGAAAGACCATGAGAAGTAGTTTTGATAGTCAATGATTATTCCATAACTACCAACTTCAGTTTTGATCATAACATTAAATAAGCATGAAGGGTGCTAACAGAATCATTTCATAGTGTTAAATAACAACGTCTGTTTCTTAATTTGAATGACACTTTTAATCCAAGAATTAAAGTGTGGAGTCAATTATATTTCGTATGTGTTTTTTCTCATATTTAGAGAAGAGAAAGCAATTTTGAATGCTTTTAGGACTATTATTATTATTATTACATTGTGTTTTAATATTCAATGGTAATTATTTTAAACTGTAAAAGATGAACACAAGATCAATTAATATAACATGTTTCCCTGGTTGTCTATTTGACTTAAATATTCAAAAACAAACTCAAAATACAGTTTTAAAGCAATGTGCGACATCTACACTTTGGTTTGTGTATGTGTGTAGATAAATAGGTAGAGAGAAATATATTTATATATAGACACATAATAAAATAAAATACAATATTCAAGAAGTGTAAAGCAAACAAAAATACACCAAAAATAATTATTACGGGTAAATAACTTCCATATTATCCTGCAAATAACAGCCAGATAAATCCATTTGTAGAGGAAAATTATTAAATAAATAATAGCATATTTATAAGATATATATTGTTCAAACAAGGCTTAATAGTCTAGATGACCAAAATGCTATTTACATTCCAAATAACAGAAGCAGATTGTAGATAGAAAAGACTTAGAAAGTTGCCAACTAGCAGAGAAACGGTAAATGGAATGATACATTCTCAGTTAAATGCGGTAATTCTTTGTTTATATGAACGGTCCATATTTTCTAAAGCATATTTTTGGCTGCAGACTTGGAGCTTGGTGAAAATGATTTCTTTACACCACTTACTAAATAATTTCTGAATACGTTAACTCCTCCGTGATTGATGATTGGTCCTCGTATTTGTCTAATTGCTGGTTTTTACCCTTATATTGGAGTCAACATGTAATGTCAGTTTTGATTATGTTTGCCAGATCATATTTATGTTATGAAGTCCCTAGTCCATAGCATGTGCATCCACAGGGTAAACTGAGCAAAGCGCGGGTGCCTTGGTGCGTGTCTCTCCTTCTTAGTTTTTGCATGGCGTATAACCTCTTCTATTATTTTTTTCTTCCTTCTTCTATTTTCATCTGCCTAATTCAAAGAATATAAGAGCCAGCCCAAAATGGCGTATCCCTCTGGATTGTACATCACCTGCTATGTGTCATTTATGCATCAGCAGTCATCGCTAACAGAGAGTGCAGTCATACTACACACAACCCATAATCACTCAAATCATGTACACACCACTTATCCACAACGCATACAATGCTAAAACACTAATCTAAATGACAACTGTAAATACATAGCACCCATTTTCTATATGCAACTTTGTAATAACCCCTAATGTGTATGACATGATCCGCCTGTTATTTAAACATCCTGAGCCCGCGCGTCATGTGTTGTCAGCGGTTATAATGCTCGGAAACATTTATGACAGTTATCAAGCTCTGGATTCGCAATATTATGAACATGTAGGATATAATGTAGGATATAATGTAGCTATATGGGAACACAGAACATGAACAAAAACTCAGTAGCTTAGCATTTAGTTTGTTCTCACGGCTCAAACAGGTTTTATTTAACTTGTGCTATTATAGAAAAAAATCATGCTAATTTTAACATGTAGGTGAGCTATAGCAACCACAGGTGTAGTCTTATCTCAATCTCATTAGTGAAGTATAACGGATACCCCTATTGACACAGTGGGGATAATTATCAGTCTTCTGTACTACTATAAGTTCCAAAAGCAGGGCAATCACCATAGAAACCAGTAGAATCGACAAGTAAAGACCATTGGTGATTCCTCCCAGTTAACATTTTTGCTCCACTTTTTAGAACACAATATTTTGATAAATCTGCCCCGGGGAGTACTAGTTCCATAACTGAAGGACAAGCTAGTTAGTTAGTGTTGTTGTATATTCTGTTTCGGCTTGTTTTTATATTTTTTGGTTCCTTTAAGCCTGAAGTGAAATTCAAACATTGACACCTTGTTCACTAAGTGTTTAGAAACAGGTTAGGGTGACTACTAGCCATGTCTTGGTGCTATAAACACAGATAATGTTCTTTACGATCACTATGAGATTAAATAGATAGAAACATAGAACATAGAAACATAGAATGTGACGGCGGATAAGAACCATTCAGCCCATCTAGTCTGCTCCAATTTTCTAAATACTTTCATTAGTCCCTGGCCTTATCTTACAGTTAGGATAGCCTTATGTCTATCCCCGCATGCTTAAATTCCTTTACTGTGTTAACCTCTACCACTTCAGCTGGTAGGCTTTTCCATGCATCCACTACCCTATCAGTAAAGTAATACTTCCTGATATTATTTTTAAACCTTTGCCCCTCTAGTTTAAGACTATGTTGTGGTAGTTTTTCTTCTTTTAAATATAGTCTCCTCCTTTACTGTGTTGATTCCCTTTATGTATTCAAATGCTTCTATCATATCCCCCCGTCCCGTCTTTCCTCCAAGCTATACATGTTAAGATCCTTTAACCTTTCCTTGTAAGTTTTATCCTACAATCCATAGATGTTTATATTGACGCAGTGAATTATGGAAAATTGTCACATTTAAAATTGAAGTTTTCAAATCCATCTAGTTTTGCCTACATTTGCAATTTTCTTGCCATTTCATCATAAAGTTTGGTGAATACACCACATACTGAGTGCAGTCATACATTTAAAGGGACACTCCAAACCCACAAAGCACTGTACCTTGCTGACATGCTTTATATGTGAAGAGTGTGTCCTCTTTTTTTATTTTACAAAACGTGCAGATTTCAATAAAAAAATGACACTTTTATAAATGGCTGTCAAGCAGACAACAGGTTATGTTACTTCCTGGTTGCTTAACTCCGTAGAGCTAAACTCAAGGTAACAATTGCTTAGAGCACCTGCGTAGGAAAGACTTCTCATTGAGCTGCATTGGAATGTCTGTGTTGGACAGTCCCAAAAAGTCTGGGCTGGGGAAAAAGGGGAGGGCTTGCAAAGGCTTTAAAAAAGAGAAGTGCAGCATGTGCAAACTGTTTTTTTCAGATATACCCCCAATGAAAAAAAAAATCATTGAATGCATGTATGTTTCCATGGGGGTATATCTACTAAACAGTGTGTTTTGTTTTATATTTGGGCAGTGGAGTGTCCCTTTAATTATCTTTGTGAGCTTGGCTTTGTGAAATATCAGTAAAATGCTATATCCAGCTGTGAACTGTTGTAAATGCAAATACATTTAAGAGCCTTATTATTATATATGCTTTTAATGCCATTGTGTTTTGCACTGGGTTGATCTGTTTCCAGATAGTATTTACAAATGGAATGCCATTGATGATAGTTTCTCTGCTGGAGGTAGTAAAGGCATGGCTAATCATATAACAACTGCTCTTGCTTAAATGCAGAGAGCATGTCTATAATTATGCTGTATTCCAAGCTGGCAATATCCCCTCTATATATTTCTCTGTGTAACTAGAGCTGTAAATATATTTGGAAGTGATTTGTTGTTTTTTCATCCACTACTGAAATGTTTAAATACACCACAAACAAAAACAATGTCTCTTTGATGGGTAATCGATTATGGGTTTGTGACTACGTTACTCGCATCCTTTAGTTTCCTTGTAGAAGTGCATATCAAACTAAAATCTGTTTAATTTGCTGAAAATATCATTATGATCTGGGTAGAAGTAAATTAGAGAAGTAAATTATGGGGACAACATTCCACTCTCCGATCAAAGCAGCAGGAGACGATCGTAAACAGTATTATCTCCAAATATTATACGTATATTAAAGGAACACACTGCAAGTACCTTAACCACTACAGCCCACTGTAGTGGTTATGGTGCCAAAAGTGCCCTGTTACTATTCTACATCAATTAGTCAAACTGTTTTAGTGTGGTTTGACAACCAACAAGGGTTCCCTGGGAACCTGCACCACACCCGGACTGCTTACATTTACATTTGTAAAATTATTTAAAATAGTAGAATAACAACAGTATTTTAATCCGAAATGTAACTAGCTTGTACGTACGAAAAAAAAACAAAACAACAACCAACCTGGTATCCTTAGTTTCCTGTTTTTTTTTATTATTTTTATTATTGTTCTTAAGTTTTAAGTGTTATTTTCAATCTTCGGAAAAAAGATTCCTTTTTAAAATATTCTGTTACACCCTATTTCCATTTAAAATGACAACCATTTTAGTAATCCAGAGCAGCATCATATCTTTTGCAAACACATTTAAATAATTCCTTTGAAATATTTTCTTGACTGTAAACTGGTTAATCCTTTTTTGGCAACCGAAAAAAGTATATATTGCAATGCTCTTTTGGATGAATCAAGCTGGTGCTAATACAAAAAAAAAAACCAAAAAACTAAACAATATTACTATTTATTTGAAAGTGCACTTGCTGATTGGTTTCTCTTTTACTTTGTTCCTGTAGTGGAAGGTATTTCAATTAATTTACAAAAATCTATCTTTCTCTATTAGGTGAGACTGTATGCACGCCCTGATGCAATCAGAAGAGGGTCTGGTGATTATGCCCTCAACATCACAAAGAGACTCTTGGAATTTTATGAAGATTACTTCAAAGTTCCTTATTCCCTACCAAAACTGGGTGAGAATATAATATTTCACTTTTATAAAACTTTGTATTCTTTTTTTTTTATATATACATATATAATGTATGACTGTATCAACCAATTCAGACTTATTTTTTTTAGTTAGATATACATTTTCTTTGGATTTTGTAAACATTGACAATGTTGGATACACAAAAAAAAAACTCTGTTAATAGTGGAGAAAAAAAAATACACATGTTAATTCTCTATATCATTTTTCTATAACATATCTATTCATCATATCATATCTTAGTTACCAGTTTCCCATTATGTTTGGAAGGTAACCGTCACTTCTAATATGTTTGAACAACCCAGTAGCTATCTTTGAATTGTGAGAGGTGAGATCTGACTGCTGAACTGGACTCACATACCTTTCTTTAGCTCCTTTGCTGCAAATATACGAGGTCTGTTCAGAAAAAGTCCAGCCATTGTTAATTTGACGAGAACGGTTTGCGAAAAATCAATATAACCGGCAGACAAGGACAGTTGACTGGAATGTGCATGCGTGACCAATGGCGACTTCATTGTACTAGTCAGTGGGGGTGCTAGACACTGTTTAGTGAGCATGTGTACTGTGAGGCTGTTGAATTCAAAATGAATGGGTGAGTAGAACAATGAATCTGCATAAAATATTGTATTTAGCTTGAACATTCATCTGCAGAAACTATTCAGTTGATTCAGAAGGCTTTCGGGGACGATTCAATGAGTGCAATGAGTGAATTAAAATGCTTCAAAGATGGTCGAGAATCTGTTGAAAGATTTTGTGCCCTGCGACTTCTGGCTTTTCCCAAAACTAAAATCACCCTTGAAATGGAAGAGATTTCATCTGATGGCAATTCCAACCATGGATTTTGCAGAGTGTTTTGAACAATGGAAGAGACACTGGGGGAACTGTGTGAGGTCCCAAAATGCATACTTGGATGTACTTGGATGTTACCATTGTGGTTCACCCCAGGAAAAAACAGAATTCCATTCTGAAACTTAGATCAGTTCCTACATTGCCAGTAGCAGTCGAATTCCCTGCATCCTACTGGGTTATGATAGTCTTGATAATCTAATTTAACTTGTTGAAATTGCCTGCATTGTCATAAGAGCAATGACAATGTCACTAATAATAATAATAATAATAAAGGTGCTGAAACCAAGATGACTATAGTCCCTTTATTGAAGAAGGAAGTAGCCTCCATAGTCCTTAGAGACGTCCTTGCACATCTATTTGCAAATATATTCATGAACAATATATAATATATCTACACATGTCTCATGACTTAAGAAATTGGAGAAGGCATTCATGCTTTTATTTTTCTAAAATGCTCATTAATTTAATTTTCAATTCACAGGGCATCATTACTTTCAGGGCACAGTCAAGGCATACCATGTTAATTAATGGTAATTAAAACCTGTACATTTAACGTAAATCAACTTCTGCAGTGCCATATATTAGGTAATATTAGCACGATCTGTACATGCAAGGAATGTAGGTATGATTTTTACTTACCTCTGCAATACTGCTCACCCTAAGAAATACTTTAATTGAGCTAACTAGGTGAGGATATGAGAAACTTTCACTTACAGAGAAGTAACACCAGTTTTAACTATCCATTATTAATATAATTTTAGCATATAAATCATAAACCAAATAAACTGTGTGGCTGGCATTTTAAATCTTATCATATGGCACATGTGTTAATATACTCCCATTTAAACACAGTCCAATTTTTTTTAAAAACTTTTTTAGTGTAAGTTAGCAAAAACTTTGATGTGTTTATTTGCATTTCTTTACTCCATGTTCACAACTCTTATTTTTGTAACTCCTCTCATTAAATATGTACTGCGTTAATTTATCATGCAGCAAAGTTGCAGGTATATGTGATAACTGTCCTCAAACTATTGTTACTTGAGTGACAACACTGTTCTTTGATGATATTTGAACATTTAACCATCTATGTTTGTATATATTTATAAGACGCTTTATTTAAAAATGTGAAGTTTTAATATATTATTCTGGGCTTGCTTATATCAATTCTGTCCATATTGAACGTCCAACATCACAGTGTACAAACTGGTGGGGACAGGTGTTCAATGGCGGCACCACCTACCTACATGTTGCCCATGTCCTCCTATTAGATTGCGTTGCCGACAGTCTCCAAGAGTAAGTGATATCAACAAAAGAGCATCAGGCTACTGGTAGAACTTCTATGGCGCTGGAATGGAGGTATGTTTTAGCTTTCTTTTTAATTTCTTTTTATAATTTATTTTTACCTTCATTACTTGTTATACAAATAAATGTAGTTCTCTGCGGCATATGTTGCTTTTACTTGTGCTTAATATTTAAAGAGTTATACTAAAGTTTATATTTAAGAGTTAATAAATATATGCAATCCTTTTTTTTTGCATATTATTTTGAAACATATTATATTTATATAAAAAAGAATATGAAATGATTTTGCTGCCAATCTATATTAAAAGACACTAAACACAAATGTGCTCTATACCACCCCAAAAAATCAATCAATGTAAAATAATGTGTTGCATATTTTTTAGAATTATATATCCAAAATGTATACACAAAATACTTCATAAAAGTTCATCAATCAAAATTCAATACAACGAACATTAGAACAAAAAAAATATGTTTGGTTTATTGGTATATGTACTTAAAAAACAAAATGTAACTAATTTCCAGTTGACATCTGCACTACTTAACTTGCCTTCAAGAGTCTAATAGTAACATTGTTTAGAGTTTAGAACACTTTAACATTATAAATATATGTATTTTTATCTTAGCGTTATTCAGGTTTAGAGTATGCCACCCCCCAATCTATAAAATGAAAAGCAAAACATTTTTAATAACATTTTATTTAGCACTGAACAGTCCTTTTAGAAGTCCATTTGGAAGTTGCTTTTCCTCTTCCGAGTCATCCATCTGGATAATTTGAGTTGTCCAATCCATAGATCGAATCACTGCTCAAAGTATCAGCCATGGTGAAAATAAATATTTTATTGAAAGTCTTCACGAATAAGTGCCTCTTGTGGCTTCCTGATCACAACCACGAGAGACATTCTGACTTTTATAAGACTGCAGACACGGGATCTATACTCCAACATATTTGTTATTAAGTTGTAGATAATTTGTACTTAGAATGTATCTACGGCCAGATGCTCTTGATGACCTGACCTGAAGAAGGCATTAGTGATAAAATCCACATTGAAAAAAAAATAGCTAATAAGAAATTATTAGAACAATGTTATTGCCTGCCTTAGCATAAACATTGCTACTTCATATTAAAGTGCCTATTCTTATCAAGGACACTGGTCTGTCTAGATTGAATTTTCTGTGGTCCCTTCAAGAGACCAGCTCATTTTGTTCCAATAGGTGATCAAAATATTGAACTTCCGAGAATAGACAACATAAAGCAAGGGTCCCCAAAAGATAGATCCCCAGATGTTGTAGAACTACTACTCCCTTAATTCTTTGCATGCCTTTAAAATGACAAAGCATCGTGGGAACCATAGTTTTAAAACATCTTGGGATCTACCCTCTGGGCACCCCAGACCTAATGGATTTGACCTTTATTTTAGAAAGAGATTGTAATTTATGGTATCAGTTTGCTAAGTATGGCTGTATTTTAGAATACTTTCTAATCACGTTATTGCAAATGTTTTGGTATTATTTATCAATTATATTGATCAATTATTTATTTACAAATAATTACAACTCAGTTATGATTAATGATTATTTTGTAAAATTTTAGAAGCATTTGTTCCTTGTTAATTAAGGTGGTATTGAAAAAGATCAAGTCTGGGGAATTTTAAATGTTACAAAGTGACCCATACACTAATTTAAGTAAGATAATCAGACAGCACCTCAGGGAGAAGGAATGCTAGACACATTGATCTTAGAGAAACAAATTAATCCATACAAGTAAAGATTTCGGATAAATAACAACAATGAAAGTGCAATGCTGAAACTTAAATGCATTGCAACACAGTACACAAATATTCTAAAAGGGACAAAATGTTTTATCCATTTAGTTTTTCAATAAATAGCAATAGTGTGCACGTCAACTACGGTTGTGTTGGCAATTTGACAAATGTTGTTTCTAATTCTGATATGTAATCACTACATATACAAAGCAATTTAACCATTAAACATTAAAACATGAGTTCCCTTTATAAAATGAGGCATGAACTCTGGACATGGCAAACAGGGTACATGTTCTTGTCTGGGGGCGTATGTTGTTTATGGAGCAGTTTGAGTGAGTTTATGTATATGTCTTAGTGTGTGTACTATAATATGTGTGTGTGAGTGTGTATGCAAGTGTTGCAGTGTGCATAGACATGTGCTAGTTTGTGCCTTTGGATATCTGCTAGTAGATGCCCGTTGAATCTACGAATATGTGTTTAAGAAACTATGCTAGTGTGTATGCTTAATTGTGTGCTAGTGTGTGTCAATGGATAAACACTGGTGTGAGTCTCTGTATGTGTGCAACAGTGTGTATATATGCAATCGTGTGTTTATGTATGTGTGCTAGAGTATGTATTGTGTTGTTGTTTGTGTATGTATGCTCGTGTATTCATATGAATGTGTTTTAGTGTGTGTCTATGCATGCATGATAGTGTATATATGTTTGTCTATGTTTATGAATACATGCTAATGTACAGTTTGTGTTTGCATTCTATAATGTGTATGTGTCTGAAAATGTCTCTATGTATTTGTACAAGTATGTGTGCTAAAGTGTATATGTGTGTGTCTATATATGTGTTAGAGTTTGTGAAAATGATGGTAAGTGTGTTTATTTATGCATGCTATAATGTGACTGGATCTGTGTTAGTATGGGTCTGTGAATGGATGCAAGTGTATTAATGTATTTGTGTCATTTCATGTAATTCTCAGTTTATATAAAATACCAGTGTAGGCACTGTAAACTCAAACCAGCGTGTATACCTTAAATGAAGAGTGCTTTCCCTGAGATATTCTAGATGGTTCCAGGATAAACAAGCCTGGCTGCTGTAGGCTCATTCTGTATCCTGATTGTAAGCCCCACTTCTTTGCTGTAGATAGCATGTGTCTGTGAATGTTAGTATTTGTCTATGAATGTTAGTATGTGTCTGTGTATGTGAACCATGTTAGCTTCTTTAGTTGTGGTTAAAAGAGTCTAGTAAGGTTGAAGTGCATTGAACCGGGTGAACGAACACCAATGTGAAAAGAGTAAGAATAACAATTAAATAAAATAGAATTGATAAAATACTTTAATACCACAATTCATAGAATAACACACATTCTAAAAAGAATAGAATGTTTTGATATATAAATAAAGAAATATAATTAACATTCTCATGGCAGTGCAACTTTAATATCTACAATTGTTTTGGTCTTCGTTCCTCTCTCCTTAGTGTCTCTCACACAAGGTATCAGCATTAAATTATTATTATTATTATTATTTATATAACGCCAACATATTATGCAACACTTTACAATCATAGAATGGGAATAACTGACAACAAGTAGTTAACATACAAAAAATATTAACAGTGAAGAAGGCTCTGCTCAAATAATTTTTTTATCTATAAATACATATGAGTAATACTTTTACCTTTTAGTATTCATCAAATGAATATTTTATTCATGAGTAATACCTATACCTTTTCAATATTCACCAAACTAATAGTTTACTTGTGAGTAATACATATACCTTTTAATATTCTACAAATGATTTTGAAGTTTTGATATTCATATGCAAATCCTGGGTAAGCTTATATTATTACACAGTTTTATAACAACATCTACATTTGCTATCTTTCACTTTCAACACATTCTGATTATAAAGATTGAAAATAGCAGCACTAAGTAGTGTTCATTATGTACATACAAAATAACATTAAGAGCTGCACAAAATAATACAGTTGTGTACATGTCTTTTAGCTATATTTGATGTGCTAGTCAAAAGGTTGGCTATATATATAATTTATAATTTAAATAAGTTAAAGATATAAAGACTGTGTAATTGACTTGCATAATTCCAGGTTAAACCCTTAAAGGATCACTCTAGGCACCCAGACCACTTCAGCTTAATGAAGTGGTCTGGGTGCCAGGTCCCTCTAGGATTAACCCTTTTTATTATAAACATAGCAGTTTCAGAGAAACTGCTATGTTTATAAATGGGTTAAGCCTTCCCCCAAATCCTCTAGTGGCTGTCTCACTGACAGCCGCTAGAGGTCGCTTGCGTGATTCTCACTGTGAAAATTACAGTGAGAGCACGCAAGTGTCCATAGGAAAGCATTGTAAATGCTTTCCTATGAGACCAGCTGAATGCGCGCGCAGCTCTTGCCGCGCATGCGCATTCAGCCGAAAGGGAGGATCGGAGGCGGAGAGGAGGAGGAGAGCTCCCCGCCCGGCGCTGGAATAAAGGTAAGTTTTATCCCCTTCCTCACCACCCAGCCTGGCGGGATGGGGTCCCTGAGGGTGTGGGCACCCTCAGGGCACTATAGTGCCAGAAAACGAGTATTTTTTATTTTTTTTTGAGTATGAATTTTTCCATCATGTGTTTTTTAAGGGGTTAAACAGTTGTCTTGACTATCCATTAAAGCCAATTCAGGTGCAAAGTCACCTATTTCATTCAACTCACCTCAGCTATGACTTGTATCATATCCAAGTTAATATTATGAATATATAATAACCTCCACTACCGGTTGTTTTGTTTTGTGGTGATTTTGCAGCCAGTGATGACATTATAGCTTCTAGGATGCTTTTAAACTCCGGTAAAAATTAACACTATAGACAGGCATGCTATTAACGAACCCGCAAGAAAGGCTCAGTTTAGTATAGGTACTGATTCAGAAAACAGGCACATTCAAAAATATGACCTCATTCCAAACACTTTTCAAAATAGAAAACATTGGTTTTTGACTTAATGCTGCAAATTTAGAATTTTCTTATTTTGAAATTCTGTAAAACAAATATGTTTGTAAATAGAATAATTTCATATGTACAGCATGAAATACATTTTTTTTTATTTCAAATAAAATATAGCACTTAAAATCTTACTAAAAACCCGAACTTTCATACTCAGTCTAACAGCACAGAAATTGCAGTGGCATTTTCTAGAGATAGAAGTGTTGAAAGGGAAAGAAACAATCACACATACAGGAGAATTATTTAAAAATCCATTTGAGTCACCCAACGATCAAATGTACATACTTTGCAGGACGAATCTAAAGCTAAAATGGAGTGACTTAAAAAGAACATCAATTATTGTATTTTCTTAAATGGCTCAGTCTTCCAGTTGAAAATTCATAGTGAGTTTTTAGATTTTTTTTTAATCCACATCACTAAATACACAATACAGAGATTGACGTTTCAGTTATGAGGCTACTCTAATAGTATTTATATGGAAATTACTAGTAAAATAACATACCTCAAACTTAGAGGCAAATACATGTTTTATCAATTTCATTAAAAAAGTTTAAAAAACATAAACTTTTTTTTTCACTTTAAGATGTTCTATATCAAATTCAGAGAAATTATTACGTGCTAATTTATGGTTCCATAGTGTTATGTTTACCTAATAGGAACACATGTGAAAGTGAATTGGAATATGTAATTTGTTTAATTTAAATGTAGAGATTCAAAAATCCTGTGATACCTCATATATTAATATTTCTTAGGCCATTCAGTTAGTTTATGATGTGGCTTTAACACTATTAAATAATGTCATTAATTTAATTTCACTATAATTAGGACAGTTTAAACTGCCTCTCATATGTTAATTAAGCTATTTTGGCAGCTTAGTTCTCCCACTGTTTTCTCTACAGAATATATAATATCCGGACTACCAGGCTATTTGTAAAAACTATTTTTTTCAAGTTCTTTGTTTTGTTGCTTGTTTTTTACTTAACATTATCTGATCAGTTTTTGTTAATGTTACGTAAAAACACATTGTGTTAAAGATCACAAATAAAGCATATGATCCAAAGATAAAAATCAAATGTATAGATTTGAAAATTGCTCTCTCTTCTGTCAAGCTGGCCAACGAGAATGTATTGGTTGGCTATGAACTACCAATATATAGCCCAACAATATCCTACATCTGTAGATTCTGCCAGTACGCTACAACCCATAAATGCCAGGAACATATCAGTAAAGATAAAAGTTATTGAAAATATAAGAGGGAATAACCTTTAATTAATGCATATGCAGTAACCAAAGTGATATCATTCCATATTCAAAATTATCAATGTGGAAGGTTCATAGATTCTGTATGAGTTTATATAACAACTTGTAATAGAACATGTGACGGACCACCTGTGACACGCTCATGTACAGCACACAATCCCTCCCCTCTGCTTGGGAGATAAGTGAGTAAAGGCCTGTAAGTAACTCAATTATCATTTTCATAAAGTTCAGAAAGTACCTCAAAACATAACATATCCCCATAAAGTCTCAGCCAGATCAGAGCAGGGGTTCAGGAAATTCCTGGAAGTCTCTTTTTGACCAACCTTGCACATGGTCCCATGCCCAAAACAATTCCAGAGAATTAGGGCTACCGGTCGGTCTCTCTGTCTGGAGTACAAAAGTATATACTTCACAGGAACAGAGTCTTTTAAAGTGCATTGGGCAAGGTATATTACAGGGCCCATAGTCCTGAGGCAAGAGGCTGGGCAGCAGGCCCCTCCAAGAACCCTTTTCGAGGTTCAGTTTGTCACAGGGCCATAATCACAGGGTAGGAGGCTGGCAAACAGGCCTCTCCAAAGGCCAGTAATGAGGTTACTTTTGTCACAGAACACACAACTGAAAGAAGGCAGGAGACTCCAAAAGTAGAGTGGTAACGTTATAGAAAAATCTTGCAAGATTAAGAGTTTTGCTAAATTATTAAAAATTATTACAGGGTAATAGAATTTTCGAGTCTATCATATTATGCATGACCGAGTCACTTGAAAACATTTCTCTTTCTAAAGATAATGTGTGAAAACTTGTCAGCATGATACATGGTATCTAACAGGACATGGAATCTTAATTATTATTTTAATGTTTAAATAAACTGGCATTAATATTTATGCAAGAGATGACAGACACGAAGAAACAATTGAAACCCAGGATGTAGGGAAAGGCTTGGCATATTTTGTCTTGCATAGCAGCCACCATTCAACCCAAGTTAAGCCTTCTAATTAGCGATGGCCCTCTTGCCATGTCTTGCATTTGAAAGATGTTCTAATTTGAGGTAAATTGCAAAGTCCATTATGTACTGTTAGAAACTGGTCATCAGTGGTAAAACAGCAACACAGCAGAGAGCACAATAACAGGAACAGATATCAGGAACTCGGGAGACAGGAACCATGGAAGGATCCAGGCTGAACCCAAATAAAATAAGAAAATCAAAACCATAGAAATTAACGAGGAATCAGGAAAACAATTTAGGAACAGCACAGTAAAACAAACACATGTCACAGAAGATGGTTCTAGAGAGACTGAAGGAGCAAGAAGTACCAAGTTACTAATTTGATATCATATCGATGAGGGAGAGGCACGAGTAAATAGACTTGCTGGGAGGGAGTAAGTGAAGATAGTGGAGAGAGATACATCAGGCAGTGTAGGGCTAAGTGAGCAAAAGTAATACTGAATTAACCGAAAATGAAAACAAGCAGAAGAGGATGAGATCAGGGTTGTTGAAATGTGTGTTTATTAGAGTTATAATAGAAGATGTGTAATTGTTGTTTTGTTTGCCCTCTTTACAGGTCTAACCTCACGTCGGTTTCGGCACACCTCAACCGGCTTTTTGTTCTTATTAATTTACATAATATCTTAACCATACGTTCCTCTAAATGTGCCATACACAAATGGAAGGCTTGGCCTGAAATTGTGGAAGGGACTATTAGTCCTTTTTAAACACCGTGAGCCCCTGCTTACCTGTCGTTGACATTCTCGGAAGTCCCCCTTCCACCTCATCCTTTATTATTTCATATTATCTAGGTGGGCCCTCTTACAGGCCTAACCTCACGTCGGTTTCGACACACCTCAACCGACGTTTGTTCTTATTAATTTACATCATATCATAACCATACGTTTCTCTAAATGTGCTGTACACAAATATAATATATCATTATCATATATATATACATATATATTAGAACAAAATAGTGACATTTTAGAACAATATAGTATTATTTTTAAGTGATTTACAAAAATAAAACATTATATATTATATAACAAACTATTAAATATTCTGTTAGATGTACAGGGCCAGCATTCAGTATTGGTTATATGGTTATCTGCTTCATCACTTATTAATTAGATCAAGTGTTAATATTTCAGTTATCTTTGAAAAGTAATCTATGCACAATATTCCTTTTTTTCATTGTTAAATGCAATTTATGCAGCCCATGTCTAAAAGTAAAAGTACTCTAGTTGAAGGGGTTAATTTCAGATGCTGTCAGTCTTCTAAATGCTTCTTCGTATAGTACTTCATAGCGAGCCTGTGTTCTGTATCTTTATAGATTAATTAAAACACTATTTGATCTTTTCCCTTGCTAACTTCAAAACTGCTTCTTCGTTGATTGTATTTTGAGTGAAATGGAAATATATAATTTTTTTTTCACACAAAAATACACCTACTTAAATATTTAGCTAAAGGAAAAAAAGTTGACATCAATATCTCAAACAATTTAACTGAGAAATTTGCGATGATTGACTGAACACATCACATTACATTATATCCCCTTCTCTAGACAAGGACCAGATATTTTAATTGTCAATACAAATAATGCCAGACCTGTAATATTACAATTATTAAAGCTTACTTTACACAGTGTCTTGCTTCCCTTGTCCTCACTTGTAAAATTAAATTTAAATCTGAAAAATTGATTAAAAGAGCACTTTAAGTGCAATAACACTACAACTTCTAGTATAAGTCAGTGAACAGGCCCCATTTAATTGAAATTGCTTGAGAGTTGTTTGCCAAAAACAAGGTTTTCCTGACATCTGCAGATGAACCATAACTTGCCACTTGGCTAAAGTAAAAGTTAACTTCTACGTTAGTCTTTAAAATTCTGTGCAGGAATAATTAGCTGAGACAGTGGATGTGAATTAGCCCATGATCTCAGACTATCATTGCCAAACAAAATTGTACAGGTAGGTAGATCCCCAGATTCATTAATACTACAGCTTCTATGATGCTTTGTCATACTAAAGGCATTCTAAATGAATGCAAAGCATCATGGGAATTGTAGTTTTAGAACACCTGGGGATCTTCCTTTCAGGAACCCCTGATGTACACGTTAGCCACGAGGGAGGCTCAATTATTTTTATCAAACATCTCACAAATAGTTGGAACCAAAAAGGCAGATAGTGTCCACAAATTCGTTGTACTCTTATAATAACCAGCTGTAGTGTAGAAATGTATTTAGAAATACACCTGTTTGTTTGTTTTTTTACTTTTTTTACTTTTCCTTTCAGTTTAACATAATTCTTGGTTTAGTGAATAATCATAACAACCAACTATAGTGTAGAAATGTAGAAATCTACTTAAAGGGTCACTCCAAACCCCTAAAGCATGTGAACTTGCTCTATATCTGAAGTGTGTCCTTTTTAAAAAAAAATTGGAAAAACTTTAGATTTTAATAAAAATGTTCACTTTTATGAAGTAACGCCCCCCTGGGTTTCAAGCAGACTACAGGTAATTTTACTTCCTGGTTTGGTTAGTTCAGTGGAGCTAAACTTAAGAGACAGCAATTACCCTGAGCACCTGCCTTGCAAAGATGTCTCATTAAGCTGCATGGAAAAGTCTGTGATTGGACAGACAAGAGAAATTGAGGTTTTGTAAGCTGTTTTTAGATATAACCACAATGATAAAATGCACGATTAACTGCATACAATTTTTTATTGGGGTTATATCTACTAAACAATGATTTTTTTATTTATTTGTATTTGGACAGTGGAGTCTCCCTTTCATAAAGAAAGAAACGTGTAGAAATATACCTAAGTTTGTTTAGTTTAACAAAATTCTTGCTTTAGTGAGTACTCCTCTAAAATTTACTTGTATGATCCCTTTATGATTGATTGAAAGAAATAGATACAATTATTGGTCATAAAGCATGGCAGCTTTTTTGCTCATTTTGTTTTATGCATATATATTTTTCTGTTTTAGAAGAAACAGAGTTAATGAATGTAGCGACTAGCAAATCTAAGTTAAAAGATTAATGGAGAGAACTTGCTTGATTAAACCATTGCATTGTCACGTTTGATGTATTCTTCCTTATACTAACATTTCTCATTAGTGTGGTGAGCAGACATCAACAAAACCCACTAATGAAGAAACTCTAATGGCTCTCAGAGCAATTGACTAAAATGTTTTCTGTGTTCTCATTTACAATTTGAAGGTAAAAATCCCATTTAGTATGCATAGTAACACTTACTGGTAACAGAATATACAATTGAGACACCAATTGGAATTCCTGTTTTCAAGGTGATTCCTTAAAGGTTTTGTCATCATTAACTGAGTGCCTTTATTCTTATTATTTGATACACTATATTTTAAGTTTTCTTTTTTATGTATTTTAATAATGCTGCATGTGCAGTTAGTGCAAGTTTGTGTCTACCAGTGTTTACTGGAGGATGTAAATAACTTCACATTATCAATTTAAGTTCATTTAAAAGACTGTAACATATAGTCCACTCTGGAGAACACATTGCATTGTTAGTAATTACCGCTATATTTACAGTCAGTGAGGGTAGTGTATTACGGTCTGATAAGCAGGACAATATTCACTGCAGTGTAGGAAAATGTTTAATGATTCTTCAAAAGTCTACTGAGAATCCTGCAAGATCACAGGATCCATTGACCAATTTGTGTGATGTGTGAGAAGATATCTCTTTCCAACGGCCATCGCTAATGATTGTGGGAATTCTGCCTTTTGGGAATTCTGCCTCCCCTGTGTGTGACTGACACAGCCTGCATGAAAACAAAATGGTTTCATTTATAACCAGATGTAACTTATTTTAAAAGTTTTTATCTCCTGTTCTATAAATTTATTTACATGGGGGAGGCTTCGGCAGGGTCTAGCAAGCTATTAACAAAGCAGGAGATAAAAAAATATAAAAATTCTAAATTATACAGAATTTGCAATAAAGGAAGTACAAGCATTAGATGAATCTTTCCAGTGTGTTTAGGAAGACTGTGGAACTCACACACAGGATAGTGTGACAAGGGCAGCATAAACAAAGTGATTTAGCTCTTAAATGGCCACAAAACTGAGTAGTGAAACTGCTGGGGCATGGTATATACACCAGAACTATTTCATTAAGCTAAAGTTGTTTTAGTGTCTATAGTGTCCCTTTAACCTTTGCCAGTTTTGGGTTTTGCCATAAGACCAAGTAGTCCTTACTTTGTCTTTTAATATCCATTTATTATGCTATTTCAATTAAATTCTAATGTAGTCAACCTGAGTGTTTGACATTGATTGTATCTTAATGGAACCCTCAAAGAAAAAAATATTAATGTTGAGGTCAGGGTATTAGGTACTCCATTGGGGAGAAGAGGATAAAAGGGGAATTAATAATGCCAGATAAAGTAGAATGTAGAATGATGAATGTGTAGGAGATAAGTTGGGTGAATATATTAGTTGTGAGGAATGGGCAATACATTCTGGAAAATACAAACCCTAACAGGGTATGTAATTGCTATGACTTACTGCCAGGACAATCAAACATCCCATCAGCCAGTCAGTCACTATTGCTTGACTATTTTACAGTCACTATTGCTTTACTGTTTTACTGTTTTACAGTTTGCACTACTACAGGTGGACATTAACTGTCCATCACATCATGGGGTCATTTCAATTAGCTGTAACTATAATCCTATGTTAGTGGTGGTCATATGGAGTTATTACTGGAAAACGTTCATGTTCTAGTTTGCCTTCATTGTGACAATTGCAAAGAGAATAATTTTAAATGGGAAACCCCAGGGTGTCTGTATTTGATAAACATGTGATCATTGGGTTTGATTGTCCTGCTTGCCTAAGTCAACCTCCAGATGGCTATTCAGAGATATTTCATTAGTGTGACATAAAGACATAGCATAGTCTAGCTAACAACAGCAATGTTGGGTTTCTAAGTACACCTTTGATCTCTGGCGTACAGTATACACAGTTGGTCACTAAGTATTGAACTGACCATGACATCCATATCAGAAGAAAAATCTTAAGAAAGACCTGGGAATAGCTTGTAGATTGATAAAGACCTGGGAACAGGTCAAAACGTTGCCGTGTCCATTAAATCTGCTTAAAGTTATCACAGTGAGTGCCTGAGATTTTTTTTCCTTTTGATATCCAATGCGTATCAGTCACAAAGGGGTTAAGAAAGTGGATTGAGGTGTGAGATTGTAAAAGTATTTCTTTGTGATCTCAGCCAGTGAAGGTTTTGTACTAAAGGGGTGACATGAGCAGTCTGAGGCAAGCTGGGGAGAAAATTAGCAGGATCCCACCAATCTTCGAAGGCAAGATGGTGAGGTAAGGATGGACATTCTTATAGAATTGTTAATATGGGTTTATGGAATATTGAAGAAAGCCAAAAAAGGAAATAATTTCAGTAGTAAAAACTGGTAAGGAAAATGGGGTGGTAAGGAGTTTTGGAGAAGAGAATGTGAAGAGTGGAAGGATGGTTTTTGTTTCCCTCTGACATTAAATAGGACCTAACGGATGATAGTAATATACGTGAATGTGTGTTGCTATTGCTCCATTTCACCATATGTGATAGAAACATATTACACCTGGTGTATAGGTTTCTGCTGTACCATTCCTGGTGAGATAGGTCAGATGGTGAAGGAACAAATAAATTTTAATAGGTGAAGCACAGGAGTTGGAGAAAGTGTACAGAAAAAGTACAAAAAAAATTCACTGTTGGTTGGGTTTATTTGGTGAAAAAATGAAGAGAATAAAACTAAAGTAGAAGAAATCTATCCGAATAACAAGATCCAAAACTCTACAGCAATTTTGAAGGACCCATGAATAGTGATGTCAAGAACGGTTCGCTGGCGAATAGTTCCTGGCGAACATCGCGTGTTCGCGTTCGCCACGGACGGCGAACATATGAAGGCCCTAGATACCAATAGGTGGGGGGACCTATTGTCTTCCCCCCCGGCCCCCACCCCTGAGCGGCGGGTGGGGACCCTAAATACCAATATGGGGGGGATCTATTGTCCTCCCTCCCTGCCCCCACCCCTGAGCTGTGGGTGGAGGCCCTAAATACCAATAGGTGGGGGGACCTATTGTCTTCCCCCCCGGCCCCCACCCCTGAGCGGCAGGTGGGGACCCTAAATACCAATATGGGGGACCTATTGTCCTCCCTCCCTACCCCCACCCCTGAGCTGCGGGTGGGGGCCCTAAATACCAATAGGGGGGGACCTATTGTCCTCCCACCGGCCCTCACCCCTGAGCGGCGGGTAAGGGCCCTAAATACCAATGGGGGGACCTATTGTCCTCCCCCCGGCCCCCACCCCTGAGCGGCGGGTGGGGGCCCTAAATACCAATAGGGGGGGACCTATTGTCCTCCCACGGCCCCCACCCCTGAGCGGTGGGTGGGGACCCTAAATACCAATAGGGGGGACCTATTGTCCGCTCCCCCGGCCCCCACCCCTCAGCGGCGGGTGGGGGCCCTAAATACCAATAGGGGGGACCTATTGTCCTCCCCCCGGCCCCTACCCCTGAGCGGTGGGTGGGGGCCCTAAATACCAATGGGGGGGACCTATTGTCCTCCCCCAGCTCCCACCCCTGAGCGGTGGGTGGGGGCCCTAAATACCAATAGGGGGGGACCTATTGTCCTCCCCCCGGCCCCCAACCCTGAGCGGCAGGTGGGGGCCCTAAATAACAATAGGGGTGGACCTATTGTCCTCCCCCGGCCTGCACCCCTAAGCGGCGGGTGGGGGAACTAAATACCAATAGGTGTGGGGACCTATTGTCTTCCCCCCGGCCCCCACCCCTGAGCGGTGGGTGGGGACCCTAAATACCAATAGGGGGGACCTATTGTCCTCCCCCTGGCCCCCACCCCTGAGCGGCGGGTGGGGGCCCTAAATACCAATAGGGGGGACCTATTGTCCTCCCCCTGCCCCCACCCCTGAGCGGTGGGTGGGGACCCTAAATACCAATAGGGGGGGACCTATTGTCCTCTCCCCCGGACCCCACCCCTGAGCGGCAGTGGGGGCCCTAAATACCAATAGGGGGGATCTATTGTCCTCCCCCGGCCCCCACCCCTGAGCGGTGGGTGGGGGCCCTAAATACCAATAGGGGGACCTATTGTCCTACCCCGGCTCCCACCCCTGAGCGGCAGGTGGGGGCCCTAAATACAATAGGGGTGGACCTATTGTCCTCACCCCCCCGGCCTGCACCCCTGAGCGGCGGGTGGGGGCCCTAAATACCAATAGGGGGATCTATTGTCCTCCCCCACGGCCCCAACCCCTGAGTGGCGGTTGGGGGCCCTAAATACCAATGGGGGGACCTATTGTCCTCCCCCTGGCCCCTACCCCTGAGCAATGGGTGGAGGCCCTAAATACCAATAGGGGGGGAACCTATTGTCCTCCCCCCGGCCCCCACCCCTGAGCGGCAGGTGGGGGCCCTAAATACCAATAGGGGTGGACCTATTGTCCTCCCCTCCCGGCCCGCACCCCTGAGCGGCGGGTGGGGGCCCTAAATACCAATAGGGGAGATCTATTGTCCTCCCCCCGGCCCCCACCCCTGAGCGATGGGTGGGGGCCCTAAATACCTATAGGGGGGGACCTATTGTCCTCCCCCTAGCCCCCACCCCTGAGCGGCGGGTTGGGGCCCTAAATACCAATGGGGGACCTATTGTCCTCCCCCCCGGCCCCCACCTCTAATCGGCAGGTGGGGGCCCTAAATGCCAATGGGGGACCTATTGTCCTCCCCCCAGGCCCCCACCCCTGAGCAAAGGGAGGGGGCCCTAAATACCAATAGGGGGAACTATTGTCCTCCCCCCAGACCCCACCCCTGAGCGGCGGGTGGGGGCCCTAAATACCAATAGGTGGGGACCTATTGTCCTCCCCCCCGGCCCTCACCCCTGAGAGACAGGTGGGGGCCCTAAATACCAATAGGGGGGACCTATTGTCCTCCCCCCGGCCCCCACCCCTGAGCGGTGGGTAGGGGCCCTAAATACCAATGGGGGGGACCTATTGTCCTCCCCCAGCTCCCACCCCTGAGCGGTGGGTGGGGGCCCTAAATACCAATAGGGGGGGACCTATTGTCCTCCCCCCGGCCCACAACCCTGAGCGGCAGGTGGGGGCCCTAAATAACAATAGGGGTGGACCTATTGTCCTCCCCCGGCCTGCACCCCTAAGCGGCGGGTGGGGGAACTAAATACCAATAGGTGTGGGGACCTATTGTCTTCCCCCCGGCCCCCACCCCTGAGCGGTGGGTGGGGACCCTAAATACCAATAGGGGGGACCTATTGTCCTCCCCCTGGCCCCCACCCCTGAGCGGCGGGTGGGGGCCCTAAATACCAATAGGGGGGACCTATTGTCCTCCCCCTGCCCCCACCCCTGAGCGGTGGGTGGGGACCCTAAATACCAATAGGGGGGGACCTATTGTCCTCTCCCCCGGACCCCACCCCTGAGCGGCAGTGGGGGCCCTAAATACCAATAGGGGGGATCTATTGTCCTCCCCCCGGCCCCCACCCCTGAGCGGTGGGTGGGGGCCCTAAATACCAATAGGGGGACCTATTGTCCTACCCCGGCTCCCACCCCTGAGCGGCAGGTGGGGGCCCTAAATACAATAGGGGTGGACCTATTGTCCTCACCCCCCCGGCCTGCACCCCTGAGCGGCGGGTGGGGGCCCTAAATACCAATAGGGGGATCTATTGTCCTCCCCCCCGGCCCCAACCCCTGAGTGGCGGTTGGGGGCCCTAAATACCAATGGGGGGACCTATTGTCCTCCCCCTGGCCCCTACCCCTGAGCAATGGGTGGAGGCCCTAAATACCAATAGGGGGGGAACCTATTGTCCTCCCCCCGGCCCCCACCCCTGAGCGGCAGGTGGGGGCCCTAAATACCAATAGGGGTGGACCTATTGTCCTCCCCTCCCGGCCCGCACCCCTGAGCGGCGGGTGGGGGCCCTAAATACCAATAGGGGAGATCTATTGTCCTCCCCCCGGCCCCCACCCCTGAGCGATGGGTGGGGGCCCTAAATACCTATAGGGGGGGACCTATTGTCCTCCCCCTAGCCCCCACCCCTGAGCGGCGGGTTGGGGCCCTAAATACCAATGGGGGACCTATTGTCCTCCCCCCCGGCCCCCACCTCTAATCGGCAGGTGGGGGCCCTAAATGCCAATGGGGGACCTATTGTCCTCCCCCCAGGCCCCCACCCCTGAGCAAAGGGAGGGGGCCCTAAATACCAATAGGGGGAACTATTGTCCTCCCCCCAGACCCCACCCCTGAGCGGCGGGTGGGGGCCCTAAATACCAATAGGTGGGGACCTATTGTCCTCCCCCCCGGCCCTCACCCCTGAGAGACAGGTGGGGGCCCTAAATACCAATAGGGGGGACCTATTGTCCTCCCCCCGGCCCCCACCCCTGAGCGGTGGGTGGGGGCCCTAAATACCTATAGGGGGGGACCTATTGTCCTCCCCCTAGCCCCCACCCCTGAGCGGCGGGTTGGGGCCCTAAATACCAATGGGGGACCTATTGTCCTCCCCCCCGGCCCCCACCTCTAATCGGCAGGTGGGGGCCCTAAATGCCAATGGGGGACCTATTGTCCTCCCCCCAGGCCCCCACCCCTGAGCAAAGGGAGGGGGCCCTAAATACCAATAGGGGGAACTATTGTCCTCCCCCCAGACCCCACCCCTGAGCGGCGGGTGGGGGCCCTAAATACCAATAGGTGGGGACCTATTGTCCTCCCCCCCGGCCCTCACCCCTGAGAGACAGGTGGGGGCCCTAAATACCAATAGGGGTGGACCTATTTTCCTCCCCCCCCCTGGCCTGCACCCCTGAGCGGCGGGTGGGGGCCCTAAATACCAATAGGGGAGGACCTATTGTCCTCCCCCCGGCCCCCACCCCTGAGCGGCAGGTGGGGGCCCTAAATACCAATAGGGGTGGACCTATTGTCCTCCCCCCCCGGCCTGCACCCCTGAGCGGCGGGTGGGGGCCCTAAATACCAATAGGGGGATCTATTGTACTCCCCCCGGCCCCCACCCCTGAGCGGCAGGTGGGGGCCCTAAATACCAATGGGGGGACATATTATCCCCCCCCCTGCCCCTACCCCTGAGCGACGTGTGGGGGCCCTAAATACCAATAGGGGGGACCTATTGTCCTCCCACCCAGCCCCCACCCCTGAGCGGTGGGTGGGGGCCCTAAAAACCAATGGGGGGGACCTATTGTCCTCCCCCCGGCCCCCACCTCTGAGCGGCAGGTGGGGGCCCTAAATACCAATGGGGGGACCTATTGTCCTCCCCCCCAGGCCCCCACCCCTGAGCAAAGGGTTGGGGCCCTAAATACCAATGGGGGGAACTATTGTCCTCCCCCCCAGACCCCACCCCTGAGTGGTGGGTGGGGGCCCTAAATACCAGTAGGGGGGGACCTATTGTCCTCTCCCCCCAGCCCCCACCCTTGAGCGAAGGGTGGGGGCCCTAAAAAAATGTCCCCCCAGATGACTAGGGTTCCCCAAACCCCTAATCAACCCTCCCCCCCAAAAAATTGATCCCCCTACCTACCCCCCTCACACTAAAAATAATGAGGGGGGGGGACATTTAACTAGGAACCTGTAAAAAAAAAAAAAAAACTTACCATTCGATGTTTTCTTTCTTCTAAAATCTTCTTTTTTCAGCCCCAAAAAAGGCCAAATAAATATCCATAATAACCGACGCAATAAAAAAAATAAAAAAAAATAAAAAACGAGCGCAAAAAATAATAATCCATCTTCACCCGGCGAGGGCTCCGCGCAGACTGAGCTCTGCAGGGCGGGGGAAGGCTTATAAAGCCTTGCCCCGCCCTGCAATTAGGCTCAGAGCACTCTGATTGGTGGGTTTATGCCATCCAATCAGAATGCTCTGACAGGTAAATGAAGAGACTGACAGGTAAGTCTCTACATTTATCTGTCACAGCTCTCTGATTGGTTGGTTTGAAATCCACCAATCAGAGTGCTCTGTGTCATTTTACACAGCGTGGGAAAGTTCTGTGGAATTTTCCCACGCTATGTAATTTGACTCATAACACTCTGATTGGTGGATTAAGTAACCAATATCCTCCCCTCATTATTTTTAGGGTGAGGGGGGTAGGTAGGGGGATCATTTTTTTTGGGGGGGTGACTAGAGGTTTGGGGACCCCTAGTCACCTGGGGGGACATTTTTTTTAGGGCCCCCACCCTTTTGGTATTTAGGGCCCACACCCGCCGCTCAGGGGTGGGGGCTGGGGGGAGGACAATAGGTCCCCCCCATTGGTATTTATGGCCCCCACCCGCCGCTCAGGGGTGGGGGCCGGGGGGAGGACATTAGGTCCCCCTATTGGTATTTAGGGCCCCCACCCGCCGCTAAGGGGTGGGGGCCGGGGGGAGGACAATAGGTCCCCCCCTATTGGTATTTAGGGCCTCCACCCGCCGCTCAGGGGTGGGGGCCGGGGGGAGGACACTAGGTCCCCCCCATTGGTATTTAGGGCCCCCACCCGCCGCTCAGGGGTGGGGGCCAGGGGGAGGACATTAGGTGTGTTTAGGGCCCCCACCCACCGCTCAGAGGTGGGGGCCAAGGGGGAGGACATTATGTCACCCCCTTATTCTTGTTTAGGGCCCATCGCTATTGTGATTGTGCGGTTCGCCAGGTTCGCCTGTTCGCGTACATTTGCGGAAGTTCGCGTTCGCTGTTCGCGAACGTAAAATTTCATGTTCGCGACATCACTACCCATGAACAATATTTGGTATCAGAATTTGAATCTGTAGATTCAATGTCTATTTGCATATGACAATTAACATTTTCATATGCATCGCTGCTAAAAATGTTTCAGTTAATTTAACTAGTACTATAGTATTTAATCTATATTATTTATTATATAAATAAAGCTACTAATTTTTATTAAGCGAACTAGTATTTATCACTTCTATATAGTATATAGAACAGCAGTGGATGGCCGAATATTGCATTAAAAATACGCAATAAAAAAACAGGTATTTAATGTAGGTGGGGGCCATACAAAAACCTCCTGGCACGCTGTATCTGAAAATTATTTACTACATTTGGCTATAAATATTAAGCATTTATATTACATTGTTTTATTTTTGACATTTTTTTTATATTTCATTTGTTTTATCCAACAGGAATATCTAACAAAAAGAACAATTCCATTTTTAAATTCCTTTTACATTTTTAAATTTTACAGAACTTTATAATTATATCTAATATTTAATGATTGTAATGGAATTGTTATATTTAGATTGAAAAGAACAAAATACAGTTACAATAACGTCCTTTTATAAATAGATTAGTACATTTCAGTTTGTTTTTTCTTCTGGAACAACAAGCAAATGTAAAGTAAAGGGCAGGCAACCCATGGCTTAAAAATAGTTGACATAACACAGAGGTTGAACACTTTAAATTGAATGCATGTGAGTTGTACTTCTGGCTGGGCAAATATAATTTAGTGCTTGGCTAAGTATTACTGTCTAAATAAATGACAATATTAACCTTCCTGATTTTAGGAAACTATAATATACAGATATAAGATGCAATAAATGCATTATATGTGGGACATTACATTCTTATTATGGATGAATTGTAACATCTAAGTTCGCTATTGATACAGTATGGAATAGGATATAGCTAGGTAATAGCCTGCAATAAACTATTATAGGTAACATTCCTGCAATTGTTCTGATTTTCTCTGTAATGGAATGCCATGTTTTAACCAGCATTTACTTTCATTCCCCTGTATTAATAAGATGCAGTTACTATTAAATTTAATTAAGATGAAATAAATAGCAAACTATGCTATGTCGGGCTGAATATATGCTAGAATCCTGTTTACTTTATAATACGGCTAATCCAATCTACACTATATATATATTTTTCTTCATTGGTCATTTATGACACACATCTCAGCCTTCCCTCCCTCCCATTCTCTTACATCAGTTGCTTTAAGCGTTAAACTCAGATTGATCAGTATTGCTTCCTACCTGAGGAAGAGAGGAAAACTCACACACACCACACACACCACACACTCTTTCTCTGAATTTGGAAAGTCTGATTAAATAATTTTTCTAGTATAATATAATGGTCAGGTAGGTTTATTTTTTATAGCATTGGTAAATAAACTGGATATAATTATTGTGGAATATCTGTTGATCCTTGAAGATCCATTCTACAGTGAATATTAAACTAGACTATTTGACCAGCCATGGGTCAAATTGAATGTATGTCTTTTACTACAGAATGTTGTTTTATTGAACAATTACTATTCCAAGAGTTATGTCCAAGCTTTAACTAGCCACAAATGTTCTTGATGACTTTCCCACATTTTCATACCTCTCGACTGCAGCATCCAGTGATGCTGTGGAAGGTGTAAAAGGGTACGGGCGAGTGACATGCTTTGTATCACTAGCTCTGCCCAAAGGGAGTAGATCTGCACTGAAGAGGGGTTAGGACTGCCCGTAGAATTGACAGGTCAACCTAGCGTTAAAGCATGACAGGCTGCCTGCCAATCAAGTAGACCAGCCTACCAAGGGTGAACCATGCTCGGAGGATCCTGATGCCGTGAGCATAGCGTTGGTTCATCTAATGAAATGCTTGTGCAGATGGTGGACTTAGGATAGTAAATTTACAGGTGGGATAAAGTTTGCTAAATGAGGTGACAGCAAGGTATTTTAATCTGGAAGACAAACAAAATACAGCACTGCTGTCTATGGGACACCATGTAAGGGCAAATTCAATAATTGCTGATTTAACTGCGGTCTTGGTGTTATCAAACATAGTTTCTATATGTGTTTGATGTTGAGAAATAAACATATACAAACATTTAAGCCATTTTCAGTAAGGGCAAAATGAATGTCAACAATCATAAATAAATATCTGCATTGGCAATATGTCAAAATAATATAGGACATATATTATATTGTGTAAATACTTAAATCAAACTTTTTACCAGTTCCTTTTTGTTTAGAACCAGTAGATTATTTATTATTTCTCATAAGAGGTTTGTTTGTTTTTAAGCAGAGATTACTACATCCCAGTTTATCTTTTTGATTTTTACCAATCAATTTATTGCTATGATAACAAACACAGTTTTATTTTATTGACCATTCAATCCATGCTAAATGTTATTTTTTTCATGTAGTGACATTTGGTAAATGCCTTAAATCTCTGCAGGTTGCTCTGATGCTAATCTCCCTTGGTGTTTAGTCTCAATATCTACCTGCTTTGATTTTAAAGAGACCTTGTAGTGATTCAGATATTTTTACTCAAATGCACCCAGTATATAAAAATAATAATAATTTAAGATTAATTAAGTACTTTAATTAATCATGGAAAATCTTTTGGGCACTAATGTGTTTCCTTCAAATCCTTAGCGGACTTAATAAAACTACTCTCAGGTTGAATCTACAGAAGAACTGAAACCCATCAAAAGTTAAAACAACAGTATGTATTCCTTTAAATCAAAAAGCAGACTGGACAGCAGAGGTGTTATAAAAACCCTGGCATTGACTATTTAGATTAATAGTTTCCTAGACCGTGTATTCATCCCACTATTAATAAAATGCAATGATAGGTGTCCTCTTCAGGCAACCCTCATGTAGTCGAATAATTCTCCTCTTCCATCCTCCCTCCATGATTGATAGTTTGGAGGACTCAATAATAAGTCAGGGACCCCCAAGTAACTCACATTTTCTTCTGAACCAATGTGGCTTTTTGACAGGAGATAATAATGGGCAATGGATGGCCCGATCCCATGTGTCAAGTAGTTGCCACCAAATAAAACAAGAAGACAAGGTATGGCAAATGATCTTGAAATAAAAATACTAGTATATAACAAAATAAAAATATCAAGGAGTTTCTAAGCCATTTGTTAAACGTCTCCACACAGTACTACTTTAGGCAGTAGACTGGATAATCTCTCTTTAATGTAGAATTCAAATAAACAAATTTTGAGTTTACAATTATACCCCTGCTCTTTACTTATCATTTATATTTCAGAGTTGATATAATGTATTTACCATCTTCATATATTAAAAATACGTATCCATCTTTTGTTTTCCTGATAAAATAGTAGCAGAGCTCAAAACTACCACTCATCTATTGGCTATTGCAAGTGGAAATTCAGCCTTGGAGAATAAAAAATCACTCCTGTTGAGTGTGCCACTGACCCTCCAGGATTGCAGTGGTGAGTAATTTTTAGACCTGGCTAAAAGTGTTGAAATTAGGAGGGCGGAGCTTAACAACTGAGCCGCATGGACGCATGGACGCGACCTCGCAGAGCTTCTCAAGATTAATGACAAATCCACAGCCATCCAGGGCCCCACAGGGTCAAATTCAGGCGAGCAGCACACACAAACCATCCAGGCACCAAGGGCCACCCACTGACACCTTTCTTAAATGCCCAAACAGACAGAAAAACCCTCCGCAAAGGTCGGGCCTACCCAGCCCCCCAAACAGCAGAGGCCTTGAGGTTGTAGTGAGACCTCGCAAACCTATCACCACCCACAAGCGAGCAGACACAGCCTGTCAGCAACACTATGGGGAGAAAAACACAAAAACAGCCTTTGGGAACACCCAAAGACACCTGAGACATCAGAACCCTTTTCCAATGCCCCATAGGCCATAAAATAGTGGCTGGACCCGACCCAGAAACCAGCTCTTACAGCTCGGAGGTGAGTCCAGAGGACCTGGAGGACTACCACCAACCCCAACAGGCACAACCACGCCAAACGGAAATGATGAATTGGCTCCAGCCACAAAGCACGACATCCGACAACTACTACAGGAGATGAAGCAAATGTTCAACTCCGACATAAACTTAGACCACATGGAGATACACTCTTTAACCACAAGGATCCAAGCCACGGATGAAGACTTGATGGACTTACGGCAACAGATAAATAGCATCGGGGACACCCTCTGACAACTGCACTCTGTCGACACAGTGGTCCAAGGCAAACTGGACAGCATGGAGACGACTCACTGCTGGGCTCCTGCCACACACACATGCCAAGAAACTGGAATTTGATGGACATTTCCAAATTAACAAGGCTAAGCAGGCACTCCCGAGGGACGTCATCGTGAGATGCCACTCGTTGTCAGACAAACGCTGCATACTAGCAGCGGTCAGAGATAAAAACCCATATGCGTTTGAAACCTCCCAGCTCATCTTCTTCCAGGACATCACACGCAACACTCTCCAGTGGAGGAAATTGCTGATGCACATCACCAACCAACTCCGCAAAGCTAAGGTGTAATATAGGTAGCTCCTGCTTAGGACCCTAGCAGTCACTCGGAACAACATGGATCTGAAGCTAACCTCAGCATCTAAAGCTTCAACCTTCCTCAACTCATTATGACTTACACAAAGGACTCTGACTCCTACAACATCGACACCAACACACACTGTGGACCCTAGCAGAACAGTCCCATTCATCCCTAGAAGGGAAAGGATTAAGGAGGCAGTTACTTAAGAATTGTGGCAGCGACAGAGCCATACAGCTCCCCTTTACTCATGTTCACCTTTGTTTATGTTATCTGCATGCAATGTTATCCTTAATTGTTTTTTGTTTTGTTTTCAGCTGTCACACCATGAACAGGTAGCCACCTGAGGCCCGTCTAGGAGACAACACCTCCCAAGCTTGCGGCTCGAGCCTGAGCACCTTAATCTCCCCCCATAACCCCCTTTGGTTAGGGGTTGACAATAGTTAGTTAAACAGCATACTGCCTGCCACGGCAAAGGTGCATAATTTATTATTGCACTATGGAATATTGCTATTTAATATAACTTGTGCAGTGCATCAATAATTGGACCCCTAACTGGAGGACAAATGGAAGAAACTTCTCTTTTGATCAAAAGGGGCTTCTGCAAGGTGTGACACAGATTGCCCTTTTTGACTTTTTAAAGGTCCTGCAAGGTGAGACATTTTACACTTAAGCCACCTGTATGACTAGTTTCAATGTAAATTAACTGACTTTGACCATATGTCTGGAAACTCTGGAAAATTGATAGTGCAATACTTTGATATGGTAATGATATTAGTTTCATGAAGACCCTTTCTTGTGTTCCAGTATCATATCCAAGAGAAACATTAATACTTACCCACAGCTTAATAATTAAGCATTATTTTTATTATATTTGGAATGGGACAAGCCCAATCTCTTAATTAAGCCTATACATGAGTTGCACAACTTAAACCGCGTGGCAGGAATTGTGATATCCGTCCTATTGGATCGTGGGTGGGGCTTGCGACATGTCTATGGAATGGGAAAATAATAACAAATTTGTAGATGCAATTATTATTTCTATGGCAGATACATAAGAGAAGATAGAGCCAAATGTTTCCATTTGGATTGACGGTGGTCTGGAAGAAATTAGGTGGTCACTTATTATTTCTGTAGGTACGCCTTAACTCCACCCCTGGGCAAGACTTGATAATCCACAGGGTATATATCTAATGATTTGGAGCGGGGTTGGTGTACTTGCATGGGGGTCAGAATCTAATTTTAAGTGAGTCACCATCTTTCCTTGCCAGAGACCCCTTGGGCAGTAGTTGTACTTTGAAAACATAAGTGAGTAATTAGGACTTCTGTATTTTATCCTTTTTGTTTTTATCTGTAGTTGGTGTAAATAATTTTTTATCATATATTTTTATGTGCAGTGTGACTATTTTTTGCTCATAATAAACATTCATTTAAATTCTGCCTTTGTCTGGTTAAGAATCGCATTACCTGAAGAGACTAGTTAGTATTTTTGGCAATTCCTTAAATATTGTAATAAGTAATATTTGGTGGGTTTTATTATTGATTTACCTGGGGGACCAAGGCACCCCATTTATAAATTGTCTTGGTGGTGGCAGCGTTAAAATAGTAATAGGTATATTGTTATGTTTAAGTGTGGGTGGTGTAAAAGGGGGATTTTGTAATTATTTCAGGTCTAGTGCAGACAAATAGTGAACTTTAACCCTTTCACCACCACAACTATGTCACGCACACTCTTGGACTAGGGTGCGTTCGTGACACTGCCCAACCCACGCACACCCTGCCCTGGTCACCCAAAAAGTAGGTGAGGGCACCAAATTAAAACCCACACAGCCAGTACCCTAGCTAGAACAAGCCAGACCAGCGCAACCTGCAGATCACCGAGATACCAGAGACCACAACCCCTCACCAAACTGACACACACCTTCAGCTGAGGCACACAGGAAGGCAGGGTGTTACCTACACTTTGTGACAAACCTCACTCAACAAGAATGATACAGTAGTCCTATAATAATGCTAGACATGTCAGACCCGCTGCTGACAGAACAAATTATTAGTGACTGGTATAATATCTAGATATAGAGAAATTATGGAAGTGCACTCAACCCTTTGTCCAGAGATCCAGGGTGCTTTCACTGGACAAGTCCCAGTACCAGAATGGACCAAATATAAACTTATAAAATGTAGAAAATTAATCCAGGCACTCCAACAAATTCCAAGAAATAGGCAATTTATTAGAACCAGCAGCTACACAGCGACATTTCAACCCCTCAGGGTATTTTTCAAATTCTTGGAATTTGTTGGAGTGCCTGGATTCCTTTTCTACATGGTATAATTTCTAGGCCACCTGTATAATGTCTTATTCTTGTAAGCAAACAAACATGTGTAATGTACTCAAACAAAAAGGTTACCAGTTGCTGTCCAATCACAGACATCCCAAATGCAGCTTAATGAGAACTGTTTGCAAGGCAGGGGCTCTAGGCAATTGCTGCCTCTTGAGTTTAGCTCCACCGTGGTAGCCACACCTGGATGTAACTGGACATGTTGTCTCTTTGAAAACCATCAGGGGGGTTGTAACCAGATTAATTTATAAATGTTTCAATTTCTATTAAAATCTACACTTTTTGCTAAATTAAAAAAAAAAAAAAAAAAACACGCCTAAAGCTTTTCAGCAAGCTAAAGTGCTTTAGGGGACTGGAGCTCTTTATATTTTTTGTAGTATTCTGAAGTTGTTTTTTTTTTCATACTTCCTGACATTGGTGTCCTCAAATATGATTTTACTTAAAAAATAAAATGATGTTCTCTGCTCTGCTGGTAATGCAGAAAATGCAATCTCTAAATAAGCTAACCTATAAGCTACACTCAAGCTACACATCATTTCTTTTTGGATCTGAGCTTTAACACTGTGTAAATATATGAACTAGTTTAATTACAAGATTTTCTGACCTACAGATGTCAGCAAAACATCTTATGTGGGTGATAGTTCATTAAAGAAATGTAAAGTCTCTGAATAAATTTGTATGGTTAAATTGTTGTTTAAGTGAGAGCAATGAAGTTGCAGTTAATGATAATAATTAACAAACTCTTAATGAACCAGGAATATGTTCTTTTATTGAACTGTCCATGTCCCAGTACACTATTTAGTGATGCCACGAAGATACCTTCATATAAATGGGAAAGAATATTGTGTTGGTGTTTTGCAATTACAGGGATTCTTGTTTAGATAATTTTCCACAGCATTGCTTTTTGCATCTTCAAGATCCTTTATGCCATTTTGATAGCTCTTTTAATTTAACTGTAATTAAGTTAAACTCATTTATTCTTACACTATCTTCTGCTTGGTAACAGAGCTAAAACCATTATATTGTTTTGTTTCGATGGTACATATTAGCGCCATAATTAGAATGTATAATGTTTTAGTAAAGAAGATAAAAAATAGTCAGTAAAGAATAGTGTATATATTTTGTTATTATTTGCAAGTATTATATATAAGCAGGGTTACATGTTTGTACATATACATACATAGACTAAATGAACAATAGAGCTTTAAAGCTTATTCAATAAACAAAGACTATAGAGTATCTGAGTATATTAATTTATTTTGTTTAACTGAAATTTGGTCTGTAACACCACACTCACCCTCATTTATACTCTTAAGATAACCTGCCTGTAGAGGAATACGTTTCTCTGTCAAAAGCCACAAGTCACTGTGATATAATACCTATAGGTTTGCAAAAAAATTAAGCTCACCTCCTGCTTCCAAACAGTAAAGAAAGTTTCAATGGATTGTATTATTCCTACAGTCAGCAGGGGGGAGGAAGGGGGAGGAAGGAACGAATGGAATGCTAAAATTTCTCTATTAGCATTACATTAATTTTTTATAGAGTGATTACTATACTATAGTAGTTTAAAATACCTTTATTTTAGACATATACCATTTAACTATATTTACTCTATGTGGGCATTATGCTCAAATGTAGACATTCTTTTTAAATCCTGCTACCATTTTCATTAAGCTGTACGGCTAATAATACCATTAGGGTCCTTATGAATTCCCTTATGCAAGGTATTTGACCATTTTTACCATTGTATATAACCATCACCATTGTCTATTTTTGCCACATTTACTATATGTATAAAACAATGTTGCTTTTTTTTTTTTTCCATGAATTGTTTTATTTTTTCAAAAAAATAAGGGGGTACAGAAAGGAAAATAGGGGGGGGGGGGGAAACATTGCAATAATCCAAGCCAAAATAAGACAAGAATAGCAGGCAATGACCGAGATCGTTACATAAATTACTGACAACAGTGCAATAGTACAATATAGTGCGATACAGAGTAGTGCAGTATAGTTCCAAACTTTTTCTCCCGCCCCTGCACAATCCTTGTTTATGCACAGTCACTTTTGCCTACAACGTTGCTATTGGGATACCTAGGCTTGTACGGGATACCTATTTTGTTAACTTTTTCATATTTCTGATGATGTTTGCAATTTTTATTTTTTATTTAATATATTTTTTTTTTATAAGAAGTGGGAATGTCTTTGTTACAATCTATATCAAGTGAAAATACAGGTGAAAGTACAGGAGCTACCTTTGTGGAGAAGTGTTCCGAAAGGAGCAACTGAAGTAGTATATTCGAAAATGGCCTAGTTTGTGTGGCTTAGATAAATATGTGTTCCTCATAGTATTGTTGCAGTCTGCTCCATTTATCCCAAATGAATGGCTTAACAGTCAGATTGCGCTATATTGGTGTGTGCGTACCTTTCTGGTCAGACCTAATCCTATGACTACGCTGGTGTGTTTGCTTGTCTATCCCTGTCTGTCTATGTATTCCTTTGTTCAAGGCCATGTAAGTTGGGTAGGTATGTTTCTAGAGCCTATGGAGAAGCATCTTCATGAGATATCCGCCTGTCTCCTCTATGGTATCTATCCCACAGTGCTTTGTAAGTTAATTAGATGTGTGGCTTCCAGCCAAGGTCTCCACGTCTCTTCCAGTTTCTTCCTTTGGGTGTGAGAGTCCGAGGAGAGGATTTCATATCGATAGTACTGGTACACTTTGTCCTTCAACTCTTTGTTTGTCGGGCCATAGGTGGACTTCCATCGGAGTGCTATGAGGTTTCTGGCCGCCAAAATTATTATAGTAGCTAGTCGCCTGTCTTTCCGTGACCAAGTGTCTGGGAATAGCAGTAGTAAGGCAATTGTAGGGGTGAGGGAGACGTTATCTCCCGTACCCAGTGCTATCACAGTCGAAACATAGGACCACAGTGGTTTGATTAGGTCACAATCCCACCATATATGCGTCATATGGCCCGTTTCAGCGTTGCATCTCCAGCATTCGTCTCCTACTTTTGGATATATCTTATGAAGCTTATGCGGTGTAAGGTACCAGCGGTAAACTAATTTCTTATGGGCTTCTATATGAGAGAAGCAGGCTGTGGTACCTCGCAATGCATCTAATGATTTCAGCCACTGATCTTCTGTGAGCTTGGGTATTCCTTCTTGTTCCCATTGTGAAACATATTTAAAGTGGCGTGGTGGGTGTCTCTCAAGTAGGGCTTGGTAACATAGAGTTAAAGTTTTCGGTGCTGTCGGTGCTGAAAAACATCTATTAATGATTCGGTTTTGGTGTATCAGACTGTGGTCAGATTTTTTAGTTGATAAGTCGACTTTGGAGTTGATGATACTTTTCAATTGAAGATAGGGGAAGATGAAGGAGTGTGGTAGGTTAAATTTGTTTTGTAGTTCAGGAAACGGCAATATTTTCGAATGGTAGCATAAGTCTTTAATACGTTGTGCACCTAGGTCCGACCATGGTTTGAGTGAGAGCCACGGTGATATTGCCTCTAGTGCTGTCAGAGGGGCCTGTAGGCTGAAGTGTTTGTCTAGTGTGTGATTGATGCGAAGGTTGTCCCAAATTTTCATGGTTAAAGCAGTTGTCGGGTATAGTGATGTCCCTTGTTTTCTGTAATGTTTTCCATGAATTGTTTTATTTTTTCAAAAAAATAAGGGGGTACAGAAAGGAAAATAGGGGGGGGGGGGAAACATTGCAATAATCCAAGCCAAAATAAGACAAGAATAGCAGGCAATGACCGAGATCGTTACATAAATTACTGACAACAGTGCAATAGTACAATATAGTGCGATACAGAGTAGTGCAGTATAGTTCCAAACTTTTTCTCCCGCCCCTGCACAATCCTTGTTTATGCACAGTCACTTTTGCCTACAACGTTGCTATTGGGATACCTAGGCTTGTACGGGATACCTATTTTGTTAACTTTTTCATATTTCTGATGATGTTTGCAATTTTTATTTTTTATTTAATATATTTTTTTTTTATAAGAAGTGGGAATGTCTTTGTTACAATCTATATCAAGTGAAAATACAGGTGAAAGTACAGGAGCTACCTTTGTGGAGAAGTGTTCCGAAAGGAGCAACTGAAGTAGTATATTCGAAAATGGCCTAGTTTGTGTGGCTTAGATAAATATGTGTTCCTCATAGTATTGTTGCAGTCTGCTCCATTTATCCCAAATGAATGGCTTAACAGTCAGATTGCGCTATATTGGTGTGTGCGTACCTTTCTGGTCAGACCTAATCCTATGACTACGCTGGTGTGTTTGCTTGTCTATCCCTGTCTGTCTATGTATTCCTTTGTTCAAGGCCATGTAAGTTGGGTAGGTATGTTTCTAGAGCCTATGGAGAAGCATCTTCATGAGATATCCGCCTGTCTCCTCTATGGTATCTATCCCACAGTGCTTTGTAAGTTAATTAGATGTGTGGCTTCCAGCCAAGGTCTCCACGTCTCTTCCAGTTTCTTCCTTTGGGTGTGAGAGTCCGAGGAGAGGATTTCATATCGATAGTACTGGTACACTTTGTCCTTCAACTCTTTGTTTGTCGGGCCATAGGTGGACTTCCATCGGAGTGCTATGAGGTTTCTGGCCGCCAAAATTATTATAGTAGCTAGTCGCCTGTCTTTCCGTGACCAAGTGTCTGGGAATAGCAGTAGTAAGGCAATTGTAGGGGTGAGGGAGACGTTATCTCCCGTACCCAGTGCTATCACAGTCGAAACATAGGACCACAGTGGTTTGATTAGGTCACAATCCCACCATATATGCGTCATATGGCCCGTTTCAGCGTTGCATCTCCAGCATTCGTCTCCTACTTTTGGATATATCTTATGAAGCTTATGCGGTGTAAGGTACCAGCGGTAAACTAATTTCTTATGGGCTTCTATATGAGAGAAGCAGGCTGTGGTACCTCGCAATGCATCTAATGATTTCAGCCACTGATCTTCTGTGAGCTTGGGTATTCCTTCTTGTTCCCATTGTGAAACATATTTAAAGTGGCGTGGTGGGTGTCTCTCAAGTAGGGCTTGGTAACATAGAGTTAAAGTTTTCGGTGCTGTCGGTGCTGAAAAACATCTATTAATGATTCGGTTTTGGTGTATCAGACTGTGGTCAGATTTTTTAGTTGATAAGTCGACTTTGGAGTTGATGATACTTTTCAATTGAAGATAGGGGAAGATGAAGGAGTGTGGTAGGTTAAATTTGTTTTGTAGTTCAGGAAACGGCAATATTTTCGAATGGTAGCATAAGTCTTTAATACGTTGTGCACCTAGGTCCGACCATGGTTTGAGTGAGAGCCACGGTGATATTGCCTCTAGTGCTGTCAGAGGGGCCTGTAGGCTGAAGTGTTTGTCTAGTGTGTGATTGATGCGAAGGTTGTCCCAAATTTTCATGGTTAAAGCAGTTGTCGGGTATAGTGATGTCCCTTGTTTTCTGTAATGTTTCGGTGTCCATAGGACATTTGTTAATAATTTCGTCTCTACGGTTGCCCTTTCCATATCCACCCACTGGAAGGTGTTGCTAGGTGCGTGAAGTCGAACTGCTGCCTCGAGTAATGTCGCTTTGTAGTATGTATAAAGCTTAGGTAGGCCCAGTCCCCCTTCCCTGGGGTTCAACTGTAGGAGGGAGAGGGGTAAGCGAGGCTTCTTCTTATCCCATACATACGTATTTAATGTACGCTGCATGTTTTTAAACCATAGAGGTGGAATAGGAAGCGGCAACATCCGAAATAAGTAAAGGGCTTTTGGAAGTACCATCATTTTGATAGCTTGTAGACGTCCCATCCATGAAATTCGGACATCTTTCCATTTTTGGAAGCTCGAGATGCATATGTTATTGAATGGTGCATAGTTTAGAGATATCATCTTCTGCCTATGTAACGCTAGTTTAACTCCGAGATATGTAATATGGTGTTGTCTCCATTCAAATTGGTATGAGGATTGCAGGGTTTTCAGTTGTTGCGGTTGCATATGGATCGGTAACGCTTGGGTTTTCGAGGTGTTTAGCTTATAATAGGAGATTTGACCATAGGAGTTCAATAAGCGCAACAATTGTGGTAGTGAAGAGTCTGGTTTGCTTAAGGAGAGAAAGATATCATCTGCGAACATCGCTAGACGGTAATTGTGTGTGTGGATTTGTATTCCCGTGATCAGCGGGTCTCGTCTGATTTTATGTGCTAATGGTTCTAATGATAAAATGAATAGGAGGGGAGACAGTGGGCATCCCTACCTTGTGCCATTAGTGAGATTGAACGGGGTAGAGATAAAGCCTGAGTTAGAAACTTGTGCCGAGGGATTGCCATAGAGTGCCATGATTCCCTGGATGAATTCTGGGGGAAAGTTGAATTTGGTTAGGACTGTGGTCATGTATGCCCAGTTGAGTCTATCAAAGGCCTTCTCTGCGTCTAAGGCCAACAGGAGGCTTTCTGTATTGTGTTTTTCTATATGTGACAAGATGTTTAAGATTTTTCTGGTGTTATCACAGCCTTGTCTACCCCGAATAAAGCCTGACTGATCATTATGGACTATTCTGGGGAGGATCGGAGCTAATCTATTGGCTATAATTTTGGCGTAGATTTTTTTGTCACAATTAAGCAAAGATATGGGTCTAAAGTTGGAGCAATGGATGGGAGATTTCCCGGGTTTAGGGAGCGTAGAGATGTGCGCTTGTAGCATTTCATTGGGCATTCTGCCAGTTCGGAAGCAGTGATTGTATAGGTTCGTCATGTGGGGGGCCAAGATATTGCTAAATGTGCGATAATATAAATTGGAGAAACCATCCGGGCCCGGTGATTTGTGGGCAGGCAACTGGGCTATGGTTTGCAGCGTTTCTTCTATTGTGATAGGTTGAGTGAGAATCAAAAATTCTTCCCTAGAGATCTGTGGGAGGTCGACATCTCGTAAAAAGTCATCAATGTCTTCTTGTGTGGGGGTAGGAGAGGAAGTGTCTTCGGCAAGGTTATATAATTTACTGTAATATTTACTGAATTCATTTACTATGTCCTGTGGGTTCGTGATTTTGTTGCCTCCTTTCAATTGAAGGTACGCTATCTTCGAAGCCGCCATTCTCGTTTTGAGTTGTGAGGCTAAGATTTTTCCAGCCCTGTTTCCTTCTTTAAAAAATCTATGCTTCATTCTTGTGAGCAGATAAGTGGTTTTTGCCGTTTCGAGGTCGTTTAGTTGTGGCTGGAGTCGAAGGATGGCCGATGTGGTTTCGTGATTTGGTTTATGTTTGTTTTTGTTGGTAAGAGTGTTAAGTTCTGTGAGAATATTTGTGTATTTCAAAAGCCTCTGTTTTTTATTATAACTAGAGTGTTTAATGAGTTGCCCCCTAAGGACGGCTTTATGTGCCTGCCATAAACTCTCAGTACTTATCTCCCCATCGTTATTAAGTGAGAAATATGTGTCGAGTTCTTCCGTTAGTTGTGCAACTATATTATGGTCTGTTAGCAGCGTATCATTGAGGCGCCATGGTCTCCTGCCCTGTGTGGGGTATTGCATTGTAAATGCCAAGATTATAGGGGCATGGTCTGACCATGAGAAGTCTCCAATGAGGGTGTTAGCTATTTTCATTGTTAGTGATTTGGGTATCAAAAACCTATCTATTCTCGAGTAAGATGAATGGCTTATTGAGTGGTAGGTATAATCTCTATGACTAGGATTAGTTGTTCTCCAGGCATCTAAGAACCCGTGGTCTGTAAGTGTTTTGTCCAAAAGTTTGGTGGATCGTAGTCTGGTACGTATGGTACTTTGATTAACTGTGTGGGCGGATGAAGTATCTAAAGTGGCATCTAACAGGCAGTTAGTGTCTCCTCCCACTATTATGTCCCCATATTTATGGGCCTTTGCAAGAGTGAGAATTTTATCTAGAAAAGTATGGTGATCATTATGCGGACCATAAATATTGACCAGGGTTAACTGTGTGTTATTTATGATACATTGTAGGAGGAGGTATCTGCCTTCTTTGTCTTTAAGCTGCTTGACCAATTGGAATGAGACTTCCTTACTTATTAAAATCGTAACTCCTCGTTTCTTCGATTTAAATGTGCTATGAAAACCCAGGGGGAAGTTTTTAGAGGCAAATTTCGGATACCGTCTAGTTTGAAAATGGGTCTCCTGGAAGAATGCGACATGCGCTTTCTGTTTCTTGGCCTCCTGAAGAGCTAACCTTCGTTTATGGGGTGTATTTAACCCTTTTGTATTTAATGATAAAATGTTAAGTGCCATCACAACTGTATAGGATCTCACAGTTACCTAGCGTCCTATAACTGATCCTAAGTGTTTTGTCTATTTTCCATTTGTGCGGGAGGGCTGTGTCGGTACTTTTATCGCACAAGTTCACTTGTTTATCGACCCCTAGGTGTGCTCCTATAATGGTGGTTATCACATAGTTGCACTGGGTAGAGAAGAAGAGCTGGGTGTCGTCAATCCAACAAAATCGCATTCCTGCTACAAGGGGAGGGGGGGGGGGTGGGAAGGTATACAACCATAAACAAACTATGTACAGCGACCAGAAGGTCTCTAACGTGAGACTTGGTCATATGTTGGATCAAACCAACTGTAAACTTGAGTCCGGGACTCTAATCGGGGCCCTTGCAATCGGTGTTATTCGGGCACTAGAGTCCTATTGGGGGTAGAGAGCTCCCACTTCGGTGGGGAGAGTATTTAACAGTACGTTTCCAGGTGGAGCGTATTACTCCTTGCCATTTCTTATTCCAGTCTGGGACTGTACTCCTATGATCTTCGTTGGGGGGGGACATGTGTAATTATATCTCCTGGTCTCTTACTTTTCTGACACGTGAGATGTCTAGGCGAATTATCTATGGGCAATGCGCATGTCTGTTTTATCTCTCTGTTATGGACAATGTGGCTTATATGGCGCATTAATTATCGAACAAGTGGATGGGGTAGTACGATCTCTCCTTGTTCTACCTTGAGAATTAAAGTATGTTCCCAGGTTGTGTGTACCACAAACATGACATACATAAATTGCATAGAATAAAGGCATTTGTCCCGTGGCCTAGCCACTTCCCCCTCTATAACATTCAATTAACAACAATATAATTAACTTTGCACAACATGCTGATTACACACGTATTGACTACTTGCTTGTCGCCAGGACCGAAGAGTCTGTGATCGACACTGTGACCCTTCATGGGTGAATCAATGGTACAATACTGAAACTGATACCAGTTCATTTGGCATTTTGGTGCTTGACCCATCCTTGTGTGATCTGCAATGGTGATTTGGCTGTCGGTTTGCCTTCCGAGGACATTGGCGGTTCTTCCAGCATCGGTATATTCCACTCCTCCAGGACGGTCTTCCCCTCCGCTAGTGTGGTAAGATGTTTTTCTATGCCATTCCTCTTAACAATCAGCCGGGTCGGGAAACCCCATTTGTATGGTATCTCCGCCGCTCTTAGTGCTCGGGTGATGGGATTGAGGTTTCTTCTTGCCGCCAGTGTCGCCGCTGATAAGTCTACGTATAATTGGACTTTGTTGTATAGATCAGGGAGGGTTGGTCTTTTCTGGATGCCGCCATGATCAATTCTTTAGCGGGGTAGTAATGAAGTCTGGTTATGGTATCTCTAGGCGCAGTCGCCGGCAGATGTCTGGGCCTGGGCAGGCGGTGTGTTCTGTCCAGCAGTAGTTGCGACTCCGGGAGGTCTGGTACCATAAGATGGAATAGCTTGGTGATATATGCGCCCAGGTCGGCAGGGCCGACCTCCTCAGGGATACCGCGGACGCGGACATTATTCCTCCTATCTCTATCTTCATGATCTGTGAGCTTGGTAAGTATGGAGGATATTTTAGCATCTATAGTTTCATAAGACGCCGCCATGTTGTTGTGAGCGGTGATAATCTCCTCTGTCTTGCATTCCAAGTAGTCTGTTCTTTCTCCCAGCGCTCTGACATCAGCTCTGATTTCCTTGGCTAAATTAGCAAAGTCTGCCTGTATCGACTGTTGCAGATGATTTAGCATTATTTGTATGGAGGCTTCTGTAGCTGGGTTTTCTCTAGTCGAAATCGTTGTGATGTCGCTCCGTCCGGAACTCGAGGCCGGTGAGTGAGGCCTATCTGCGCCATCTTTATTGCTTCGCGGTGGCGACGCCATCGCTGAAATCTGGAGTATAGGCGTTTCTTTCTGGGTTTTTTTCAGCGCCGATCTTTGTGCCATGGTGTCAGGGTTAATCTTCGACGGCTGGAGTATTTTGTGTGCGGAATTCTCCCGTGTAACGCTGTGCTAATCGCTGTATTGGGATGAAACTCTCGGAGCCGATCGTTTACACGTCCATCTCGGCTCGCGGTCAGGCCACGCCCCCACACAATGTTGCTTTTATACTAACATTGCAGACCCTGTGTGAAATTGAAAAAGTTGAAATGTAAGATGAAATAAAATTATCACTATCGTGTATCATTCTGCATTTCCAATTGTAAAGCTTTGATTCATCATTAGTTTGTTAGTGGAGTGGTGGCTACACCAGCTGGCAGAAAAAAAAAACAGTTAAAAATAAATAATAATAAGAGAGAGTAATGCCTTCAAATAACTGGATTGAAATGCCACAATGAGACAAGTTTGGGCATGCATTGAAAAGTTATGACATTTTACTGTTAACTGCTAAAACTGTATTCTGGTTAGAACATATCTGAAAGCATAGAGCAGACAACAAGAATGCAGTGAGAACTGATAACATGGTCAGAATAATTGTAAGCCTGTGTGATAGAGAACTGAGACTTTCTGGAGTAGTAGGAGTGAAATTGGTTATGTTCTGTAACTTTTATATAGACATTTAAGCAAATTAACAGCCGATTAGTGCAGAAATGCTGCCAGGGTTGTCATAGAATCTAACAAACAATAAGCTGATTGATTAAAAATTAGAAAGTATCAATAATATTTTAATGTAAATGGATTTTGCTTAAACAAGTCACACTGGGACAAGCTCAGACATTTACATAAAATCTATGCATATTTGGCGATTATCTGTTGAGTTTGTATTGACTTTAACCCCTTAAGGACTGAGCCAAATGTACAAGTTGTGAACAAAACAAAACCTAAACAAAACCTGGCATTTGCGCTATATGTCTGTCCAACCGTAATTCACCTCTTTCATATTAAATGCACCCCCCCTTATTATATATCATTTTATTCAGGGGAAACAGGGCTTTCATTTAATATCAAATAGCTATGAAACATAATTTTATATGAAAAAAATGGGAGAAAATAAGATTTTTTTTTATTTTTTTAGTTCTACATGAAATTTTAACTGTCAATGTCATAATACTGTTTGCTTTTACTGCAATAAAATGCACATATTTGTATTCAGGAAAGTCTCATGTGTAAAACAGTACCCCCTATGTACAGGTTTTATGGTGTTTTGGGAAGTTACAGGGTCAAATATAGCGTGTTACATTTGAAATTAAAATTCACCAGATCGGTTACGTTGCCTTTGAGACTGTATAGTAGCCCAGGAATTAAATTTACACCCATAATGGCGTACCATTTGCAATAGTAGACAACCCAAGGTATTGCAAATGGGGTATGTCCAGTCTTTTTTAGTAGCCATTTGGTCACAAACACTGGCCAAAGTTAGCGTTAGTATTTGTTTGTGTGTGAAAAATGCAAAAAATGCCAATTTTGGCAAGTGTTGTGACTAAGTGGCTACTAAAAAAGACTGGACATACCCCATTTGCAATACCTTGGGTTGTCTACTATTGCAAATGGTATGCCATCATAGGGGTAATTTTCATTCTTGGGCTACCATAGGGTCTCAAAGGCTACGTAACCAATCTGGCGAATTTTAATGTGAAAAAAATGAAACACAAGCCTTATATTTGACGCTGTAACTTTTGAAAAACCATAAAACCTGTACATGAGGGGTACTGTTGTACTCAGGAGACTTCGCTGAACACAAATATTTGTGTTTCAAAACAGTAAAAAGTATCACAGCAATAACAATGTCCGTGTAAGTGCTGTTGCGTGAAAAATGCAAAAAAAAACGTAACTTTTACTGGCGATATCATCGTTGTAATACATTTTATGGTTTTTAAACACTAATATTTGTGTTCAGCGAAGTCTCCCGAGTAAAGCAGTACCCCCCCATGTACAGGTTTTATAGTGTCTTGGAAAGTTATAGGGTTAAATATAGTGCTAGCAAATTAAATTCCCTATACTTTCGGCATGGGTTGTAAGGCAGGTCCCGCTAATTGTAATTAATTAAGATACCTAATTATGTAAAAATATTACAAAAATATATATGTAGAATTAATATATGTATATATTTTCGTATGTGTATATATATGTATATATATATATATATATATAAATATATATATATATATATATTAATATCACAATACAGTTAGAACAAAATAACACACATCTATATATTTTGTAATTATTTATTTTTAATTATTTATTTTTATTTTATTTTTTAACATATTTACATATTTTTTTAATATTATATATAAATATATATATATATATATATATAACAATAATTATATATATATAATCAGTATCAGTCTATGGGTAATTTGATATTAATATATATATATATATATATACACACATATATATATATATATATATATATATAATTATATATATATTAAAAGTAAAATACACCTAGACAGTGTATGTGTGTGTATGTATATGTGTATATATATATACTCAGATCATATATATATATATTTGTGTACGGCACATTCCGAGGACGTAAGGAAAGCAAAGTTAAAATAAGTAGTTCCTTAAGAGCAAGTCAGTTGAGGTGTGCCGAAACTGACGTGAGGTTAGGCCTGTAAAAGAGGGCCCACCTAGGTAAAATGATAAAATTGAGGGTGCGGTGGGAGGGGCACTTCCGAGAACGTCGAAGACAGGTAAGCAGGGGCTCACTCGGTTTATATATGGAACTTAAGTGCCTCCCACAATTACAGGCCAAGCCTTCTATTTGTGTCCGGCACATTCCGAGGACGTAAGGAAAGCAAAGTTAAAATAAGTAGTTCCTTAAGAGCAAGTCAGTTGAGGTGTGCCGAAACTGACGTGAGGTTAGGCCTGTAAAAGAGGGCAAAAATAAGAAACGATTAAGTCAAATGCGTTTATTAAGCAATACATCATTTAGCCATTTCACAGAAAGCCAACCTTATCTCTTTTTCCGGATTGGGGATGTATCTGTTGTATTCAGACGATTTCCACCTCCCCATATTTTTAATTATGTGTGTTGGTACATGATTACCGGAGGCAGCTGTGGCTGCTCCAATGCGAAAAGAATGGCCCGAGAATGAATGTGGATTTTGTCCCAACCGGAGTAGTAACGTGCGTATGTAAAGCATGAAGTTTTTAGTGGTTAGGGGCTTCCCTAAAATAGCTAGAAGTGGGCAATCAGGGTTGGAATTAAATTGGGAACCTACTAGTTTATCCAATACTCGGACGGGACACCATTTGGTCGATGTGGGATAAAAGTTCATTTGCACTGGTGGACCTGTTTGGCTCGTTTTGGTATGAGTAAGAGACAATATGTAGTGGTCCTGTATTTTTACTAAGTGTTTCTTTTGGAGGCAAGAGCTGGAGTCGGAAGCTTTCTCTACAGTAAATTCTCTGGGTCTCAAGAAACCATAAAAGGCTAAGTAAGCCGCGGATTTGATAACTAGATTTGTGATTTGTTCGAAAGGGGACGTGTCGAGTACATCGGAGATATTCTTAAATAGCTTACTATCTATGGGAAGACGCTTAGTGGGTATGTGTACTGATAATTTCTGAACACCTTTGAGGACGCTTTTAACTGGGTAGGAAGCTAGGAATGGATATTTGTTGGGAAAGCAGGTTAACATGTAGTGTTGAATTCCCGTTAAGTAGAGTTTGATAGTGTTGTAAGCTAGATTAAGCGAAAAGTGGCAAAAAGTTGTAAAAGCAACCATGGTTTCAATGGAAAAAACATTTATTATACAGTAATTACGAACAAAACTTTTAAACAGTTCATATGCTCTGTAATAAGCTTTCCTTGTATTAAGGGATAAACCCGCCTGAGCGAGCGTCCCACTATGTTGTAAGAGAGAGCTTAACGCATTATTAGGTCTTCGAATTTTGGAGGTACCCTGGGTTGCTGGGTTGCTGTAGGATGCAGTCTGAAGAATTCCTGAAAATTAAAGCGTGACAGAGCATCAGCAGCAGTATTTTGTACACCTGGGACGTGGACACAGGTTATGCAGAACTGGAGATTAGCTGCTAGCCAAGTGAGTCTCCTGACCAGGTTCATAACCGTGAGGGACTGAGAGCGGCCTTTGTTAATGATGTTACACGTAGCTAAGTTATCACAAAAACATCTGACTGACTGCCCCCTCCACTCTACCCCCCACGTGTGTGCTGCTGCTACGATAGGGTAAATCTCGAAAAGTGCCGAGGTGGTACTGAAATTTTCGAGCGATGCGGTCTCGATCGGCCAAGAGTCGTATAGCCATTCATCGCCAAAAATGGCCGCATAACCTATGGCACCTGAAGCGTCAGTCCAGAGTACTGGGGAATCGTCGGAAATGGGGGGAACAAACAGCGACCTGCCGTTCCAAGAGGATAGGAACAGCTGCCACATATTTAGATCAGCTGTAGCTAATTTGTCTATGGGTGTCGTGGAGTCATCGTCAGGGAGACCGTGCAAAAGTGAGAGGATTCTGGAAATAAAAGACCTGCCCTGTGGAATTATTCTCATAGCGAAATTAAGTGAACCTAGTAGTGACTGTAGCTGTTTCCTGGTGCAAGTGCCTTGTGACGTGCAGGTGTTAATGTAAGAAAGAATTCTGTCTACTTTCTCCTGGGGCAGGCTGGCTTGCATGGAGACAGAATTGAGTGTAATCCCCAGGAAAGTAATCTCCGTGTTGGGACCTTCAGTTTTGTCCTGGGCTACAGGGACTCCTAAATCTTTGAAGAGAGTGAGCATGTGATTAAGGCTGTGTGGAGTGCAGTGGTGTGGTTCAATGGTGAGGAAGTCGTCTAAGTAGTGTATGACAACTGGACATCTGCAGAAGTTCAGGAGAAGCTACGTTAACGTTTCGGCAAAAAGGTCAAATAACTTGGGGCTACTTTTGGAGCCGAAAGTAAGCCTGGTAGCAAAATAGTAGCTGTCTTGCCACTTAACTCCATGCAGATGCCAGAGTGACTGATGAATGGGAAGTAACTTGAAGGCGTTAGTAATATCTGATTTACTTAACCAGGACGCCTTCCCGGAGTTAATGATAGCTTGAATGGCATCGTCGATTCTGGCGTACTGTAGTGAAAAGTCTTCTGATGGGATTAGTGCATTCAGGCTAGGTGTGGGAGATGCGTGGGGTGCAGAAAAGTCAATAATTAGTCTCTTTTTATTGTTAAACTTCCCTGTGGCGATACCTAGTGGGTTAGTTCTCCAGGAGGAGAAAGGTGGTGTAGAAAAAGGGCCTATCATGAACCCATTAGTGACTTCTTTCTGTAAGAGTTCTTGTAAGGCGTCTGGGTCTGTGAGAGCTGACTGAAGGTTGGGGCATTCCAAGATACCTGTGGGGAGTGACACAAAGCCTGTGTGAAACCCGTGAGTGAACCCTGACATGAGAAATTCCACCAGATGTAAAGAAGGATGATTAGACAGGTAACGTTGCAAATTAGGTACGTTTATTGGAGTGGAAGCCTTTTTAGGGTACAATCTGTTTGGGCACATCGTCTTGGCATGTGCCCTGAAACAAAGCGAGCACACGTGTAGCAGCCTACAGGCACTATAACTACAACCCCCAGCATTGAAATTATTGCAGACCTGAGCTTTACCCAAAAACACAATTGGCCTGCCTAATTTGTCTCTTACTTCCCTCTGGGTAGAGGTGGACTGATAATCGGAGTTGGCGCTACTGGTAGAAGGGATAGCTACATTTTCAGGACAGAAATTAATCGAATGAGCTGCAGATGAGCAAATGGCACAGGAAGGAGTTTTGAGACCTGCGAAATGCATGAGAAATAATTCAGTGTCTAACTGTCCCCAGTCTGTGACTGTATTATATTGAGATAGTGATGCGGCTGACCTGGAGGAGAAAGACTTGTGATAGTCGTAAAAGGCAAAGCCCCCATACTTATAAGCTAGCTCTATCACTTTGTGCAGATATAAGTCTAGCTCCTCTCTGCGGAGGGGAAAAGCTGTACAGACTACGTCCCTGTACAGACCAAATGCCAAGACAAATTCGGGAATGTTAAGTTTCCTATTTAGTCTAGGATCTCTAGTCTTCATCACTACTGACAGATCCTCAAACGTGTACGCCCTGTTCTCTACCACGTCTTGAGCTGCTATCAGTAGTGAGGCCAAGTTAACGTCCTTGCCCTCTATGATGTCCCGTCTCAGAGTCTGCGGTATGAGGTGAATAGGATTGATTACATTAGTAGCTTTTTTAGCCGGTAGAGGGTTATCGTTACCTCTAGGGTTAGGCGCGGGCTGAGCAACTGGCCCGGGAACCTCGGGGACTGTTGGAACATTATTAGCCTCCAGGTTATCCAACCTATTATTTATAGTAGCTACTGAGGACACTAGGGAGGCCATCATGGCGTGCAATTCAGCCAGGCTATTTAGTACGTTGACCTCTGAACTAGGGCCAGGCCTCTCGTTATCCTCAGTAGAGTTCAATAAACGAAAAAGTTCATTTTTCCTGGCTGTAGCCGGATAAGGGATATTCCTCTTTTTGAGTTCTGCGGTGATTTTAGGGATAGTCCAGGACCGATAGCTGGAAGCTGGACTCGGAGGTATGGGTTGCCTTCTCTGCGTGCCTGACCTGAGAGGGGTGCTGGTAACCGACAGATTGTCTTCTAGTACAGAAGCGTTGGACATTCTAAGGGTGTGAGGCAGAGAGGTTGAATTAGTACAGCACTGTAAATTACCGGAGGGACCCCGCTAACTAGATAAGTGCCTACCGGTGAAATTGTATTAACTAGCTTAAGTTGGTGGAAGATGAGGCCCTAACTACTTGCCAAGTGGCTATGAGAGGCACTACCTATGGTTTGGCTCGTGGGGCCTTTGTGCCACTGAGGTGGGTGGCGGGGTGTTGGCCTCTCGGTGACACGTAAAAGAATGTACAAAACGTTTGGCCGTGACGGGTGAGGCCCTAACTATAAATTGAAGCAAGGCTTTAACTAAGCGTTGGGACGATTGGCCTGAACCTCCGAACGGAAGGGCTGACTTAATGCCTTGCGGGACCACTAAACTTATAGGCAAAGAGGCCTATGGGAACATACCTAAATTGGCGGGAGAACTACAACTAGTCCTAAAACCCCCCAGGGCGCACAAGTAAACATACCTGCTGATGGGTAGAGGAAGGAATAGACTTTACTTGACCTAATATTTGACTACTTGTCCTGAAGGGAACCAACGGAACTAAAGGGGAAGAAACGTGACCTATTTATGTAAAGTACTTGTAACTTTAAACAAACACACAAACGAACTAGGTGAATTGGAGGCCTACCTCTTTAATAACGCTGCGAACACGTATACCCGCGAAGGGCCACTTGCAAGTAGTGTCAGAACTTATTAAGGACTATAACAGAAAATGGGACACAAACAGCCATTCAATTATTTGTATATAATTTTTTTTTATTTATTTTTTTATTATATACCTTTAAGGTAATAACTTGGGGCTACTTTTGGAGCCGAAAGTAAGCCTGGTAGCAAAATAGTAGCTGTCTTGCCACTTAACTCCATGCAGATGCCAGAGTGACTGATGAATGGGAAGTAACTTGAAGGCGTTAGTAATATCTGATTTACTTAACCAGGACGCCTTCCCGGAGTTAATGATAGCTTGAATGGCATCGTCGATTCTGGCGTACTGTAGTGAAAAGTCTTCTGATGGGATTAGTGCATTCAGGCTAGGTGTGGGAGATGCGTGGGGTGCAGAAAAGTCAATAATTAGTCTCTTTTTATTGTTAAACTTCCCTGTGGCGATACCTAGTGGGTTAGTTCTCCAGGAGGAGAAAGGTGGTGTAGAAAAAGGGCCTATCATGAACCCATTAGTGACTTCTTTCTGTAAGAGTTCTTGTAAGGCGTCTGGGTCTGTGAGAGTTGACTGAAGGTTGGGGCATTCCAAGATACCTGTGGGGAGTGACACAAAGCCTGTGTGAAACCCGTGAGTGAACCCTGACATGAGAAATTCCACCAGATGTAAAGAAGGATGATTAGACAGGTAACGTTGCAAATTAGGTACGTTTATTGGAGTGGAAGCCTTTTTAGGGTACAATCTGTTTGGGCACATCGTCTTGGCATGTGCCCTGAAACAAAGCGAGCACACGTGTAGCAGCCTACAGGCACTATAACTACAACCCCCAGCATTGAAATTATTGCAGACCTGAGCTTTACCCAAAAACACAATTGGCCTGCCTAATTTGTCTCTTACTTCCCTCTGGGTAGAGGTGGACTGATAATCGGAGTTGGCGCTACTGGTAGAAGGGATAGCTACATTTTCAGGACAGAAATTAATCGAATGAGCTGCAGATGAGCAAATGGCACAGGAAGGAGTTTTGAGACCTGCGAAATGCATGAGAAATAATTCAGTGTCTAACTGTCCCCAGTCTGTGACTGTATTATATTGAGATAGTGATGCGGCTGACCTGGAGGAGAAAGACTTGTGATAGTCGTAAAAGGCAAAGCCCCCATACTTATAAGCTAGCTCTATCACTTTGTGCAGATATAAGTCTAGCTCCTCTCTGCGGAGGGGAAAAGCTGTACAGACTACGTCCCTGTACAGACCAAATGCCAAGACAAATTCGGGAATGTTAAGTTTCCTATTTAGTCTAGGATCTCTAGTCTTCATCACTACTGACAGATCCTCAAACGTGTACGCCCTGTTCTCTACCACGTCTTGAGCTGCTATCAGTAGTGAGGCCAAGTTAACGTCCTTGCCCTCTATGATGTCCCGTCTCAGAGTCTGCGGTATGAGGTGAATAGGATTGATTACATTAGTAGCTTTTTTAGCCGGTAGAGGGTTATCGTTACCTCTAGGGTTAGGCGCGGGCTGAGCAACCGGCCCGGGAACCTCGGGGACTGTTGGAACATTATTAGCCTCCAGGTTATCCAACCTATTATTTATAGTAGCTACTGAGGACACTAGGGAGGACATCATGGCGTGCAATTCAGCCAGGCTATTTAGTACGTTGACCTCTGAACTAGGGCCAGGCCTCTCGTTATCCTCAGTAGAGTTCAATAAACGAAAAAGTTCATTTTTCCTGGCTGTAGCCGGATAAGGGATATTCCTCTTTTTGAGTTCTGCGGTGATTTTAGGGATAGTCCAGGACCGATAGCTGGAAGCTGGACTCGGAGGTATGGGTTGCCTTCTCTGCGTGCCTGACCTGAGAGGGGTGCTGGTAACCGACAGATTGTCTTCTAGTACAGAAGCGTTGGACATTCTAAGGGTGTGAGGCAGAGAGGTTGAATTAGTACAGCACCGGAGGGACCCCGCTAACTAGATAAGTGCCTACCGGTGAAATTGTATTAACTAGCTTAAGTTGGTGGAAGATGAGGCCCTAACTACTTGCCAAGTGGCTATGAGAGGCACTACCTATGGTTTGGCTCGTGGGGCCTTTGTGCCACTGAGGTGGGTGGCGGGGTGTTGGCCTCTCGGTGACACGTAAAAGAATGTACAAAACGTTTGGCCGTGACGGGTGAGGCCCTAACTATAAATTGAAGCAAGGCTTTAACTAAGCGTTGGGACGATTGGCCTGAACCTCCGAACGGAAGGGCTGACTTAATGCCTTGCGGGACCACTAAACTTATAGGCAAAGAGGCCTATGGGAACATACCTAAATTGGCGGGAGAACTACAACTAGTCCTAAAACCCCCCAGGGCGCACAAGTAAACATACCTGCTGATGGGTAGAGGAAGGAATAGACTTTACTTGACCTAATATTTGACTACTTGTCCTGAAGGGAACCAACGGAACTAAAGGGGAAGAAACGTGACCTATTTATGTAAAGTACTTGTTACTTTAAACAAACACACAAACGAACTAGGTGAATTGGAGGCCTACCTCTTTAATAACACTGCGAACACGTATACCCGCGAAGGGCCACTTGCAAGTAGTGTCAGAACTTATTAAGGACTATAACAGAAAATGGGACACAAACAGCCATTCAATTATTTGTATATAATTTTTTTTTATTTTTTTTTTTTATTATATACCTTTAAGGGGATCACTTAAATAACTTTAAGAACGAAAGTTTAGAAATACTAGACCGGACAACAGAGAGAAACCAAGTTAATACGGATAACAAAATTATCTATTTATGCTACTGTGAAAATGTGACCACTACCCACGCAAATGTAACAGTATAGACGAACTGGCAACATTTGTAGAAAAACGTACGACAACCCAGGCCGGGTGAAACATGCGAAACGAGACTACGAGGTGAACGTGTAACTGAACGTGTTACACAGACCGAGAGATTGCACGGAGCGGAGAAAAAGCCCGAGCCTGCGAGAGTCAGGGCTAAACTTACGTTTTCTTTTCCGTCCGTGTAAAGCTAAGCAGTAATACTCACAAGTCCAGCCGCAGAGCGTTTGAACCGGGCTGCCGGCGGGCGGGAAACTGACGTCACGGATGCTTGAACCGGAAGTACACTGAAGCACTTCCGAGAACGTCGAAGACAGGTAAGCAGGGGCTCACTCGGTTTATATATGGAACTTAAGTGCCTCCCACAATTACAGGCCAAGCCTTCTAAGTATATATATATATATTTTTACACTTATTTAACTTTTTTTTTTAAATCTTTTATTTTATTTCCAGCCAGCAGGGGGACTGTCATTACAGTTAGTCCCCCTGCTGGTAATGCACCAGGCAGCTAACCCGGCCATGTGATTGTGAGGTCCTCGCAAGGACCTCACTCTCACATGGCCGGGAGGGCTGCAGGAGGACGGATCTGCCGCGGGGGGCTCCCTGGGTGTCCCCCCAACCGTGATCGCCGGCGACTGGGTAAGTGAAAAAAAAAACGGAGGGCGTACTATTACACCCTGCGGCATTTAGAGCCGCTTAGAATAGGGCGTAATAGTACGCCCTCCAGTTTTAAGGGGTTAAGTGATGTCCTAGTTGTCTGGAAAACCATGTAAACAATCAGAATACTATAAGGTTTAAATCATTGATGATTAGTGACTGGAAAGCCATTAAATTATGACAATTTAATTACATTATTTGTAGTGGTCATGGTGCCTGGAGTCTGCATGAGTCTGCATGAGTCTGCATGTGCAATGCTTTGCTATGTTACGCTGCATATACGGAGTTTATTCCTTTGCAGGCAGCGGGGTAACTCCACCTACAGAACTGACATTAGGGTGTCATCACCTAGTCTGCTATTAGAATTCTAGCATGGCTAATGCTGATTTTGTGCAAATTTAATTGCACAGAATTTCAGTCATATGTACCCACACCAACTAACATATGTGGGTATGTGGATACCTGGATTGTCCATTGCTTTCACATTGCTGTTGTTACAGATGGAACAATACAAATAGTACCTGGTAATAATGATTTCATTTTATTTATTTCACTTATTAAAGTGAATATTCCTTTTTAAATGTACAGCACTTATATACCTTAAGGGATGATCTAAGCACCACACCTGCTTTGTAATGATGAATTACTCAGGAATTGCATTTGAGTGACCCAGGTAAGTGTCAAACGGCTCAAAAACTGTTTGAGTCTTAACCATTTGGGGACACTGATACCATAATCACTACATTGTGCTTTAGTGGTTACAGCGTTCAGTCTACCCCTTTAATTTAAATAGATAAACATGCACCTGGAAATGGGCAATATGCATAATCGTATCTGGTTATGAAACAAACTAGTAATTTTACATTGAATATCAAATATGTGCACAGAATATTAAATCAATTAAAATCAGTCATAAAGTGCAGATCAATTATTAAAATGTTCCATAAACATAATCCTATACCATAAACATAAATTATCAGTAAATCATTTAAATGATAACTTATTATATTTCAATGTTTTTTTTTTTCAACTCTGTCTGTGACATGCCTGGTGTTACACAATCGCTAATGAATTCAATTGTATATAAAGAAATTTGAAGCATTTTAGCAGTTTAAATGTTGTTGTTTCAGCTTGAAAAAAAATATTAAGGAATTCTATATTAGGGACTGCTGCAGTCGCATTCATACTAATCAACAATAATAACTATAATTTTCAGAAAGCAGAGGCAAATTACATATTGCCGTTCTCTGTTGAAGCTGAGAACTGAAATAATATTCACGGTTTATGAATATTATATGATGCATTTCGAAAATATTTTTCAAAGTAAAAAGGAACAATTTATTTTTACATTTTCATAATGTCATGTGAATCTGAACTTTTCTAATTCTAAACAAGCCATGCATTACTCTGTTGTTTACAGCCAAGTTTTCTAAATTATTGAAACCTGCTTCATTTTCATTCTTTTCCATTAATTTATTTCGCAGAGTGATAGCAATAAATTTATTGTAGGTAACACAATAAACAGAAGAGAAAACAATACCTGAATATAAAGATGTCGTGATACCATTACAACAACAAACATAACATTTTAGAGTCTATTCACAAAACGGAAAGTTGCAGAAAGGGAAAAATCAATGGGGAAAAAAAAAATTAGTTACATTTTGTTTTCCAGTTTAGCTATTACCGCTTACATTTTATAAATATATTTCCAATTCAGTACATCTTGATGATTAATAAATTATCTGATTAGAAAAAAGAAAATAAAAGAAGATTGCATAAGTACAGAGTATTCTCAGAAAATACCATCAAATTAATTTTATAGGCTCAATAAAGGCACCAAGACCATTTGTCTCAATGGAATGGTCTAGGTGCAGTGTTCCTTCAGTTTTAACCATGTAATTTAAAGCATTGCCATTTAGTAAATATGGCAATAATTACTCTGCAGTTTTAAAGGGAAACTATAGTGCCATGAAAACAAACTTGTTTTCCTGGCACTATAGCTTCCCCCTCTGTTAAAGCCCACCCCATGGTGCATAAGGAGTCAATAACCCCTTCTGTCCCTCGGTGCTGGCTCGGCTCCACCCATGCTCCTCCTTCGCTAACGTCAGATGGAGGGGAGATTGTAATGAACCCCCTGTACTTTGTATAGTACGTTCGTTCGCCCTCTCCCGAAACTCCAGCAAGGTCATCTGATTAATAGCCCTTCGCCATTCACATACCCAAACATCAGTCGAGACTTGACGAAGGGTACAACAGAAATGTTTTATTATGGCCAGATGGCCCACTTTTATACACAGACAGCAGGGGGTCTCCAGCAAAAATATGGGCAAAACACACCCAGGCATCTGTGTCTGGGAGCTAAATGAGTTTACTTTACTTAAACTAATTATCTTCCAGGCAGTAGAGGTACAATGAATAAAACATAAAACACCCCAAAGCATACATAATTTTAACAGGGACCCCCACAAGTCTTATATCCCCATATAGCCTGGATCTAAATGCCCAAACTGTCCAAATAGCACTTAGATCCCGCGAATACAGATGAATCTGCACCAGGGTAAAGCTTTGACTGACCGCACACTTTGCGTCTGCCCAAAATAGTTTCAGAAGAAAAGTAGTAGCGGTAGGTCACTTTTGGGAGTACCAAAATGAATAAAATACTGAACTGTTCCCCTGGCTCATAGGTAGCGATTGTTTGTCTAGTTTGTGCGTACCTTTCCACTGAATAGCACTCTCCTGGCTTGTCGGGAATAGAAGCAGGTAGCGGTACAAAGTTGTCTAGTAGATGCTCACTAGAGGAGGAGTTAACTCTAGCAGGTAATCATTGCAGTTTATAAAACTGCAAGAATTACATGCTCATGGTTAAGGGTGATGGGACATTGCACCCAGACCACTTCAATGAGCTGAAGTGGTCTGGGTGTATACAGTGTCCCCTTATATCTGACTGTAGTTTGTGTCTAGTGGACAAAAACTGTTGTAAAAACTCAGGTCTCACAGTAAACTTCCATTTCAATGGAGGTGCACATTTGCCTTTGTCCCCGATAATCCATTTTTTATTTCAATTTTGGAAGGACCTAAAATAAAGGCAGGGAAGTACTCTATAGCATTAGGAGTACCAGTTTTTATTACATATGCTATAGGGTTCCTTTAACCCCTTAAGGACCAAACTTCTGGAATTAAAGGGAATCATGACATGTCAGACATGTCATGTGTCCTTAAGGGGTTAAGCGGATATCAAGTTGTTGACTATCCGTCCTTCTGTTTACGATGCCAAATTCAATCCTTTCTTCACCCTTTATTATTTTAAGACTTTATTTATGGAATATACAATTTTATCTTAATACTACATTTACAATAATTTTAAGCTAAAGTGTGCTTTCATGTAGAGTACATGTTGTTTTGTAAAACTGTACTGTAAGTGTAATGTATAATTTAGGGGTCAACAGAGCTCTGTTGGAATCTCTAGTTTATTAAATGTTTACAACTGGATTGTATATTTAGTTATTTTATCACAAATCATTCTCCACAGTAAATGCATAAAAGACTGTAAACACATAAAACATTGCATATAACAGAAAATGTATTTCTACTTACTGTATTTTTCTTTTCCTGATCATAGGCCATGGCAGCACAACAAAGTGCCGTTCCTCCATATCCCTAATTAGACAGGACATAATACCTATAAATACCCCCTCCTACTCCTCCCACCCTCAATTTTGTTTCACTTGGCACTCACTTTTAATTTCAGAAAAGTCTTATTTTAGTGAATAACCTTGACAAAATGGTTTTTGAATGACATTTATAGTCCTGAAAATAACATTGCTTTTTTTCAGTGCTACAGGTTGCCTTATAGCTTTTGCTAATAGAAATTAGTGTTAACTAGAGATTACTCATCTTGTTTCCAACACCTAGACTCATTCGCTGCAGCCGCCTCACTCTGCATCCATCTTCGGCAGCGTACTTGCTGACGTCTTCGTCTCATCCAATCCAATTCTCCCAGTGAAGCATTGGTAGATGACATACAAATGTTTTGCCAAATGTCGAATTCCTCCAGTCAACTTCTGCTATGAACAGCATTTGATTGCACGACCAAGTTTGGCTTGGTTCTGGAGTTGGAAGCACCTGTAGTCACTGTGAGAAAGACACATTTAACCCTTCAATATAAACATTGCTGTTTCAACAAAACTGCAATATTTTACATTGAAGGGTTAAAATTACAGGACCTCTGTATACAAATCATTTCATTTGGATAAAGAGGACTGGCTGGCTTTATTGGCCCTTTAAACTGGGAATTATGGAAATGATCTGAGTTGGATATTTTTCCAGTCCAACTGTTTGATGTGCTCTCTAAGCCTCTCTCTCATTCACTGAAACGTCTATGATTTTGTTTCAGGACATAGAAACAATTAGCAGAACATATATCTGCTCGAAAAGCCATGCAGTTATTAATTGTTACACTTGATGAGACATTTTTGAAGAACAAGCAGTACTTACTTTGTCATTGACAATTGTCATTGAAATGATTATATCAGCAGTAAAGAGCATTATGTTAAATTTTTGCTAGCTGGCAAATAAGAGGACAGATGTGATACAGTTCATATGTAGAAGGCCTTTGTAATACATGACCATAAAATTTGTCTGAAATAATAAAATGCCACAAGAAGAATCATCTGCCTTTCTTTTTCTTTTCTTTTTTTTTAATCCATTTCCAGACTGAGTTAATTAAACTCAACTGTGACTTCAAATTAGGATCAACTGGGGAATTAACCTGTACTGGACAGATCACATTAGCTTTACATATTATCTGACCATAAAGTTGCTGTGGGAATATTATACTATGTTATGAAACATTAGCTATACTTAGACTTTGTGACAATCGAATTAACAGAACATTTTAACCCCTTAAGGACCGGACTGTTTAGGCCATGTTGTACGTTAAGGACCAGGGCTGTTTTAAAATTTTTGTGTTGTGTGTGTTTAGCTGTAATTTTCCGCTCTCTCATTTACTGTTCCCATACAAGATATATATTGTTTTTTTCAGGACAAGAGGGGCTTTCTTTATATACCATTATTTGTATCATGTCATGTAATTTACTTTTAAATTGTTTTATAAAATATGGTGAACAATTGAAAAATAAAACGTTTCTTGACTTTTACTTGAAAAATCTTTTGCTCATCTACAAAAGCTAATGTAAAAAACAAAAAAATTTAGAAACACATAGTGTTTACATGCTGTTTTGCTTTTTTTTTGCAAGATATAGTGCTATAAGTACAAGTAGGACATTGCTGTTTCCAAATATATATTTTTTTAAATGTATAAATAGTGACATTGTAACACTGTTATCTGTCTTAATTCTCTAAATCACACCTCACATGTACATATTTTTTATAAAGTAGACAACCCAGGGTATTCAATATGGGGTATGTCCTGTTTTATTTAGTAGCCACTTAGGTCACAAACACTGGCCAAAGTTAGCGTTCATAGTTGTTTGTGTGTTAAAAATGCAAAAAACAATTATGAATGCTAACTTTGGCCACTGTTTGTGACTAAGTGGCTACTAAAAAAGACTGAACATTTGCAATACCTTGGGTTGTCTTCTTTAGCAAATGGTATGCCATCATGGGGGTAATTCTCATTCCTGGGTTACCATGCGCTCTCAAAGCCAACATAAGCAATCTGGCAAATTTCAATGTGACCAAATGGAAAATCAAGCCATATATTTTACCCTGTAACTTTAAAAACACTATAAAACTTGTACATGGGGGGTACTGTTATACTTAGGAGACTTCGCTGAACAGAAATATTAGTGTTTCAAAACAGTAAAATGTATCACAACAAGGATATCATCAGTGAAAGTGCCAATTGTGTAGGAAAAATGCAAAAAAGTTACTTTCACTGACAATATCATCGCTCTGATATGTTTTATTGTTTTGAAACACTAATATTTGTGTTCAGCAAAGTCTCTCGAGTAAAACAGTACCCCCCATGTAAAGGCTTTATGGTGTCTTGGAAAGTTACAGGGTTAATAGTGCTAGCAAATTAAACTAGAAAAGCTACAATTTCTTGGGAAATTGTGTGAAGTGTTCTTGCCTCCACCAGTAGTCTACAACTGGAGTGGGCGGAGTAACTGTTATAATTTATTTATATAGCACATTTAATTGCAACGTTGTTGCCCAAAGTTCTTCACAGTTACATTAACCCCTTAAGGACACATGACGTGTGTGACACGTCATTATTCCATTTTATTCCAGAAGTTTGGTCCTTAAGGGGTTAAAACATACAGTAATAAAAACATTCGCAGGTGCAAAAGGCCCTATCTATGACATCACTTGCTGCTGCAGCCTGGCACAGGTCAGAGTATTTTTGCGGTTGCCATCTTCAAACGGTCGTATTTTAAACACTATAAATCCTACAGTGAAGAGCTTTATATTGTGAGAATCACAAGACCCAGCCCTACATTTTGATGTATAGTATGTCTCTGAGATATTAACACTGAAGGCACAGTCGCAGTTTAGAAATTGCCCTTCAAATGTGAGCTTTGCAGAGTGGAGTTTCAATGAATGTCAATGGACTGCGTGAGTTACAAACAAATGGTCATATTGTGAAAGCTATAAGGACTATGACTTAGCTGTGGACATTTTTAGTGGCAGCAGGGATAGCTGAACGTTTTGATATAAGATTTGTGTAGGTGGGCCTGAAAATGAGGGAGTGGTGGCAGTTGTCCTGATTTTTCAGCTTTTGCCAGCTCCCACTCTAGCTTTGCCATTCATTCCTATGGGACAAATTTCACCACAAGAACGACGATATTCCGAGAACCATTCGGCGAAACATTCCACAAAGTAATAGCAATCCGATCGGAACAATCTGCACGTTTTGGTATATTTTTGTCTATGTAGTGTAAAAACTGTGGGAGGAGTTAGGGTGGCAAATTATAATAATAATATATATGTGAGATAACATTAAGTGGTCTTGCTATGCAAGAACACTTAATTATCTGGACTTTTGGCCTGGGTTGTCAGGCAGGTCCCCCAAATTGCAATCAATAAAATTACTTAATTATGTAAAAAAAAAATCGGTGGGGGCGGAGCTTACTGTGCGGCGGGGGCGGAGCTTACTGTGCGGCGGGGCGGAGCTAAAAGCACCAGAAAACTGATGCAGGGGAAGCAGGAAGGAGTCCCTGCTTCCCCCAACAACCAGAATCCAGGAGCTGCACTGCCTGTCTGTCTCCATAATTAACAGAGGTAACTATGTGACTGTCTGCTTGTGTGTGTGTGTGTCTGTGTGTGTGTCTGTGTGTTTGACTGTCTGCCTGTGTGTGTGTGTGACTGTCTGTGTGTGTGACTGTGTGTGTGTGTGACTGTATGTCTAGGTGTGACTGTGTGTGTGTGTGTGTGTGTGTGACTGTCTGCCTGTGTGTGAATATCTGCCTGTGTGTGTGTGTGTGTGTGTGTGTGTGACTGTATGCCTGTGTGTGTGTGTGTGTGTGTGTGTGTGACTGTCTGCCTGTGTGTGTGTGTGACTGTCTGTGTGTGTGTGTGTGTGTGTGGCTGTCTACCTGTGTGTGTGACTGTGTGTGTGTGTGTGTGGCTGTCTGCCTGTGTGTGTGTGGCTGCCTGCCAGTGTGTGTGTCACTGTCTGTGAGTGTGTGACTGTCAGGGTACCTGAGGTCTCTACCTCTAAAAGAGGTAGAGACTTAGTAGTTTATCCGTCCAAACGAGCTGTTTCCTTCGTTCCTCGCGGTTCATCCAGTCACTTAAACACCGACCGCGAGGAGTCCACATCCTTTTCTAGCGGGACGCTCAATACGTGACGTCTTGACGCTATCACGAGCGACCTGTCACTCAAGTGTCCGATATCCAATCGGTACTTGTCAGAGGCGTGATTACTATCCAGAGCCAGGGTATTTAAGCTTACTTCTCACTTCAGCTCATTGCCCTGTCGTGGTTCTAGCTTGTCTAGTCACTCAGTGCTCTGGTATTCTAGTTTGCTCTATTGGTTTTGACTCGGCTTGTTGTACTACCCTGCTTCTCTGTTATCCCTTGACCCGGCTTGCCTCTCGCTTATCTGTCTTCTCGTTCCCTCGACCTCGGCTTGTCTCTGACTATTCTCTATTACTCTCGGTACGTTAGTCCGGCCATTCTAAGGCCCGGTATACGTACCTTTCCACTCTTTGTACTCTGCGTGTTGGATCCCTGTCCCGATCCTGACATTACGACAGGGCCAATGGATCCTGCAGGTACAAACAGTCAGCTTGGTTCTTCTGATCCCAGGTTTGACGCCATGGAGCATAGGATGGATCAGATGGCTCTAGCACTACAGGCACTTTTGTCTCGTGCTAGTAACCCACCTGAGGAGACACGTACTCCTTCTATTTCTCCTGCAGTCTCAGGTCTAGAGGTAGCCACTGTAGGTGCTTCTTCCCGTATTACCCCACCAGTACGTTATGGCGGGTCACCGGAGAAGTGTCGTGGCTTTCTGAACCAGATTAGCATCCATTTCGAATTACAACCCCGCTCTTATCCTACAGATAGAGCGAAGGTTGGATTTGTTATTACTTTACTCATTGAGAAAGCTCTGAGATGGGCCAATCCTTTATGGGAGAATGATAATCCACTAGTCTATAATTATAATGCCTTTGTAGCTGCGTTTAGAAGAACTTTTGACCCTCCTGGTAGAAAGGTCAATGCAGCTAGATTACTGTTGCGCCTTAGACAGGACGATCGAACACTTGTGGATTATGCACTAGAGTTCAGGTCCTTGGCGGCAGAAGTTAAGTGGAACGAACAGGCTTATATAGATGTGTTTCTGAATGGGCTATCAGATGTAATTCTTGACGAGGTCGCTACTAGAGAACTCCCTGAGAATTTGGAGGATTTAATTTCTTTTATATCTCGTATTGATGAACGCCTAAGAGAGAGGCAGAACACTCGAGATAGGACCCGTAGACCCTCCTTTAAACTAGCGCCTACCTTTCAAAATTCTGAGTTCGAGGACTTACGTATTTCTGAACCTATGCAGATAGGCAGTACTCATCTCACAGAGAGGGAGAGACAGTACAGAAGAAGGGAGGGTTTATGTATGTATTGTGCAGTCAGAGGTCATTTACGCCTAAATTGTCCTAATCGTTCGGGAACCGCTCGCACCTAAGTTCCTCTAGAGGACAGGCCTTGGGTGTTTCTACTTTGTCCTCTATTCACAACTACAAAGAGTTCAGGCTTCTGTTACCCGTTTCTTTAAAGTGGGAAAAGGGAGTAGTCAAGACTATGGCACTAATCGATTCTGGAGCTGCTGAGAGTTTTATAGATCAGGGTTTTGCTGCCAAGCATGCTATTCCATCCCAGTTAAAAGAGACACCACTGGCTGTTGAGGCCATCGATGGTAGACCGTTACTTGAGCCTGTCATTTTCCGTGAGACCATACCGATTAACTTAACTGCTGGCATCCTACATAGAGAGGACATATCCTTACTGCTCATTTCGTCTCCGTCTATTCCCATAGTCCTGGGGTACTCCTGGTTGAGGAGACATAACCCTATTATTAATTGGGAGTCAGGGGAGATAGTTTCATGGGGACAGAATTGTCAAGAGAAATGCTTGCGGAAGGTCTTACCTCTCTGCTTAACCAACACCGCGACTAACTCTGACAATCCTACAGTGACACAAATTCCGTCTCAGTATCTAGATTTAAAGGCAGTGTTTGACAAAAAGAAAGCCGATACCTTACCTCCACACAGGTCCTTTGATTGCAAAATTAACCTACTCCCTGGTACCATGCCGCCCAGAGGTCATGTATACCCGTTATCTACGAAAGAGAACTCAGTTCTAGAGGAGTATATTCACGAAAATTTAGACAAGGGATTCATTAGGAGGTCCTCCTCCCCTGCCGGGGCTGGATTTTTTTTTGTTAAAAAGAAGGATGGTTCTTTAAGACCGTGTATTGATTATCGAGGCCTAAATAAGATAACCATTAAGAATGCCTACCCGATTCCCTTGATCACCGAACTCTTCGATCGTTTGAAGGGTTCTACAATTTTCACCAAGTTAGATCTCAGAGGGGCATATAACTTGGTGAGAATCCAGCAGGGACATGAGTGGATGACGGCATTCAATACTCGATATGGCCACTATGAATATACTGTCATGCCTTTTGGGTTATGCAATGCACCAGCTGTATTCCAGGATCTGATAAATGAGATTCTTAGGGAATTTCAGCAAGATTGCGTCATTGTATACCTAGATGATATACTCATACATTCTAGTGAGATTGAGACTCATCACAAGCAAGTCAGGAGGGTTTTGCACAAGCTTCTCCAGCATGGCTTATACTGCAAGTTGGAGAAATGTAGCTTTGATCAAACCCAGGTAACCTTTCTCGGCTATGTGATCTCGGGGGAGGGATTTAAGATGGATCCGGATAAGCTCCAGTCCATTCTAGAGTGGCCTTTACCCAAAGGTCTTAAAGCCGTACAGAGATTTATTGGTTTTTCTAATTATTATAGGCGCTTTATTAAGGGTTATTCTTCAATTATCGCACCTATCACCAATATGACCAAACAGGGGGCTGATACTAAGAATTGGACTACTGAAGCTCTTCTTGCGTTCAAAACTCTCAAGGAACTTTTCGCTTCCGCTCCAATTTTAGTTCACCCCGACACTTCTCTGCCTTTTCTACTTGAGGTAGACGCATCAGAGACTGGTTTAGGTGCTGTCCTATCTCAAAGGTTGGGTGTTGATAAACCATTACATCCATGTGGATTTTTCTCTAAAAGATTGTCTGGTACAGAGAGCAGATATGACATTGGTGACAGAGAATTACTAGCGGTTATCAAGGCTTTGAAAGAGTGGAGACATTTATTGGAAGGTACATTACATCCTGTTACCATTCTAACGGACCACAAAAATTTGTCTTATATCGGAGAGGCCAAGCGTTTGTCCTCCAGACAGGCTCGTTGGTCGTTATTTCTTACCCATTTCAATTACGTTCTGACTTACAGACCTGGGTCAAAAAATTCTAAAGCCGATGCGCTATCTCGCCAATATGAGCCTTCTGCTTCAGTTGAACCACTTTTGTCCTCCATTGTACCCAAATGCAATATTATTGCTAATACCAGTCTCAAAATCCATTCTCCGCTACTTGACCAGATCTTGAAGTCACAACATCTGGCACCCGGAAACACTCCTGAGGGAAGAAACTTTGTCCCCCCTGAACTCCAACTGGAGCTCTTACAATGTTTTCACGAAAGTAAAGTAGCTGGCCATCCTGGTATTCGCAAGACATACTCTCTGATATCCAAGGATTTCTGGTGGCCTTCACTACGAAAAGATATTGAGGAGTTCGTCGCAGCTTGTGAAACTTGTGCTAAGACTAAACAACCTCATACATCTCCTTGTGGTCTGTTACACCCCTTGGACATTCCTGAGAAACCTTGGTCCTGCCTGTCCATAGACTTTATCGTGGATTTGCCTGCTTCCAAGAGACAGACTGTTATTCTCACGGTGGTGGATAGATTTACAAAGATGGCCCATTTCGTGCCATTACCTAAACTTCCGACTTCCCCTGAATTGGCAGAGATTTTTGCGAGAGAAGTTTTTCGCCTACATGGGATTCCTTCGGAGATTGTTTCTGATAGAGGTTCTCAATTTGTCTCACTTTTCTGGAGATCCTTTTGTTCTCAAATGGGAATCAAATTGAACTTCTCCTCTGCCTATCACCCTCAGTCTAACGGAGCTGCTGAACGCACCAATCAAAAGATTGAGCAGTATCTACGTTGCTTTGTTTCCGAACACCAGGACGATTGGGTCGGTTTGATTCCTTGGGCGGAGTTCGCACACAATAACCTTGTTTGTGATTCAACTCGCTCTAGCCCTTTCTTCATGAACTATGGCTTTCATCCTTCAATTTTTCCTTCGGTTTCCTCTTCTCAGGGGATACCGTCGGTTGATGATCATGTCGCCAACCTGAAGAAATTATGGGATCAGACTCGGCAAATTCTGTTACATAATTCCTCGTTGTTCAAGAGACACGCTGACAAGCATAGAAGAGCGGCTCCGGTCTTTGTTCCTGGGGATAGGGTGTGGCTGAGCACTAAGAATATTCGCCTAAAAGTTCCATCTATGAAATTTGCTCCTCGCTACATAGGTCCTTACAGGGTTCTCACTCGTATCAACCCGGTTGCGTATCGCCTTGCTCTGCCACCTGCCTTACGCATTCCTAACTCTTTTCATGTCTCCTTGTTGAAACCTCTTATTTGCAACAAATTCTCCTCTAAGGTTTCCTCACCTCGTCCTGTTCAGGTGGAGGGTCGGGAGGAGTACGAGGTCAGCTCCATCATTGATTCCAGAATTTCAAGGGGAAAATTGCAATATCTGGTCAACTGGAAGGGATATGGTCCTGAGGAGAGGAGTTGGGTACCTCAGGAGGACGTTCATGCTTCTCGCCTTCGCAGAGCATTTCACCTCCACTTCCCATCTCGTCCCGGTTCCTTCCGCCCGGTGGGCGTATCTGAGAGGGGGGGTACTGTCAGGGTACCTGAGGTCTCTACCTCTAAAAGAGGTAGAGACTTAGTAGTTTATCCGTCCAAACGAGCTGTTTCCTTCGTTCCTCGCGGTTCATCCAGTCACTTAAACACCGACCGCGAGGAGTCCACATCCTTTTCTAGCGGGACGCTCAATACGTGACGTCTTGACGCTATCACGAGCGACCTGTCACTCAAGTGTCCGATATCCAATCGGTACTTGTCAGAGGCGTGATTACTATCCAGAGCCAGGGTATTTAAGCTTACTTCTCACTTCAGCTCATTGCCCTGTCGTGGTTCTAGCTTGTCTAGTCACTCAGTGCTCTGGTATTCTAGTTTGCTCTATTGGTTTTGACTCGGCTTGTTGTACTACCCTGCTTCTCTGTTATCCCTTGACCCGGCTTGCCTCTCGCTTATCTGTCTTCTCGTTCCCTCGACCTCGGCTTGTCTCTGACTATTCTCTATTACTCTCGGTACGTTAGTCCGGCCATTCTAAGGCCCGGTATACGTACCTTTCCACTCTTTGTACTCTGCGTGTTGGATCCCTGTCCCGATCCTGACAGTGACTGTCTGTGTGTGTGACTGTCTGCCTGTGTGTGTGTGTGTGACTGTGTGTGTGTGTCTGTCTGCCTCTGTGTGTTTGGCTGTCTGCCTGTGTGTTTGTGTGTGGCTGTCTGCCTGTGTGTGTGTGTGTGTGTGACTGCCTATGTGTGACTGACTGGGCAGACTAGATGGGCCTAATGGTTCTTATCTGCCATCACATTCTATGTCTGTGTGTGTGTGTGTTTGTGTGTGGCTGTCTGTGTGTGACTGCCTGCGTGTGTTTGTGTGTGTGCGTGTGTATGGCTGTCTGCCTGTGTGTGTGTGTGTGTGACAGGGTGTGTGGGAAGGGGGATGGAGGGGGGAAGGAGTGGGGGAGGAGGGGACAGGGAGGGGGGCGCTGTGAAGATTTTTCGCACAGGGCGCCCAAAGGCCTAAGGCTGGCCCTGGATGCCTGGATGCCTATTGCGGCCATGTGACCAATGTTAGAGTGATCACATGGCCCGTGGGGGCCTAATTTGCCGAGGAGGGACTGTCTGGGTTGTCAGGCAGTCCCCCCCAGACCGGGAGCAACACCGATCGCCGGCGGAGGAATGGCGGCGATCGGGTAAGTAATAATTAACCTTATGAAGGTTCAGGACCGTCATCAGTCCTCAAGGGGATGTTTCTGATGACAGTCCTGAACTGTCATCGGTCCTCAAGGGGTTAAATCACCCTAAAAGTTTTCACTAAAGGTCAAATATTTATGATAATAAATTAACTGAACATATTAGGGCATGTTTTTTCTAGAGTTCAGTTATGGCCCAAACCATATTTACTGTCATGTGAATAGAAAACACCAAAATCTGAGTCATGGGGGTGGTGTTGCTGATTTACTGATCCCAAGCTGTGAGTCACAGTGTTTTGGAAAATTCTGAGAGTCCAACAATATTTGGGGGTGACAATTTGATACTCCTGCTGAATTTTCCTGAATATGCAATACATTCGGGTCAAGTATCTCAGGAATTGCTCACAAATTATTTCCTATCCAAGTGTCAAATTAGCCGTGTGTTACCTTGACCTGTCAAAATCTGACACACTAAGACAGCATTCAACTGTAAAGTTATAACACAGTTGTTGTTTTTTTTCTAGGGTGCTTGAAACTAAGCAGTGAGGAGTTGAAAGTTAGGATCAAAATACTGTAAAAGATAACTTCTGCGGCTGAGATAACCTCTGTTTCTTGTACTACTGATTTGACCAATGGAATTTATTTCAAATCATTAATAATTTCCCAAAATGTTTTTGAGTGAAAAAGGTCTATCTGAAATTCACAGGAAACATAACCTGTTAATGCCATTAAGTTTTAACTTTTATTTCTTAAAGCAAGTTTGTCTTTTGCAAATATCCACCAAAGTGACGTGTCTGCATGTGTGTTGAAAACTTGAAGACAAAGGGGAGTGTAGATTTACTCAGCTGAACTTTTTAAAGCCAGGAGCCTGGAGATGCATCACTGGTGTACTCTTATGCTCAAAAGTACAAACAAATATCTATAGAAGATACTGTGAGACCTTGGGATTCTTCACATGCTCTCACATGCCACTATTGCACACCTTGTGAGAACATCTTGTACTCTTAAACCGAATTTCTTGTGGGAAATGGCAACATGTTGTAGTGGAAGGTGTTTGAAGATGCCTTTGATCAAACTTTGCCAAACACTAAGAAAAAGAAAGTAGCCCTAGTTTGTCTTTGGATATATTTTGATTGTTTTAAGATATATTGCCATTCCAATACAGTCAGAGCTTTATTTTTTTTTTTTTTTTTAAAGATACTATATTTATAAAAATAAATAAAAAAAAAACATCTAATTCAAAAGTGACTATGCACTTTAATTCCCTATTTTACATCATTATTTACTGTAACAAGATGTTTGATGTGTATTTGATGACCTGTGTGTATTTGCTTTAATAATTAAAAAAATAAATGAACCGTTTTAACAAAATCTTGATGTTGAAAAGTACTGGACTCACTATTTAAAACTGTATGGACAATGTCTTAAATCACTGAAGGCATCAATTAAAGAGTAGCATCAATAGACATGCATGTACTATCTAGCAGAATATATCAAAATGTATGCTTAGCCTATTTTACAAGAGGTTTAATGCAAGCTCAGTTTCAAATAGGTTTGTGATATGTATCATCACAACCTACACAGAATTATTCACGTCATTGTGCATGTATGTGTATGTATAGAAAACAAACCTGCATATTATTTTTCTGCAAGGCTTGAAGAAGAATTGAAACTTGGAAGTTTATTGTTGCATCACCATAAAGTGGACGACCCATAATCTCATTGTAGGACAATATTACAATATACATGCCAGCCCAAGATTAGTGGGAGTTACATTTCTAAGCAACATCTGCAATTTTACAGCTCACTTTATTGTGTCGGTGCCTCTCTATTATCAGACAATGTGATTCTATCTGTCCCACTCATCGCATAAGCAAATACAATTAACAATCACTATTCTGTAATTAGCAGACAGGATACAGATAAATTAAGAAAAAAGTTAACTTTTTAAATAAAATACAGTTTTTAAAAATCTTTAACTTTTTGTTTAAGTCCTTCTACCACTTCTGCATGATAGACAAGAATCTGATTGTGGCTGAGATGGGAAACACTTTTTAGAAAAGTTTGCAATGTGAGAGTTTCATAGTTGCCTATTAGTCACACTCTGCTGGTCTGGTGGTTGATCCTGAGAGGGGTACCAGTGCAGACTCTTCTGAGAAGCCATGGTCACGTATGTTTGGCTGGCAAAGGCTGAATAAATGAGCAGATATTTTCTGTATCCAAAAATGCCTGAAGTTATGTTGCATGTATGAATCTGTGCACCTATATCTGCATTGTTGTATATGTCTGTGCATGAATTTTGGTGTGGGTATAAATAGTTGTCATTTTACGTATGTTTACGTGTGTATATCTGTGTTTATTTGAATGTAGTGTGTACCCACCTTTTAAATTCTGCCCCAAAAAAGTGCACCTCTGGATCTAAACCTGTGCTGACTATGCAAATATCATGTGGTTGACACCCAAATGGATAAATGCAAAAATGGCAATAAAATATATTATTAAAAACAGACTCTAGACCAGATTATCAGAAACATGGGAGATTCTCGATCTGATGAAAGCAATAGTTCAGAACAGACAAACAGACACATGTAAATTGCCGTTTACTATCTCTCTCTTGAGTAGTGGATTTGCAAATTTGAGGCTGCCAAGTTTACTTATGGAAATGCTTCCCCTGTGATAACTACATGACTAAAACTTGTTTATGGTATTCATGACAGTTTATCCCCATAGTAAAAATAAAATACTCATCCCAGAATATTTTTCATTGAATGCAAGTCACAGATGTTTATATTTTACAGTACTGGCAAATATAACAAATGCACCACTCATTCTGTTTCAAAAGTGCTGCATTTTATTTAGAATTAGAAGATTTCAATACAATTATTATATGCAGTTGTAAACATTTATCTTCTTGACAAGGAATGTGTTTCCCAGCTGTGTGCTCAAATTATTTCAGTTATATGCTATAAAAAGCAGCTAAATCATTGATATGCCACTTAATTTTTAGTTATGCGAAGGCACGGTATAAGATGTATAAGATTTTCCCCTAAACTAGCAGGGATTGCAAGTGTACATGAATAATAGTTAACATACACACTGGGATTGTCTTCACTGTTTGAGACATCCAAATGATAATGTCATAGATGTAGCAACCAGGGGGTGGATTCAATGAGGTTCATTAAAACCCAAGTTACGGTATTTCAAATGCTCATGCCGTGTCTTCATCCTTTTCCCGAAGAATCCAATGACCCTAGTCATGGGCATATAATGAACATTCAGATTGACTTTTTATGCAAAGGCATGCAAGAAAAGACCCCTGTAGATAAACCTATTTAATATGAAATTTACTGAACTCATAAAATTGGACAGATATTAGCAAAGTTGTGGGTGAATGCCTGAGCACGGAGCAGTCACCATGGTAACAAATGTGTTCTTGCTATTTGCTCCACTTTAGAACTTTTCCCGAGAATTACTCTTTATAAATAACCAATATGGTGTTACACAGAAATAATTTATGAAACGTTGCTTAAGGCTCAGTTTTATAGTCTCTATAGATCCACCTTGTTTCAGATATGTTTGCTATACATTCTGATTGTTTACAGAAACAAGTAGATGGTATTTTGTAATCGACAAAATATAAAATACGCCTATCAACTGGAACTGGCTATTTTTTTTGTATTTTGGCTTAGCCTTGTGACTTACTGACAAATGAAGAATAACTGTAGAGGTGGGCTTTGGTAGAATGCTGCCTGTAAATTTAACAGAACTACAGATTTGTTTTTAGTGGTTTTTATTTTAGTGGAATATTACATCATTATATTCTAAAAGTCTTGATGTGAGCAATTGTACTCATTGCAAACACTTGAATTTTAAGTTAGTTCCTATAGGATAATCTCTAAAGTATATAGTAGGGTTTGAGGGAAACCTTTGAGACTAGGGAATTACAAATGTATGGCACAGTATATTATGATACAAGATCTTGATTACAATAATATTTTTAATTCTATTAGTGGAGACACTATTTAATAAAACAAAAAATGGGATTTGTTATGGGACAAAGTATGTTTTACTTAAAATGTATAATAACTGAAAAAGGTTTAATCTCGAATGAAGAAGCAAGTAATATAAAACAAGTTGGCACACAGAGGCAGTCATATCTTTGCTGTGGTCCCTGTGGTTTTGTATTTTTTTTCCATATATCATTTTTATTAGAGAATGTTATCAATGCATATAATATCAAAACTGTAACATTTTCATATAATAGAGTAAACAATTGCTATACGACAATTTTTCAACAATTTTTCCTAGATTCACATCAAAGCTTTGCTTAAACATATTATGCTGTTGTCCTTTCGATAATTGTAGCCTTATTAGCTTCATTAAAACGTAAGAATACCATAGAAAGATAGCATAGAGGGAGGGGAATACAGAAAGGAAAAAGGGGGGCGGTTAGGTTCACATTGATATTGCTTATGCAATGTGGTTTTGTATTGATACGCAAGGTTAACTTTCTGCATTTATCTCAGTATTAAAGAAATTAACCTACAGTTTGTCAATTTTGATCAGCTGAGATCCATGTCGGAATTATTTATTTTGGACTTTGACTGGTGATAGTTAAATGAGGTTACTGGACCAGAGACCTGGGATTTTTTTTTTAAATATGTTTAGAGGTAATGATAATTAATTACTGAGCTGGGAAATCCATGATTAATTTGAGTCCATTTGACCTATCACAAATTATTCTGTGTGTACTTTTCAATATGGAAGCTCTGTTTAACATGTAAATATACAGAGGAATTTAATTTAACATTATAGTACCTTGTCTCTCCAACTTGGCATTAGGAGTGGCAAGCTCCTAACATTATGTAATTGGGTATCTGACCAGTAAACAATAATTTCGTCCAACCTAGAGAGCCAGGGGAAAAAAATAAGTATATGTCTTTGTTTACAGTAAGACAAAAAAGGAAAATTGCATATCTTCTCTTTAAAGTCAGTGTCAGTACAACGTAATAGTTTTTTGTATGAAACAGCACACAGAGAAGTTCAGATATGCGTGTAAATGTTATAGGATTAGCTTGTTCTGACTTTTACTGCTGCGAAACATCTTTTAGTAAAGGCCAGTAATGGTAGGTGTAAAGGCAGACAGAGAAAAATCACAGACACATTTGAAATGAAAGCTGTGTTCTAATTAGCATCTTGTTGCTACCAGAATACAGATAGAATGTTAATCATTTGTATCACCATAAAGTGTGGCTAAGAATATAATATAATAAGGAACAGTGTATTGTTCATTAATATTGCTTTTTGCTACAGTGGCAAAAAGCAGACACAAATGGACATATTTCCATTTGTCATTGAAAATCAAAACCACCCATATTAAAGGACCACTATAGTGCCAGGAAAACATACTCGTTTTCCTGGCACTATAGTTCCCTGAGGGTGCCCCCACCCTCAGGGACCCCCTCTCGCCGGGCTCTGGAGAGAGGAAGGGGTTAAACACTTACCTTTCTCCAGCGCCGGGCAGGGAGCTTTCCTCCTTCTCTCCTCTTTCCTCGCAACGTCATCGGCTGAATGCGCATGCGCGGCAGGAGCCGCGCGCATTCAGCCTGTCGCATATGAAAGCATTTACAATGCTTTCCTATGCACGCTGGCGTCTTCTCACTGTGATTTTCACAGTGAGAAGCATGCAAGCGCCTCTAGCGGCTGTCAATGAGACAGCCACTAGATGTTTTGGAGGCTGGATTAACCCTCAGTATAAACATAGCAGTTTATTAAAAAAAGGGTTAATCCGAGAGGGACCTGGCACCCAGACCACCTCATTAAGCTGAAGTGGTCTGGGTGCCTAGAGTGGTCCTTTAATGCTACCCACAAACAGACCTTACCTCCCTTTGGCCCCTGTGAAACTGCTGTTTTCCCTGTGCCAAGCCTTTTTCTCAGCTGCTAGACACAATTTTCTTTTCTATTGTAATTTAGGTTTTATTGGATAATTTTATGACTATCACAGACATGTGTAAAGCACATAATTAAATTACCCAAACCAGTGCTAGACATAAAAATCAAAATGCAAAATGAATCACAAAAAGGCCACTCGTACTAATGTAATAGGAAAACATTCCATTAAATAATGGCATATAAAATGCAAGTAGAGCAGTTAAGAAACAAAAATACACAACTAAAAAAAGAAACGCAATTGTAAGTGAAGAGCAGCCCGATTTTGTCCAGACATCCATAACCATAAGATCATAAAGAGTAGCAGTAGGAAGAAAGAAAAAAGAAGTTCATGCCCTACGCAAATGTATGTTTACCAGTAAGGCACTTATACCAGGCCCACTGCTTGTCCCACCACCAATGGTGATGTTCCTACATATGAGAAGGAAAGAGTCTCATGGTGGCGTGGAGCAGAACCACAAGGCAGAAAGTCGGCAATTAAGAAGTAGCTTCAGAATTCAAGGTCAGCTTGAGTCAACATACGTAGCAATATTTAAAAACAAAATAAAATGGTGGTTAAATAAATACTGGCTTTGGCTTCTACTATAGAGAGGCAGGAAGTGGTGAGCAAACTAAAGAGCATTAAAGCTTTAAACCACCATCCCAAAGTAGTAATTAGAGTATAGCAATAGATGGGTAATATCATTTTAGCAAGCAGATAAATAACAACAAGGCATGCTGAAGAATTAGTGAGGGATGCTCTCATTCTTGGAGGTGTAAATTAAGCACAGAGTTTCACAGTATCTGACTATACAGTACTTTAATTGGAAGAATTATTATTCAAATAAACAGTATCTGTAAAGGTGTTTTAAAAACAAATACTGTGATATGGTAAACATGTATATAAAAGTATAATACTGGTGGAATGGGGTCAAAAATCCACCCCCATATTGTAGTGGAAGAGTAAATCTTTATTTTTAAAATAAGACACTCCACACTCCAGTCTTAATTTGGCTGTGCATACTCTAAACATCCCTTAAGTTACGCAAAGAAGATCCACATGATAAGTATCGTTTTCCTCTGTCTTTCAAATTAGCAGTTATTTTGAAGCTATAGAATATGGTGTTTGAGGTTTGCCATATTCAGTCACGTGTGGTCCAGGTGATTCATAATGTTACCTTGGATATGTACATAAGTATATTTGTAGTGTTTGGCATATACAATGTATCCTGATATGAACTTCACATAGGTGTATATGCATTATGTGTATAAGCAACTCATACTTTTAAAAACAGTTCTTGCAAAGTTGACTCTTTCTATTATTTTCTTTTTATATTTGTTCAATTTAATGCATAATTAAGAGGACAGATTAGCATACCTTTATTAAAGATATTTCTCTATATACAAAAAACATAATTGATGTAAAATATGATAATCTGTTTAAATGCACTGTATAATGCACCTTCTACAATATTGTTTGCTGTATAAATTATAGAATATTTGTTTTTGCTATAAATGCTTAGATAGCATTTTAGTTATAGCTTAACTATAATGGTGAGTATAATCATTCCCTTCAGGCATTTCGTTGTAAACACTGTCTTTTCAGAGAAAAGGCAGTGTTTACATTACAGCCTATGGATTCTCCTGAGATGGGTACTAGAGGTGCTTCCTGGGTCAGTGCAACACAGTGTGCCATTCAATGTCTTCACCCTCTGCATATCTATGAAGAAATGCTGATTGGCCAGGGCTGTGTTTGGCTTGAGCTGGCTCTGCCCCTGATCTGCCTCATTGACAAGCTCAGGCAATCCAGTGCTTTCCTATGTGAAAGCATTGTGATTTGCTCAGATCACCACTTCTAATGATGTCAGTCAAGCTGGCAGATCAGAGGCAGAGCCAGCAGCAGCAGACTGCAATAAAGGTAAGATTTTACTATATTTAGGAGTGCAGTGGGCTAGATGGCGCTTTTAACACTATAGGGATGTTTGTGTTCCTGACCCTAAAGTGTTCATTTAATGTTTTGATGCTATGGAAACTAACTAGTCTTATTTACTTAAATGAAAATTCAAAATGAATTTCAAATTTAAGGTCAGAGTAACCAAACTTAAAGCATTACTGACTTAGATAATTTTTCTAGTTTGGCTTATTTTGACTTTGAATTCTGAATTTAGTAAATAACTCTGATAAATATCACAAGACAAAAAACAAAAGTGTTCAGATGATAAACTACAGGGGCCGGTAACTTATTATGATACATAAAATAGATGCTGATGTGAATGAAGAACATTCATTTACATTGTATACATTTATGGAAATCACTACCTAGGTAAACTGTGATGTAAAATCCAAAAAGGAGCAAGATCCAATTTTCAGATATAGTATTAGTTGTAATTGGTCATATAAGAGAAATAATAACAACTTGTAGACCAAGAGAGAAATACCAGTACAATTTTACACTCAAGAAGATGTGTTGTTCTTCTATTTGAGTTACACTTGGAAATTGCTTGAAAAAAATAGGTGTATTGCATTCTTTGGTTCCAGAGCAGCAGGGGGATCCCTGAAAGGTTGATCTTCATGTACTTAAAGTGGTGCTGCAAGCAACATAACCACTACAACTCAATGTAGTCGTTATGTAGCTTGTATTACTTGAACACATTCCTTCAATTTAATATCAAACCATTAAAAAATGATTTGTTGAAAAAGCTGGTGCTCTTCTTGACACTCTGGGCTGTACTTTTCTCAGCCACTTTGATAATGTAGAACCTGTACATCATTAATTGAGAGTGTGGTATTACTTATGTTACTTAGGATATCCCTTTAACAAGATTGTTAACTAAACATAGAATTTTAGTGAATTAAATCTAAACGTCAAAAGTTAGGCTGAACTAGCCTGTGAAGCTGTGAAGCTAGCCAAGCTGTGAAAATAAGTTTGAGAATTTTGCTTATACAAATTAGCTTATTTTTGCCTTTTAGGTTTTATTCTATAAAATTCAGAATTTAGTTATAACCCTGTGTTTTGTTTTTTTGTTTTTTGAGAATTGTACATTCTTTGTCAAGAGAAAAAGGTTCTTCATGTTTGCATGTCAAACTCAAAGAACAAAACATTTCTGCCTTTTTACAAGGTTTCATAGAAATTGTTTATGTGCATTTTTCTTCAACAATGTTCCATATTTCTATTTGTTATTCTTCATCAGATCTATTTTAAGCAAGCGAATAACTAATTAATAATAACGTAAAATAAAGATAATCCCCAAAGTGTGACAAAAATTAAAATACCATAAGTTGATTTTATTTAACCATTTCCTAAACAATCTGTCAGTTGTTTTTCGATGACAAATATTTGGCAGCAATTATCTAGTGGTGGTAAAATATGCAAGTAATTTAGAGCCTGATTATATAATTCCCCCCACAATGCATGGGCTAATTGATTTATTTCTTTGTATTAGTCCTTTTATTCAAAATTTTTACAGAATTCAGATTTTTTACAGAATTTTTAGTAAGCGTATATTGAACCACTGGCAGTAACCCCTTCATTGTTAAGCTGCTTGAAAAAAACAAAACACCCACAGTTCTGAAACATAATGCCTAAATACATTTTCTGTTTCAGGAACACAATATTTAATTTAAACAAAAAACTACAACTTTAATAAGAAAGAAAAATATTTAAAAACACAGCTTACCAAATTATAAAACTTCAGATATGAAAACAGTGTTGTAAATAAATAATATTTCCTGCTATATACTGTATAATTTACCTCTCATATATAACAGATGCCACTGTGCATCACACAAACATACTGATGCACAGAGACACACACTGATACACACATACTGACAGAGTATGTCTGGCAGCTTGTGTCAGTATTGATGTGTTCATGTCTAGCATTTTGTATCTGTTCATGTGCTTGAGAGTGTGTGTCTGGCAGTGAATATTCTTGTGTGTATGTGTCTGCGATTGTATATCTCTGAGTGTGTATGGAATGTATATTTGTGTGTGTGTATGATTGTGAATGTGCATATCAATGTCAGTGTATGTCTGTGTCTGGGTGTATATTTACGTGTGGGAGCTGGTTGTGCTGTCTTCTGTGCATGTGGGGGGTTGTTTGTAGTCTTGATATCTGTGTAGGTTTTTTTTTTGCAATGCTGTGAATTGTGTATGAGTTGTATATGTATATAGGGGGGGTGACAGAATGTGTGTATGGGAGTGACTGGATATTTGGGGGGGGGGGGGTGACTGTGTGTGGAGGTGACTGTCCACCTCCATACAGTTTTCATCAATCTCAAACTTTTTTTGTCCCCAACTTTTCATTGTTCCTTACACCCCCACTTGCCATCCACTACCCAAGTGGCAAAAAAATACTTACCCGTCCTTGCTGTGGCTTCAGTTGCTGCTCTCCTTCCTCTCCTCTGTCACTAGGTCTTCATGCTTCTTCTCGCACTCACCACCAGACTCTGGATCCACCACCTCCTGGCTAATCTCTCCATGGCAGCTCAGCACACAATGTCCCTTGCAGTTTTTATAGCAAAGGTTAAATTTGGAAAATTAAATTTGTTTGCACTAAATATTTTCATTTGCCATGTTAAAACTTGTGTATACATGATTCTGAGGTTTGTGTGCATACCTTTGGAATTGCGTATACATGAGTTCCAGCATCAAGGTGGTTAAGAGTTAAATATGGCAACATTTGACCTACCCGTGTTTATTTTTGGCTTCACTCTATTAAAACCTCACAAGATACCCATATATCATTACCTTTACTTTTTGGCAAGATTCCTTCTTGTTATAAAATATTTTCAGCCATTCATTCTATTCTCAGCAGGCATCCCCATAAAGCTATTAAATAAGTTACAAGCTAACAAGAGCAATGCTTAAAATAACCTTCCACAATGTCAAAGGCCTATCTTCTCCATTTAGCTAAAAAAATGTGCACTTTCATCATTAAGAGAGATTAAAGGGATGATGAGTGTCTGCAGGTGACTAATTTTCATTAAAAAAAAAAGTGCCAAACAAACTTTCTCTAAAAGACTTCTCTCTCGCTTTGCCGAAAGAAGAAAATAAAAGAAAAAGAAATACAAGTTTAGGAGATATATATATATATATATATATATATATATATATATATATATAGCAATCCATCATTTATATTTGAGTAACATGTAAAATGTAAACTAATACACAGACAGAAAGAAAGAAAGAAAGAAAGAAAGACACACACATTTTAGTTTAGCAGTTTAAATATTAATAACCGTCATTGGGTCAAAAAGTTTAAAAGGATAAAGGATATAGATAGATAACACCCACATAGATATACATACATCATTCTTATACACATGATACATATAAATAAATCAATACTTAAGTGTTGTGGGTTGTGTGAAAATTGGAGGACCATTGATGCACAAAAAGCTAATTCACATATTTATAGTATAGAAAAAATCAATTAATTTACAATACAAAAAAAAATATGACAGCTTTGATAAACCCCTTGCATACAGAGTGGTAGAAGCAGAAGACATCTATATTTGCGCTAGAGCATGCATTGAACATAAAAAGGTTAAAATGTAAAAGAGTTGCTGAGATTTATTACTAAAATATATTGTCTAAAAATATAAGATCTACTTTGGCACTAGAAAATCTGGAATTAAATAAAATGACACTTATTTATTAATTTTCTATTTGGGTCATATTGAAATTCTCTTTAATTACCTAGGTTTTAAGATATTCTATTGAATGATCAGTCAAGGAGATGTCATTCCTCAATGGACATCAGAGTCTCTTTCATTATGTTGTTTGATTGAATATCCGTGGGTGTTCATTCTAATTGCATTTTTTTACTTGTTGCACCAACATAACATCTCTCACATGCTGTGCTTTATGTCATATATATGACATCTTCAGATATGGAAGAACAGGACCACTTGATGTTAAATGTCTTGTTTTTGCAGCATCTTCATATACTGATATTCAGGCTTGTGCCTGGTGAAAAAAAATATCAGTTTTTCCAAATTTTTTTATGGATTTGGGTCGGTTCGGATTCCATTCATTTGATGTTTTGGCTTGGAAGAATGTCATTTATGCAATTGAAAAAAAAAAAAAAACAATTTTCAATCGAAATAAAATGATGCAAAAATTGTCCACTCAATGTACTGTAAAATATAAACATACCATAATTATTATGTATGCACAGTTGTAATCAAAATGATTCAACCCCATTTGAAAATCAGGTTTATTGTCAAAATCTACAGACTTTCAGCTGTTCACAGTAAACAAATCAAACAAAAGCATTAAAAGTAACTCAACACAACAAATGATTCAATTTTTTTTCCCAAATTCAACTGAAAATGCCACTTTTAATGACTTGTATTTTGGAGTATTTTGATTGGTGCATTGTTGCGCCATTTGGTTCAAAGATGAGCTGAGGGGAGGACAGATAGGGGTGTGTGGTCATCTGTTCCCAGTAAAGCCCCTTCCATCAGGACATCACTATGGCATACTAATTGAAACTATGCATCACACTGGAGTCAGTTTTGATGTAGAACACTTCACTCCTCAGGCATCTTTTATCATTTTGAACCCACACCATTTTCTGGTGATGCAGTGATTGGGGTGCTTCCAGTGATGCTACTTCGATGCGTTTTAGTGTCCCTTTGGATGCTAGCCGATGGTGTCATTTTAGGAAATATTTAAGACCATGACTTGCTCCTATCCCTGACGTGGTGCTTGATACCTGAGAGTGAGTTCCTTTAGTTAGTGGTGTTTATGGTTTTGGAATGGCTCTGTCTGTCATTTATTCTTATCTCTTGCTCCCTGACTTTGGCATGGTCACTGACATTATGTTTTTTGTAACAAGTCTGGCTCTGACTACTTTCTCAATATGTTCTAAGATTGTCTTTTTTCTTTATAAAACCCAGCCACTCTAAGGACTGGTCATATGCTGTTTTTGTATTTTTTTCTCTGGGTTTGCATGTTTGGGTATACTCACCTCAACAGTATGATTACATTTAACATTACCTCTCATTCCGTGCTGGCCAATTATGCTACTATTGGTAGAGTTACACATACGGCAGCTACGTGACTTTAAGTCACTGAAGTGGTGTTTGGAGTAACCCATTGACATATATAGCTAGAGATAAGCACTAAGGACTGAGGGTTTTTAATGACACAGTCATAAAGGGCTTCTGATATATGTTTTTATATTGAGCTGCAGATTTTTGGTTTAATACGTCCTAACTTTAAAAAGTTTTAAAAAGCACAATGGCCTGAAAAGCAGGTTTAATATGCTATAGACTCAGGATATGGATGGTGGTCTTGCATACCTTCAGCTAAGGGTTTTCCAAAGCTAAAATCAACATTGTTAACAATATTTATAAAAGTGCAGAATTAGCAAAGGAACTTCTACTTAGACATCAATGTCCATGGAATTTCAGCCCCATCTGTATATTACTGAATGGCTAAATTCACAACTAAACTACATATCCGGTTATACATTTTTTCCAGTCACTCCCCTAAACCAGGTAAGACCAGTTTTTGTGATATTCCCTCTACTCTCCCACCTCTCAGTGGGTTAAATATATGCAGTTTGCCAGCTACTGTTATCCAGCCCCTTTTAATATTAAAAAATTATACAGGGTTAAGATGACCCTAAGTAACTATCAAGAGGATCTGGTCATTCCTAAAGCCCCAACCAGTAATGACATGAAGGGGTGCTGCCCTGGAACAGCACTGTCACTTTAAATGTGGGAACCCATACAGCAGAGAAATAAATTCCAAGACACAAATGAATAGGGTAAATCAAGAGAGATATATATATTTGCAGGGAACCAAAGGAGAAAGCAAAACAATATATTTATATATATATATATATATATATATATATATATATATATATATATATATATATATACACACACACATACATACACACACACACACACACATACACAGACAGACAAGGCCACAAAATATATACAGTAAATCAAAATAAGCACTAATTGTGCAGGCAACAAATACTGTAACAGTCCTTTGGTATAAGGGTAGGATTGTGCAGCTACCACGAGTATCAGGTAGGGCACAGATCCAGAGTCACAAGACTAATATAGTGACATCAAGATCAAAAGGAGAATAAATGAACAAGTCTGCAGGGACAGGATCACTGGTAGTAAAGCCAGGACCACGGAACCAGAACACAGGATCGGAGGACACAGCAACGAAGGACCAGGAGGACACAATAACGCAGGATCAGGAGGACACAGGATGAAGACCAGGAGACACAGGACCAAGTCACAGTATGCAGGAGCCAGGAGCCAGGAGCCAGGAACATAGGAAACCAGGGAAACAGGAAACAAAAGGCAATGATCTGGCAAGGAGTGAGGGGAGAACCCAAACTAAATAGGTGCTAAACAAGGACCAGGTGAAGTGCTTAATGAAAAGAAATCAGGAACAGTGCCAAACAGAAACAGTGGTGAGTATGAGTACTGCACGAGGGCAAATCAACTAAGTAGTGTCGTTACACAACCATTATGTAGTGGGTGGGGGTTTAAATACTATATGATGGATCCGCTAGCCCAAAGTAGTGGGATGGGATATGAATAAAAAATAGGATGGATAATCTCCCGACCTTCCTTTTAGACCTCCCTGTGCCCAGTGGGTTGAAGGACTTGCTAAAGAAACAGATGAGCACCCTGCACTTTAGATTGTAAGCACATTTTGGTAGGGCCCACTTGACCTACTGTTCCTGTAAGCCAAACATATTTTGTTAGAATTAAATCATTGTCTTATATATCTGTGGAATATGTTGTTGCTATATAAATAATTATAATTGGTGGCTCACCTGTTAATTACAGTCTGATCCATTAATTTTAAAATGGAGGCATTTAATTTTTAACAGGATTAACCTGCCTGTAGTCTTTCTCTACTCCCACACCGATTGCCAACCATAGGGATGGTTATTAGGTTAATGTTTTTATTTTAGATCTACCACGTCTTTGAGGGAAATCCATAGAAATCTGCAAAACCTATATATTGTGTTGGATTGCATGTGTGAAATGTTGTTTTTAAACCAGACATAAGATTCTATTGAACAAGATGTGTTCATTTGGTGGAAATCAATTAATTTACACAGGTTTTGCCTTTTGTAAACATTCAAATGTGAAAATTCAGAAATTCTCATTATTTGGTTTCTAACCTACACTATATTCAGACTGTAAATACCCCTGTATGTTCTTGGTTATATCAACCTGGTGTTATCATTTATGTGACCTGTTCAATAGTAAATGTTCAGTAGTTGCTATGGAGTTGCTATGCCATGTTTAATTAAGAAATTTGTATTATATATTTGCAAAAAAAGGTAAATTTACTAAAGTTCTAATTGTAGAGAATTATCAAAGGAATTGAACTTTTTAGGTCAAATTAGATAAGCTGGAAAAATAACTCAGTTGGAGAATATTTCCAGTTCAGCTATTTTGTTTTAAATGAGAACATTTTTATCTCAAATCTTTAGAATTCCAATTTAGTGAATAAATCACCGGGATTCATATATTCTATAAGACTGCATAAAATGAAAACAATATATTGCTGATTACAGATTTATTAAGCAAAAGTAAATAGGTATTGTGAACACAAAGCAGATTAGAGGAGAAGTCATGGGTATGGTAGGTAGAGTGATAATTATAATGTGTAGTGTAATATAATTAAGGCCTACAAGGTGCAGGACAAGAGGTTTGACGGAGCTACATTGTAATTAAATAGCATGGACGCTACCTCAATTAAAATTGTTTCTAACTTCAAGGGGCAACTTTGTGACATATTGTAGTTTTTATCTTCAGAAAATGTTACGTAAGTCAATTAGTTGAAAACACGACAATCAAGCAATGCAGCGTTAATGGGACATTAAAAGAATGAAACTAGATTACCTATTTATTTCTTTTTAATGTAAGCCACTCTGGCTGATTGCAAGACTTATTATACCATGTATACACATGTATGTTTCTAACAGACTTATTAACTAAAGTGAATGGTCGTGAATTCAAAGCAAATGTTACATTTTAGCCCAATCTAGCCGAACTAGAAATAGGTCTGATTTGGTGCATTTTTTTCAGTTTTTTTGTAGCTTTTTCGTCCTTACATTTTAAATGCTCTTTGAATTCACTTGAAATTCCTGACAATCCCCACTTTAGAGAACAACACTACCTCTTATTCTGTATTTGTCAGCATATCAGGGACAATACTAAAATTGACACCGATTGACGTCAAAGCATATAATATTCATACCTACAAAAATCAAAACAGAACTTCAGTGTAATTATACATCACGACACTGTACAGTTCATATGGTAACTAATGCTGGAGAGATTAATTATATTCCATATGTGTATTACATTAGTGTGTAGCATGGTTTGTTACCAAGAGATAGAAATTAGGAAGGCAAGAACCCCAGGCCAGTTCCCCAGAACCTAATTAAGACTACTTATAATACCATTCTTCCAGGCTGCTTATAGAATTGTATTAATTATAGAAATAAAACCAATATTATTCAAATATCTAAACTCAAGACAGAATAATATATCTCTTTCATACATAAAAAAAAAAGAATAAAACACTTCATACTTAATTTATGAAGCATTGATTAATTTAATCATAATAAATTATACTAACCTAGTAAAAAATGCATGCAAAAGGGAAGCAGGGGGTGTTAAAGAAAAGGAAAAGAGTGCAAATAGTAGAAAATGTAATGTTCAGTAATAATATATGGCAAACAGAAATAGGAGGTAAGTAGAGTGGGGTATTTAATAATGAGTAAGTGCCCCATTTGGCATGAAAGGCGTTAGGCAGCTCTTTTGATTTTGTATACTTAAGATTGTGTTTTCCTATTTTTGTGTGCCAAGTGTTTTTATTGAACTTAACATTTTTCTACTATTTGCACTTTTTTTTAACCATGTTCTATGGAGTGTTTCTTTTCTTTCCACCTCCATTTTTTGGTTATTTAGTATGGCGACTGTATTTGTACAGCTTTGGGGGAGAAGGAGAATTCCGTGATCGCCCGCTGAGGTAGGAGTTATGTTTATTCAGCATCCAATAGGGGTTTGCTCTGCTCTCCTGACTGTTTCATTAAACTTCATAATCCCTTTATCCTTGGTGATCTAGGTGCACATACTGAATAGGCAGCCATGCCAGGTTTTTTTATATTCACATTTCTGCAGATCATTTATATAGAGCCGTGCATTGCACCAAACATTACTATTTTTTTTCTCATTTTAAAAATGATTATAACCTCAATTTTAAAATGTACTTCCCTATCTCTCGCGTTGTAAGCCATAATCCGGTTTCCTCTTACAGTAAAGTGTTACTTTACACAAATATTTTCTGCTTCACACCTGTGTGCTCCTATTCAGATAAGTACATCTCCTCAAGATCTCGATATACCTGTTTTGTATATAAAAGGACTCTTCTGCTAAAACTCTTTAATTTCTTGTTACCACTAACATTTAGAATGATCCTTTCCTTAACCCCATAAGCACCTATGACGTCCGATGTATCAAAGCAATCTGGCCTTTTAAGGATTAGATTCCAAAGTGGAAATGCAAAGTACAAAACACCATTCTTTTGTAGACAACTGGACTGTTTAGCTCTGCTTATTCTAATTGAGGGCATTCCAAGCAAAATGCAGTTTTAGGGACCACATTGTGAGGCCAACAAATAATACTATTTATCTTTATGGAGATTACATTAATTGTGATTCTATTCACAAATGTATTTTTTACATTTTGGTCTTTATTCATTAAGATTTTATTTATTTGTAGTTTGATTCACAAATGTTTATTTCTTGATCGTGGTATTTTAACAGGAGCAATGACTATTGCTAGCATGTAAAATAGGCTAAAACATATAGTTAAGATTCTTTAATAGTTCTGTAGATTTTCGCCCTAAATATTACATCTTTAATGTAGCTAATTTACTGTACTTTTGCTACTGAATGCTCACCATTGCACTTAAAGGTAATAATCTCAATTGCCAGTTTGAAGCTAGGATGAGTCAAAGCACACATTGAATGGTTTACAGTGCCATAAATGAATAAAAGAAGTAAAAAAAGAACACAGTCAGAGATAAGCTAAATGGTTCTCAAACTTTGTAATATATATTGGCTAAAATCTATAAAAAGATTTTTACAAAACTATTGCATTTGATTTAGGAAACTTGCTGTTCCTGCACTGATTTTTACTTCATATTTTTTAAACTTCCCTAGCAGTAATTATTATCCTGAGAATATTGCTAGTATAATATAATCTATAATATAATGTACCTTACAGTAAGGACACTTCTATGGTTAACAGCAGTGAATGTAAGGGGCTGTAGGTAATCAGTGTGTGGAACAGTGGTGGTGATAATGAGGACTATGACTAAGTCTACGAAGCAAAAACTAAGTTGGTGAAACATGGGAGACTGCGCTAAAATGTCAAAAAAGAGAATAGAGGTTTGATGAGTCTGATCTTTGCCAGAGAAAATAGAGCAGCCACCATTTCTAAATACCAAATGTGGCATCAGCATTTTTAGTACACTTTAAAAAAATAATTTAAAAAATGTTTGCAACCAAAAATAGAACAGACAATGTTTCAGCACTCCGACATATCACCCTGATGTTTCTTTTTTATGAAAGACTTCAAAAGACACCCCCGAATGTGGAAATATTGTCTGTTCTATTGATAGTAGAATAAGCTTCATAAAAATATTTGTGGTGTGCTTAGGGTCATTTTTTACTTGTTTTTGAATAAGAACTCTAAACAGTAGTGCTTCACCTAAGTCATAAGAACAAATATGGCAGCTCCTGCATTGTTCGTTGCTTGAAATAAAAGTATATACCAGTAGATGTTGAAGCCTTCCAATATAACAAAGGCTTTGTTAGCAGTGATGTAATGGATGTCTTAATTTATCTCATGTTTTAGTGCTTTGAAACAGTTGAACAAATACATTTGTTAACATGGTCTGTAAACAACTGAAAAAATGTTTCAGGAGCAAATTACAAAGTCATGAATAACTAAGGGCAATGTGGAGACTTTGGGGGTTATCCACGAAACCCAGATATTTTAACTGACTGTTAAAGAGATGACAGCTAAAAAATAGTTGTTATTCAGGTTAGTTTAGGATTTCAGCTTGGCTTACCTTTATGCTATTCACAAAGAGTGTGAAAAAACTAATTACAGATCTAAGAGCCAGGTTGCCTTCTAAACTAGGATCAAAAAAATAACGTCTCACTTGAACTCTGTGCACTTAGTTAGAATGCTTTAATTTCATTTTGGTGTTCTCATTATTGAGTGTAAAAAACACCCTCTGATATAAGTACCCTAAATGAGTTATTTTCACATAAATTAAGACCAAGTGTAAATTAAGACTAAGTGTAATTCTGTAAATTAAAACCAAGTGTAATTATGTGATTGATCTTAATACTCAGTCAAAAATTCTAAAAATCGTAATCCAAATGTGAAAAAGACTATTATGACAGTAAAAAGTGTTAGTATTCTTAACACGTTTATTAAATGTAAAATTGAGAAAATGAGATTTTGCACCGAGATAAAATATGCAATAAAAAGACAGCTGTCATTCATGGGATATGGAATTATAAAATTAAAATACAAGTTGCAAAATTTTGGGCTAATTCTCGCAATGTACCACATTTTCAGTAATTCAATTGATTTAGTAGTTTACTAGTATTAAAAATAATTTTATGGTTCATGGTTTCAATATATATTTTCTGTTTATTTTTAAAATTTTGGGGAATAAAAACTTACTACTGGATCTGTATCCAAAATTTAATATGAATTAAAACAACTTGAACTCAAAATATTAAGTCTCAAAATTAATCTGGAAGTACATTCAGAGTTTTTTCCTGAATGTCAAAATTCCCTTAAGAGAGATGATAACAACCAAAAAATGTCAAACAAATTATAGATGCAATATAAAGTATTCAAGAATGTATCAGATGGATTCACCAATTCCAGTAGATCGTTTTTGGAATAAAATATCAAGTGATAAAAAAAAGTAGCTCAGGCTTCAGCTATATAAGTTTCAAGAAAGAAAGATATTAAAACACAGTCAAAGTGAATGACATATACATTTATATAAATAAAAAAAGTTATAGGCAAGGTATCATCTAGGACTTTTTTTGTGACAAAAATGATACTTCTGCTACTATGCTAATATTTGAAAACTTATTAATATAAGCAGGGTTATAGAAATATTTCAAGACTTGTCTAAAATATTGCAAGATAAGGGATACCATATCAATTTAAAACTATCCAGTGCCTCTTCTCAATTCTTATTATGATGTAAAGTAATACTATCGGTATGAAACCTTTGTATAAAAAGTCAATTTAAAAAAAATGCAGAAATATCTTAAATCCCGTGACTGTTTATGGGTCCTGATAACCGGTTTAAAACACAAAGGCCTTTAAAAATATATTTCAAATGCAATAAAATAGATGATTAACTTCTATTTATCACTTGGAATCCATTCAATCCATTCAACTCCAGACAAGCGCTTTATTATTTTTAAGAGCCAACTGCTCTAGAAGTTATGATGACATACGAAATGTAAGCTAAATAGTTCTTAATAAAAATGTACAAATGATCTGAATTGGATATTTACTTTTTTTTTTAAACTTACCCTGTATCCTAATTTTTAAGTCAGTTTTTACAGAAAAAAATTTAAATTCTATACATCGATTTATTTTCAATGCAAAGTGCTATCAGTTACAAATACATGCAAATGTATTAACCCCTTATTTCCAGAACAATTAAAAGTATGAGAACTGTTTTGTTTTATTCTTTGTTTCATACAGCTGCGGATAAGAAAATTAAATAGACATTTTTTTTTTCAAATCATCCTTTGGCGTACAGTACATAGAACTTATTCAAAAGTTAATTATGAATGATGCTCTTTCAAGTTGATAGTAGAAACACTTGCTAGAGATTTGGCAGCCTTTTCTATATTAAACAGCTACCATAAATCATAACATGCATATAGATTTAGCTTTGATTTACTGTTACATATTTACACATTTACAAGTTAGCATTTTGGAAGGGTTATTTTTCTTCAAGATATGCTTGTTTTTTTATTAGGTTATTTTGTCACTTTGTATGGTTTCTTATCTGCAAATGTATTAAACATTGAAGTACATATTTAATATTATTAGTTAAACACTTTTCTGCTTTAGAGAGCATGTCCATCTCATTTTCATATAAATCAGATGAAACCTCTTTATTAACTCTAAGGAAAAGCTATTGGTTCTATTATGCTGTTAAGGTATTTATTACCTTTTTATCTCATGAAGTCTATTTATGTCCAAGGATATTGATTGCATTTGTTCAAAAGCAGATTATACTTGGAATATGCACTGGAAAGGAACAGTATTTTAGGGCATTCACATAATACAAAAGCATTCAGTAAATGTAGTACAAAATAAGTGTAATAGATTAAAATGTTTCCAATAAGTAGGATTTCATGGTAATGTTATTGCAGCAAAAATAATGTGTGAAATAAACATGTAAATATGAAAAAGCCTTCAAACACATAATGGTCAGAACATCTAATCTTTTAAAGAATATATCCTGTAAAATTCACTTTCTCTAGCAAAAGAGGAACTACAAGTGCCTTTAGCTAAAACTGAATCAATCTCTGAGGTTTAATAAGGACCTTTGCTACAACTGCAATAAAGTATATGATCTGCTCCTCTGATGGATGTAGCTCACTGTTAGTGCTCCATCACAGTCCCAAAGCCTCTGAATGACTCAGAGGGCTGCTGGGTGCCTTTGTCATTTTGGTGTGTTAGACGAGAAGGAACATTGACTGTGATCAGCATCCACTGGAATTGCAGACTGCATGCTTCATGCACAGGATCATCAGGACTTCAGCATCAAAGTATCCTTTCTGCCTAAAGACTAGCAAAAAACTACACATTTAATTATCTCAAAATATTTATTGGAATTTATGCAGAGTGTCAGCAGAAGTATGGTTTTTGGGATTATATTACCGAACACCCTAGATGACTGATTTAATTTAAACAAGATAAACAAACAAACAGAACAAAGCAAAACATCATACATTATCTATCTGAAGTTGGGGACTCCGTAAGGGAGACCCTAGGGAAATTGTAGTGAAACAAATACAAACAAGCAAACAAACAGTAACCATGTGCCAGTTCATAGAGGATAACATAGGTAGGCTGAACAAGTTTGGCCCCTTTGTAGAATATCGGAATATTGTCCCCAAGTTAGGAAAAGAGGATGTGGTAGCATCCCCATCAAGACCCATGTCCTAGTGCTCCATCCCTCCTCACCATCAAAATCTGATTGGGGCCAGCTAGTACCATCTAGTACATTCAAATGTTTTTTCAATGAGTGCTCTATAGTCAATGTCTAAGGTTTGTATGTAGAGTTCCCAGTTCTTAACAAATGTTTAAGATATTATTTTATATCTGTTGGGATGCTTCAATCTAGTCCAATCTAAATAGATGGTATAGCTTGGTGTGGAACAGTGTCAGGGTTGGCTTGTCAATTGAGATATATGCATCCAGAATGGTTTTCCTGACCACTGCCAACACCATCTGGATAAAGCTAGTGTGTCTTGGGGTGCTGTCAGGAAAGATTCTAAATATGGACAGCTATAGGGAGAGTGTATTCAAAATTGTAGCATGGACTCTAGGTATTCTCACACCTCCCGCCAAAACTCTGATCCATGCACATCCCGAAAAACAGTGGCGTATGTCATGTCCCCACACTTAAAATGGTTTGAATAGGTCATCACTTAGTATTGAGCGACTGGAAGAAGTTTAAATAGTTTATTCATAACTGAGAGATTATCATCAGTGGAGATGGTTGGGATCTCTCCAGCAACACCCTGGCTTAGAAGAAATCTACTGAGAGCACATGCTATTCAATACTGCTGAAGTCTATCACACATCCATATTTTGTCCCACGAGGCATGATGCAGTGACCATGTTGAGGAATTGGGGCTTGGCACATGACTTACTCAAGCCTGCTCTGCATTGAATACCTACTAATCCACCCCATTGTTAGGACACAACAAATATCACACCGTTTAGAACAATGCTATTAGTTTCAACAGGATGTATAGGGATGTAGCCATTTTAACCTCTGTACAACAGGTCAGAGGTTGGTGTTAAGATTTTGGGGTTAGAATAGCAAAGGTGTTGGAAACCAGTTGTAGCGGTAGCAGCAGAAGTTCTACATCTGTTCAACCAAATCATACCCAAGCTAAAATGTATTTTACCCTGGCGGATAGACAAGAGGCTTGTCTTACTAACTTACTACGTACACAATCTTCTTTATTTTTAAATGTAATATATATAAAATTATATTAACTTTTTTCTTTTTTAAATATTAAATAATTTTAATGGTTTATCAAAAATATTAGATTATTTGAAAATCTTATCCAAAAAGATTAAAGTGAGGCTGTGTTTGGTATGGATAATTCTAATAGAATGCACTTAAAATGCTTTAATGTATTTTAAAGAGAAGCTGTTCTATATAAAAAAAAGCTATAAGTATGATAATATATATTCCAAGAAACTTTATTAGTTTCATTTATAAAAAATAATGTATTATATTGCTCTATAATTAATATAGACTCACTTACGATCTCATATTATCTGTTTTCTGAACAATACCAGTCTATGTTCTCATAACGCTCTGTTCCTTACAAACAATACTTTGACATGAAATGCCCTACTATCAGCAGTTGTAGAACAGATAATGGTAAAAAGTAAGGTGCTCCATGTCAGCATAAATCCTTTAACCTATTCAAAGCAAGCAATTCATCATGGCGTGTATGGTGTGTCATTGATAATTAAGACGTTAAGGATTAGATTGTGATGCTGGCATGGCTTGTCAATCATCCCAAAGGAGCTAGTTTTTTCAGGTCATGTACTAAAAAATGTATTGTCAGAAACTGCAAAAGTAGCCGGGAAGGCTGTGACTAATGTTACAAAGAAAAAGAATATTGCAACCAGCATTTTTACAAACCAGACTAACACCAGCACATATTTTAAGAAAATCAAAATTATACAATCCGGAATATTTTTACCAAAATATAACAAATAGAACTGAAAATTGCCAAACAAATGCCCCTATGCAGTAATGGATGTTTTTATGAACACAAAATGCAAGCTCAAGACAGCATGGCTATGAGATATCAGTTCATGGGCTTACTAGCACCATCAGGGATCCAGCAGAATAATGAGAATTCTACATAACACATTTTAGTAAATGTGGCCATAAATGTCTATGACTCAGTGTGTATTAAACCTTACTATGGGGTTCACTACATTCATTCATGCAGAGGTGCATCTGTCTATTGAAATCGCTGCTTTTTGCTATTATCTGAGCACAACGTGAGTAGATAATAGAATACTAATCTCCACTCTGTTTACAAAGAAGCATTCTATACACATGAGCTACAAAAAATAAATAAAAAAATACCAGGTCAATTAAAATTGAAGTGTGATGTTTTCTGAGCGTCAATGATTTAGGCACAAGCCGTCAAATGCCATTTACATATAACCTACATAGGTCTGAATAACTTGCAAATAACCTTTGATTATTTTAACGTAATTTCTTTTCCTCCACATGCTCAGCTACACAGCTGCATTCCATGAATAACCAACAGGCTCATGCAGTTATTTGACTGTTTGTCCCATTTTCCGAATATCGATTCCACAGGCCCTCCATGTTTTCACAACTGGCTTTATTTTCTTTGTGTGTATGCACAGATGTTTTAAGATATGTAACCAACAAGAAAATGTGTTGCTTAACAGTATGGAGGACTCTCAAGTTTTTGTTTCTTTTTTTTTTCTTTTCAAAGTTTTTGTTGGCCTTTTCCTCCTGCTTTCAGCTCTTTGAGTTCATGGCGTATGTTAGATTTTTTTCTTTCTGATTAGAAATTTAATTTTTATGGTTGATTGTAGGGGATATAGCACCATCTTTTAGCAGGGAGTGCTCACATTGTAATTTTAGAATTGTAATTATTCACACCCTCATTTAACAATGTATAATTGTCACAGAATTAGGCAGCAACTACTTTTTTGTAGCTTTTTATTGAATAGGAATGGCCACTTCTCATGAATTTAATATTATGTTTACGTATCCTTATATTTGAGAAATATGTATCGGTAGTGTATGAAAAATAAAATTACATTTATAAATCCACACCTCTTTATTCTCCATCTTATCCCCTGCCAATCATTATAAACTCTGCCCTTTGCATCTTGCAGTCAGCACAAGGAAGCAAGAATGATATATGAAAGAATGGGGGTCTATCTATAATAATTGTCTCATTCGCTTTCATGTTTGCTTTCATGTTTGTGCATGTGTGCCATTTTGTTATGTATAAAACTCTTAATCAACCTTTCATTATTGCTGATTTATTTTTCTTAACACCTTAACCTCCCTGGCGGTATGATTATGTCAGGAATTTTGTACCAAAAGCGGTAACATTTTTTTGCATGGAAATTTGGTGTTATGTATTGTAGGCCAGTAATTACTTTCTTAAACCTGACCAAAAGTACTCTCAGATGTGATAAAGTTCAAAACATAAAATCATGAATTATAATCTAATAAATAATATACCGGTTCCCATTTTCTGTTCCTGGAAAACTTGCTATGCAGAGTAGCTGATTGCTGCTCGTTGTAGCGATTTGTCTCCGTGACAATCTTTTCAATGACGTCATCTGTGAGAAATAATTTTAGGTATGCCAAAGGATCATTGTGCTCAACGTCTACCTTCATCCCAGGTGATCCAGTAAACGGAAATCTTGGCGGCGGTACCTCATCCATACCGCAATCAATAAGGCACCAAGTGCGCACATCACTGAGCTCGGGTGCAGAATCGGCGCTGTCGCCACTTCTCTGGTCACTGTCAGAGTCGGATGACGAATCTTGCCACGAATCGCTATCGCAGTCGCTCAATTCTGCGAGGGGCTCTGTGTCGCTGCCGCTGTCACTCATCTGATCCAAACCCGCTTTGGAGATGCTAAAGTGACGCTTTGATGCCATGGTAAAACATTTATTTTATGGGCAGAAATTACAGCAAAAAGGGCAGGCAGGGCAGTGTAGGATGATCAAATTTCAAATCTGAGGTGATACTGTGTCAAATCTGAGGTGATACAATGTAATCTGACAGGATTTCACTGTATCACCTAACTTTATGTGTGTGTGTCACTTTTATGCTTGAAACATTTGAATTACCCGCCCAGTTCCGCCTCCATGAGCCTCTGCGGCTCACAGAGACGGAACCAGGAAGTCAGATGGAGGCATCTGCCGGGGCTCTCACCGGCAATCACAGCGCGGGGACATCGCTGGATCGCAAGGAGAAGGTAAGCTCTGTTATCTACCCCGAGCGTGACTCGGGGTTACCGCTTCTGGCAGTGAAAATTAACCCCGAGTCACGCTCGGGAATACCGCTAGCCTGGTTAAGGACCAAACTTCTGGAATAAAAGGGAATCATGACATGTCACATGTCATGTGTCCTTAAGGGGTTAATGCCCCGTGATAATCGTCTTTTTTCCATTTTTAATGTTTTGCTCATTTTTTTATGATGATTTTACCATTGATTACAAAAAAGACAGATGAGTAACATAACTAGGAAAAAAAGACACATTTGTAATTTGAAAAATGTAATATTGTTTAAACAAAACAACAAAAAAAGCCACAGCTACCACCAAACTAACACAATTTGAATACGCTTGTAGACACGCCCCCATTCACAAAGGACAAATCTCCAATATTTACCTTCAAATAAACTCCAACTCCCCAGCTGATGCACTTGCATACACGAAAGCTTGGAAAAGAGACATAGGCCCACCAAACGACCCCTCGGACTGGGGTGACATCTGGGAGGCCACGGACTCACTCACGTTCTGTGTAAATCACAAAGAGCAAGCTTATAAAACGATACTCAGTTGGTATCTTACACCCCTTAGACTCAAATAGATGGGCCACACGGACTCAGACACATGCTGGAAGGGCTGCGGAAATAAAGGTACATATATTCACCTGTGGTGGGAGTGCCCCCGCATCTCCCAACTATGTGCTGAAGTCTCCGACCTCACCTCCAGAATCTTACATACAGACATACCCACAGATCCGTGGACCTGGCTGCTATCCAAGCCCCTCACCAGAGCACAAAACAAAACAAACTGGTGGCAAAAATTGCACTGGCCACCAGGAGAATGATCGTGGAACAATGGGGCAACCAATCCACACCTCTACTAACGACCATACTCCGTAAGGCAACAGAAACCATGGAGATGGATAAACTGTCAGCCCTACTACACGACACGACACATAACTTCCACAAAATCTGGGACCCATGGATCCTGGGTCACCAACCTGTCACTTGAGAGGGGTGACTGAACGCCAACCGGGAAACACCCCGTTGCTGACCCCCCCGACACTACCTCTCTCCCTGCCCCCAATACCCCTAATCTCCAATCCCCTCCCCTATGTCAAACACCAAGCCCCCCACTCAAAACACAAACCTACCAATCCCACTTTAAGACCGAAACCCTACCCAATTAACACACAACCTCCCAGAGAATAATTGACTAAATAACGACTCCTAATCAGACATGCAAAAACAATAAAACACAACATCCACACCCAACACGCTACAACCCATACAATTGCCATGAACTACCGCCCACATAGATAGAGGGCAGGAACTGCCCTGAAAATACCCAGTACACACCACCCGACCCTGAAGACAACTTCACAGGGGGCCAAAGTCTATTTTTCCACCCCCCAACACTCAACTGATACGAACCCAATACCCCAGACTCCATCTCAAATACCACTTGAACGCAACGAAAGCTCACATAACTCAGGGAGACTCTCCTACACCTTCAGAAGAGACGAGCTGTATGCCAAAGATCCCATGGGGATACTACCCACCTCTACAAATTCAACTAGAAATTGAAACAAAGTGATTACCACCACTGTTAACGCAATTGTTGAAAAATTCTATGACGTAAAAAGACTTGTACCCCCTCCCTATTTTTCATTCTGTACTCCATAAATACCATTGATAAAATCTGAAAATAAAGAATTTAAAAAAAAAGAAGACAATGAAAAATGTTGACCTGTTTAAGAAAACCACTAATCTGACAATGGCGGAAAAATGTTGGAAGAAAAGGCACAATTGCACCTATTTTTATATATTGGAAGCAACAACTTTGTGAACCCCCCCAAAAAAGAACCAAAATGAAACATGAAAAGAACAATGAATGAGGCACAGTAAGGAATATATTATAATATACTTTGATGCAAATATATGAATAAATGGGTGCAAATAGGAGAAACCTCAGAAAAACTGCCAAAACAGTGAACATGGCCCTTTTTTACATGACCCTCAACCTTTTCATTTAACTTCCCCCTTTGCAATGTTTGTCCTGGCTTTGCCTTGTCTGAACTAGATTATTATTATCTGGTATAAATGCTGCACCAACATACCCTAGAGCACTGTACAATAGAGTGAATATTATGATGTGACCTGCTAAATCTTTCATATATGTTCAAAATAAATAAAAAGAGTATTTGATGAAGAAAGGGTAAACACAAGTTATAGGAAATTTTCAATGTTTTATTCAGTGGTGCAAATTGCAGAGGTATCACCTGGGAGAAGTATCATGTACAAACCAAGTCCAGGTTAAATCCTATATAATGCAATAGAGTAATTATGTCTGGTAAATGGAAGTGACAGCAGACTTGGTGCATTTTCCCTGCCATTGAACTATTCACATGCTAAAATCATATACATGTACACCATAAGAACATAGGCTTAACACAGACTGCTGGTCTGGCATACAAAAAGAAAATTGACTTTTTAAATTTAAAAAGTTGTGATTTTTAATTAATTTGTTCATCCTTTACATAAATATTTGGAAGATTAAATGTTTTAGAAAGTATCTGTTATTCTTTATCTTGTAATATTTTAGACTGGGTATCAAATATTTGCATTGATGTATTCTCCATCTATACTGCCTCCCTTGGTAAACTAATTAGCTCCTTTGGCTTCCAATATAATTTCTATGCAGATGACACACAAATCTACCTGTCCTCTCCTGATCTCTCCGCGTCCCTCTTGACGAGTGTCTCTGACTGCCTCTCTGCTGTTTCTAACTGGATGGCTGCCCACTTCCTTAAACTAAACTTGACCAAAACTGAAATTCTGGTCTTTCCTCCCTCAAGTGTTGTTACTCCTGTGTCTGTCTCCCTCCAAGTCAATGGTGCTACCATCAGCTCCACCATGCAGGCTCGCTGCCTAGGTGTTCTCTTTGACTCCGACCTCGCCTTCAAGCCTCATGTTCAATCTATCACCAAAACCTGTCATTTCCATCTCAAAAACATTGCGCGCATCCGCCACTACTTAACGCCAGATGCGACTAAGGTGTTGGTCCATTCTACTGTCCTTTCTCGCCTTGACTACTGTAATCCGCTTCTCAGTGGTCTTACGTGCTCCCAACTTGCGCTGTTACAGTCCATAATGAATGCGGCGGCGAGGCTCATCTTCCTGTCCGCCCGCACCTCCATGCCTCACCCTTCCGTCAATCCCTACATTGGCTTCCTATAAAATATAGAGCTCAATTTAAAATTCTGGTTCTTGCTTTCAAATCTCTACATAATGCTGTTCCCACCTATCTATCCTTCCTTATATACAAGTATGACCCGTCTAGGCCCTTATGATCTGCTGAAGACTTACGTCTATCTTCTGTCCGTACTCCCACCTCTGATGCTCGACTTCATGATTTCTCGAGGGATGCACCGTTCCTGTGGAACTTGCTTCCCTCCTCCATTAGATGCTCACCCAGTCTCCACTCCTTCAAAAAATCGTTAAAAACCCACTTCTTCATAAAAGCGTATCAATTAAACTGTTAATAGCTCCCAACTGATTCCTCTTCTGCAACTGTCACTAGTCTAATACTATCCTTACCTTTTTGTGTCATGTTACCCCACTCCCTCTAGCATGTGAGCTCATTGAGCAGGGCCCTCAACCCCTCTGTTTCTGTGTGTCTGACTTGTCTGGTTACAACTACATGTCTGTTCGTCCACCCATTGTAAAGCGCTGCAGAATTTGACGGCGCTCTATAAATATCATAATAATAATAATAATAATAATGTATTAGGTATGCCACAAGCAAAATAAAATACAAATGGTCAAATATCTTGTTGCTATTAGAAAGGAAACAATAAAGTATGAATTCCAAAAAATGTTGAGTATGGTGGCAAGTTACAAAGTCAACTGTTACAGTTTCATATTTATTGAAGTTGTCCTCTCACCACTTCTTACTGGAAAGCAATACATAAAAAAGATACATGACATTACAAATCTGAACTCCCCATTCACTCCAGAAGCCAAGTTCTTTCACCTTTCTCCCATGTCAATAGCTAATTACAAAAAAATTCCCTAACCAAACATCTTTTAGATGCTGCTAAATTATTTAACCTCTCTCTCTGGAGGACATCTGTGTCTCCCACCATCCAGCGGTGGAACGCCATAGTTGAGGAACTGTGTTCTACAGAGTTTCTTACTGTTTCTATTCAGGGTTGTTTAGTCTGGTTGGCCTAATTTAATTCCCATTGACTGAGTCTCTCTCCTACTTATTCTTTACCTCCACCTGAAACTTACATATTGTTTATACATTTTCATATGTTTTGCAACCTCTTAGCTTCCCCGACATGACTTTCTCCCTTACTTTCCCTTTTCTCTCTATTATTTTTTCTCCTTTTAAAGGGTTCTTCTAGTTTTATTTAGAGCTTTTAGAGCTCTAGAGTTTTATTTAGAGCTTTACCTTTAAGTTATTTGTGAGGGTTTTTTTCATATTATACTGCTGATGTCTGCTTGTATACTAGGATAATTGTATTTTTGTAAAAATAAGTCAGTATTTCTTTTTTAATGCTTTCATTTATTTTAGAGCCTTAGTAGATAATGCCAGTGTTGGCACAGAGGGGAGGTAATCAGGGCATTATTCAATCCTCACAATCTAAGAGGTCACATATTATTTCAACAGCCTTAACTTCCTGGCAGAGAAAATAGTTCATCAGCAGGGAAAAAGACAACACAGAATCAAAGATAAAGGACAATTTGTTTGTATGTGCTAAATTTACCTTTCTAGTGTTTTGCAATGTTAAATAAACTTTAACGTGAGAATAAATATTATCGCAGAGAGAAGGGTTAAATCATTTTTATTATATTGCTGTTCCTTTTCCAACTATTATGTAATTTGGTTGTGCATATATTCTTAACCAAATCTTTTGACCTGGCCTGCAAATGTGCATGTTAAAACTAAATTAAGAATCATCTTTTCACAATCAAATGACACATATACGTGAATACTAGTTATAAATGTATGATAATAGTTTTGGTATAATATACATAACCAGACTTGAAATGTCTGTTGATAATTGGGAATCAAAACATAGACATAAGTTGAAAAGGCGGCGTAAAGAAATCAAAAGGAAATATACTGAATATATTGAGACTGAAAGTCAAAAATGCAATAAATGCAGAGGTATAGCAGACTGCTTAAACAGTTATTTATTCTCAGATTTTATAGAGTAATGTGAAGGTAGATAACTCAAGCTAAAAGAGAGATCTTTTAAAGCTAAGCGTGATGTGCAAATCTATTCAGTGAAGATGAGATATTTTAGAACTCTGTGCATAAACTGCAGATAAAGAGTTGGACCAGATGGCATACACCAAAGGTATTAACCCTTTAACTAACATGCATGTTAAAACAACAATCTTCTGAAGCATTGTTCCTTAGTGCCTTGAGACATATTGCATACAACTTACTTGAAATTCACTTTCACTGGATTTGATATAGGTTCAAACCATCAATTTCATGTAAAACACTGCAGTATTAAGAAATTGAGAAAGTATATAAAAAAAAAAAAGATCAAATGCCCTGTTCGCAAAATCTGCACTGTGCTTGGCATATAAAGCCCCAACTCTTAAAACAAAATAAGTGAAATGAGTCAAGCATGGGAATTTAATGTCACTTAGAACACTGTTTTTGGTTAAAGTAACCCTGCTGATCTGTCCCCTCAAACATGAAAAAAAAATCAAACAGGAGGGGGAGTTAGGGAAGACGGATTGAGAAAAACACAGGGGTGGCACCAGCATAATGTGTGTCCTGGTGTCAGATGCCAATTTTGCACAAAATTAACATTAACCATCCAAGCTAACTAAATGTGTTCCCATGAACACAATAATTACTGTTTCTTCAGGTTTTAGCTTAGTATTTTCTTTTGTATTTAGTTTCATAACTTTTAACTTTATGCCAATTGGAAGCCCAATTCTGGCACCAGGCTATTACACCGATTAGAGTTCAAATCAGTAACTCCCGAAATCCATGCCTGAATTTCACTGAGAAAACGATTTGCGTTTTTTACTTTGCAACAGTTGGAGCAGTGGCGTACATACCAGGGTCGCAGGGGTCGCGGCTGCGACCGGGCCCGGCCCACCAGGGGGCCCGGCCGCCCTGCGACCCAGGTATGTACCCACAGGGCCAGCCTCTTCTGCTGGGGGGCCCAGGAGCCGGCCACCTCCGGGCCCCCCGAGGCTGGCCCTGCTGTCACCCGGCTGGCTGGCGCGCGAGGGAGCACTGTCCCCTGGGTGCTCCCTCTTCAGCTCCCTCGCGCACCGCACTGAATCCGGAGCCGGAAGATGACGTCATCTTCCGGCTCCGGCATCAGTACGCGGCGCGCGAGGGAGCTGAAGAGGGAGCACCCAGGGGACAGTGCTCCCTCGTGCGCCCGCCATCCGGGTGACAGCCTGGCCAGCAACACCATTGGACCCCAGGGAATCCCCCAGCTCTCCCACAGGTAAGGAGGCTGGGGGGATTAAACAAAAAAAAAAAACGTTTGAGTGTGTGTGTTAGTGTGAGTGTGTGTTAGTGAGTGTGTTAGTGTTAGTGGGTGTGTTAGTGTTAGTGAGTGTGTGTGTGTTAGTGAGTGTGTTAGTGTGTGTGTTAGTGTAAGTGAGTGTGTGTTAGTGAGTGTGTTAGTGTGTGTGTTAGTGTGTGCGTGTGTGTTAGTGTTAGTGAGTGTGTGTGTTAGTGTTAGTGAGTGTGTGTGTTAGTGTTAGTGAGTGTGTGTGTGTGTGTTAGTGAGTGTGTTAGTGTTAGTGGGTGTGTTAGTGTTAGTGGGTGTGTTAGTGTTAGTGAGTGTGTGTGTGTTAGTGAGTGTGTGTGTGTGTTAGTGAGTGTGTTAGTGTGTGTGTTAGTGTAAGTGAGTGTGTGTTAGTGAGTGTGTTAGTGTGTGTGTTAGTGTGTGCGTGTGTGTTAGTGTTAGTGAGTGTGTGTGTTAGTGTTAGTGAGTGTGTGTGTTAGTGTTAGTGAGTGTGTGTGTGTGTGTTAGTGTTAGTGAGTGTGTGTGTTAGTGTTAGTGAGTGTGTGTTAGTGAGTGTGTTAGTGTTAGTGAGTGTGTTAGTGAGTGTGTTAGTGAGTGTGTTAGTGAGTGTGTGTGTTAGTGAGTGTGTGTGTGTTAGTGAGTGTGTGTGTGTTAGTGAGTGTGTTAGTGAGTGTGTTAGTGAGTGTGTTAGTGAGTGTGTGTGTTAGTGTTAGTGAGTGTGTGTGTTAGTGCTAGTGAGTGTGTGTGTTAGTGTTAGTGAGTGTGTGTGTTAGTGAGTGTGTTAGTGTTAGTGAGTGTTAGTGAGTGTGTGTGTTAGTGTTAGTGAGTGTGTGTGTTAGTGTTAGTGAGTGTGTTAGTGAGTGTGTGTGTGTTAGAGTGTGTGTGTTAGTGAGTGTGTGTGTTAGTGAGTGTGTGTGTGTTAGTGAGTGTGTGTGTGTTAGTGAGTGTGTGTGTGTTAGTGAGTGTGTGTGTGTTAGTGAGTGTGTGTGTTAGTGTTAGTGAGTGTGTGTGTTAGTGTTAGTGAGTGTGTGTTAGTGTTAGTGAGTGTGTGTGTTAGTGAGTGTGTGTGTGTGTTAGTGATTGTGTGTTAGTGTTAGAGTGTGTGTTAGACATGTGTTAGAGTTAGAGTGTGTGTGTTAGTGTGTGTGTCTGTTACTGAGTATGTTTGTGTGCGTCTGTCACTGAGTGTGTGTCTGTCAGTAAATGTGTGCGTCTGTTCATGAGAGTGTGTGTGTGTGTGTGTCTTAAGCACTTACCTTTCTCCAGCGCCGGACTCCCTTAACGCTTGGGATCTCTCCATCCCCATCCGCCTCTCAGCTCCGAATACACATGCGTGGCACGCGCGCATTCAAACTGCCCATAGGAAAGCATTACTCAATGCTTTCCTATGGACGTTCAGCGTCTTCTCACTGTGATTTTCACAGTGAGAATCGCAGAAAATCCTCTAGCGGCTGTCAATGAGACAGCCACTAGAGGCTGGATTAACCCTCAGTGAAACATAGCAGTTTCTCTGAAACTGCTATGTTTTCAGCTGCAGGGTTAAAACTAGAGAGACCTGGCACCCAGACCACTTCATTGAGCTGATGTGATCTGGGTGTCTGTAGTGGTCCTTTAAGTGTATGTGTTTATGCATGCACTGGCATACATACCGCGGTCGCACGGGTCGCAGCCCTGCGACCAGGTGCCCGCCGCCATGTGTTGCGGCCCCAGCCTGCGCAGAGTAAGCGCTCGCACGGGGGGATGGGGGGCCCCGGATCAGTTTTCGCACCGGGGCCCCATGGGTTGTGTGTACGCCACTGAGTTGGAGGCTTAGTAAATATTTTAGTTCTAATATTCTGATTTTATATCTAAATAGTTTTTTAGTATTGTTATGGTACTTTTTGAGAGTAAACCAAAATGTTCAAAGTCTATCTGTTCCTGTCCAAATCAATAAAATTAAATTGCGTATATACGCTGAAGTAATTAAGTCTGACACACGAGGTTCAGGTTAAAATAACTTCGAGAAAGTTTATTGGCAAGTGCCGTAAAAGCGGGCGCGCAGGCCCTTTTAAGAGGCATTTTGCGTCATCATTGATTATTAGAATATCAGCAAATAAACATCATCAATTGGATTAATTGTTAAGTGACGGGGTTAGTATCTTACCTATTGGTTCATAAAATTAAGAGGTTAGTCCCGTGCCCACCCATCAGAGGTGGGATTATTCTGGACACGGGGGGGATAAGGGGGTCCTAAGCGTCATTTTACACGGTCAATAATATCAGACTTCATGTCCAGGTGCAAGGTCTCTTATGAATAGAACATTTCATTACCACTGTGTTCTGTGGCCTTCAAACTATACTATCTTACAAATTCTAAGGAGTAGCCGGCAAGTCTTAAGGAGTAACCAGCACCTCCTGGTATTTGTCCTTGTAGGAAAACACAGTCTTTGTCTACTGTACTAATTGGGTTGAGAAGTTCAGTCACGTAATGTAGTTTTAAAATGAACAAGTTAAGTCATGAGGACAAAATGGAGGATTGAAGAAGTCAGGTTAGGGAGACAAAATGGAGGAGGAAGTCACAGTATAAGGTTAAAATGGAGTTAGTACAATAATTCAATACAAGTACAATAGTAATTTTTAATAATTCCACATCAGTCCCCCCTATGAAATGTTAGATTCTAAGAGATAAAAACTTTATTATGTTAGTATCAGAAGACGTGTTAACCCAAAGGCACAGAAACCCCGTGGCCGCTAGCTAGGTGTTAATGCAAAGTGCAAGTCTGTCCCTAGAACTGACCCTAATAGGCTAACTCATCCATCAGTATGGCTCTCGAACACTTCACACCCATGGGTGTCCCATGGCAGCTAACCCACCACTTCTCCGCACGGGGCCTTTACCATTCACTGACAGATGCTGTCCCTGAGCTAGTCCCTTCCTAGAATTCCTGCACTTTATCAACAAAAGGGAATGTTTGCAGCGGCAGACAGGGTGAGTTGATGTCTTGGAATTCTTGGTCATCAACTTCGAGATGGGTCAAAGTGGGTGCTGCTTGGTCAACAGTCTTCATGAGGGATTTTCTCAGACATGGGAGGACACAACAAAAGAGAAGAGCAAAAATAAAAAGAAAAATTAGTATAGCCATACCAATCTGCATTAAAGCCTTTTGCCATCCTGTCATCCAACCAAACCATCTTTCCCAGGGATCTTTTATCCCAGAATTCCTTTTTAACTCTTCAGACAAGTCATTTAATTTTTCTATGGCTAGTGTGACTTTACCATTAGGGCCTGTGTTTTCTGGGATGTAGGTACAACATGTCATGGTGTCGGGCAAAATTTTACAGACCCCTCCTTTTTCGGCTAAGATCATATCTAGGGCCATTCTATTCTGGAAAGTCATTTGGGATGTGGCCTGCAACTGTTCGGCCAACCCCTGGAGGGCGTCTCTGGTGTAATTAACAAAACGCTGTTGGTTATAATAAATGTAATTTATCCAATTTAAATTCTTGTTTGCTGTAACTATGGTAAAAATTGATTCAAATCCTGCAGCAACTTCATCCCTTGCTTTAAACTCATTGGGCACCCCCCTAGGCACTCCAATGGCATCAATATACACATGAGGATCAAAACTTCCTTTCACTGGGGCGTCACGTTTAACCTTAGTGTGGCTGGACTCATGGGTGTTGAGGTGTGTGTCAGAGATAATGTGTATAGGCATAATGGCCTTAGTCAAAGTACACTCCCCCCACCATTCCGTGTCCATTCTGGATCTTAGCTGTAAATCCCCACACAACCAGTAAATGTCTCCTAGTGACCTAGTGTGATGTTGCAGCAAGCGTACAGGGACAGTTCTGTATGTAGCACAATAACCTTTGGAAAAGTTACCTACAAATTTACCAATACCATCGTACATGGCATAGCAAGTGTAATTACCTTTATATACGGTAATACCATCAGGGGGTTTGACGTCTTTGGCTAGAAGAGGATACTCCTTTGTCCATGCAATACATATGGACCTGTTAAAATTATAGTGATAGGCAAAAAGGCTTAAAACACATTCTTCTATATCTACGGGTAGGATTAAAGGTACGGTACCCAGGTGAGGCCGGGCACCGCCACACACATAACATGCGGTTCTATTATGCTTATTAGCATTATATTTCATCCATTCTAACCATAAATTTACATCATTAAAACCTGTTTCAGCGGCCATGGTATCTTCAAAAGTGGGGTTAGCAATGGCCATCATGTCCTGAAAGGTCTGGATATGAGGTTTTAATGGGTTAGGGACCATATGGGTGGCCCCTTGCCACTCAGAAGAGTTGCACATATCTTTGAGGTAGAAATGCCCTAATTTCTGGTAGGAACCCCTTTTCCAATACATTCCCATCACATACTGGTCTGCATCTGTTGGGCTTGGGTGCTCAATGTTAAGGATTAATTTCATTGGTGTGCTCCCCCCAGGCTTTCTTAAAGTCATTCTCTGGAGAAGCGATCTACCATGATCATCTACTTTAGCTACGGCACTTTTTGGTTTGTAACCCCAGGCAGGTCCGGCATTCCACCCCGCCGCCCCCCAATGGTCACAATTGTGCCCCCATTGCTTGTCAACTACACAAACATATGGGTCTTTCGAATGAGGGATATCTCTATAGATGCTCTGGATTTGTGGTGTGGGAAATGGGCATTCTACAATATCACAGTAGTCAAAGGTATAAGTAGCCACCTGGGTGCATGATGAATTATACCAGAAGGTGTACCCACTAATGTCTTTGGTAATGGCTACTTGCTGGGCCTTCATAAGGCTGATTAAGGAGAAGATGTACCAGAGATACATGTTTGTGCGATATTCGCTTCCTCTGGGGCAGGAGATTTCTTGCAGTGGGAAGCGTGGACCCAATTTGGCCTACCGGCCAATTTGACGGAGGTTGCGGTAATCAGGAGAACTTGGAATGGACCGTCAAATCTCGGTTCTAGGGTATTTTTCCGCACAAACTTCTTAACCAGGACCCAATCTCCGGGGAGTAGGTTATGGGAACCTGTATCCAATTCGGGATCTGGAATTGAAGAGAAAACTTGGGCATGTATTTTGTTTAGGACATTTGCAAGTTCAGTTACATAGTCTACTAAAACATCTGATTGGAGCTGCAACTGCTGCGGATAATAACAACCTAGTCTGGGTGCTGTCCCAAATAGAACCTCATATGGGGACAGTGAATGCTTCCCTCTAGGTGTGTGCCTAACACTAAATAGAGCTATTGGTAGGCTTTCTGGCCAGGGCATCTTTGTTTCTTGTGACATTTTTAACATTCTGGTTTTTAGAGTGCCATTCATGCGCTCCACTTTACCACTACTTTGTGGGTGGTAAGGGGTATGGAAGGCTAGAGTCACCCCTAGAGCAGTCCAAATTTCTTTAGTCACAGTTGCTGTAAAGGCTGGGCCTTGATCACTCTCAATGACTTCTGGGAGTCCGAATCTACATACAATATCTGTAAGTAGGCGCTTTGCGGTTGTTTTTGCAGTGATATTGGCCACTGGGTATGCCTCTGGCCATCCTGAGAACATGTCCACTATGACTAGTGCATATTCATGGGGCCCACTCTTGGGCATTTGGATGTGGTCAATTTGAATTCGTTGGAAGGGGTACATGGGCTTTGCCAGGTTCTTTGCAGGCACCTTGACTGGTCTTCCCGGATTGCATTTTGCACAAATAACACAGGCTTTGCAGAAGTTGCTTATCAATGTTGTGATTCCGGGTGCTTCATAATACTTCTGTATGAGGGCGGCCATCAGTTCTTTTGACAGGTGTGCAGGCCCATGTGCCCATTGGACCACTGCTGGGTATAAATTTCTGGGAAGACAAAATTTGAAGTTGTTGTAATATATTCCGTCCTTTTGGACAGCTCCTTTCTTTTTCCATTTCTGGATTTCCTCAGGAGTGACTGCAGCTTGTTGTTCTTGTAAAATTCGCAAATCAGTAGGAAGAGTTTGCAAAGCAAAAATAGGGACTTCTTCTTCTTCTTCTTCTTGTCCGGACACTTCTTCATCCACTTCCTGCAGATCCCTGGCCGCTAACTTAGCAGCTTGATCAGCCAAATGGTTGCCCCTTGCTTCATCTGTATCCAATTTCCCGTGGGCCTTAATTTTCAAAACGGCCACTTCTTTGGGGAGTAGGAGGGCATCCATTAGCTCCTTGATTGCAGTGCTGTGTTTGACTGGTGTACCGGCGGTGGTAAGAAATCCTCTAGTCTTCCAAATTAGGCCGAAGTCATGTGCCACACCCAGAGCATATCTTGAATCTGTATAGATGTTGGCACGTTTTCCTTCGGAAATTTTGCATGCTGAAGTCAGAGCCTGTAATTCAGCTTCTTGTGCAGACATTGTTGGCGGTAAGGATGATGATTTAATAACTTCATCTGTTGTGGTTACGGCATATCCTGTGTGATATGTTCCTCCTTCATCGGCATATCTCGATCCGTCCACAAACAGGGTAAAATCCGGATCTGGTAATGGGTTCTCATGCACAGTTGGTAAGTGCACTGTTTCCATTTTCATCTGTTCAAAACAGTCGTGAGGTGTTTCTGGGTCATAATCATTCTTTATGACCAGATCTTGAAATTCCTTTTCCAGGAAGTGGCGTGGCCATGCTTCTAGAAGGTCAGTTGTTGGGTATTTGACAATACCATTTTCCTGTAGCTGTTCTTCATTCATGGTGGCCCATAGTTTTGCCATGGGCCCAAGATCATTCCATGACCTTGTCTTCAACTTGGTAACAGGAATATGTGGGATAGCAGTATCCCAATGACGGTAAAGGTAGTTAAGTTGTTGAGGTAGCTGGATCAAGACCATGCTATTGCCTTCAGAGTCACAATAGAAGTCTTGTGCAGTGAGCTTTACATCGGTCCGGTGGTAAAGCTCATCTTCATAGCAAGGTTCAGGAGTAATGTTCGGTTTGTACCACATGGTGCAGAAGGCGTAATCCGGGCTTACACAAAGAGGTGTCTCATCTTCATGAAATGACAAGTGTGGATGCATGACTTTCTTGATACATCCACAGAGCAGGTAGATGTAGGTTTCATCTGTGATAAATCCATAATAGATACCCCCCTCAGGGAGTGGAAGAAGAGTGGACGGATTAAGCACTTGACATCTTTGGATGGAAATGTTGTCAGGCAAAAGAAGATGACACTGTAAGCGCAGGTGTCTGGCTGGAGACACGTGCTTGAGCTGGACTTGGTTGATGATGGCAGAGATGTCATGAGGGGCCAAAACAACCAGAGGGTGGCCAAGGACCAGGTCTGAGGTTCTTTCTATGAGTTCTCTCGCAGCAAAAACAGCCCTGAGACAGGAAGGAGTCCCTCTGGCCACAATGTCCAGTTGACATGAGAAATATCCAATAGGTCTCTGGCGGCCTCTTAGGTCATTAGTTTGGGTGAGAACTCCTGTTGCATGGCCTTGTCTTTCAGAGACAAATAATTTGAAAGGTTTGGAGTAATCAGGTAGGCCCAAGGCAGGAGCAGAAGCAATGGCACGTTTGAGGGCATTAAAATTGTCCAGAGCTTCATTGGTCAGACCGAAGGGGTCGGACTTAAGAGCATCATAGAGAGGTTGCATAAGCAGAGAGGCTTCTGGGATCCATGCTCTGCAGTAGGAAATGAGGCCTAGGAAGGCATGAAGAGACTTAGAAGTCCTTGGAGGCGGAATGTCCAGCACAGCTCTCACCCGGTCCCGAGTAAGATGTCTGGTACCTTGAGATAGACAATGTCCAAGGAAGATCACTGAAGACTGACAGAATTGTAGCTTGATGAGTGAAGCTTTACATCCTTGTTCTGCCAAATAGGAAAGAAGACTAAGTGAACACCTTTCAGTAGTGGGCATCTCATCTCCACACAGCAGTAGATCATCCACATACTGAAGCAGGACAACTTCTGGGTGGTCAGCTTGCCATGGGTCAAGGATGGTGCCCATGGCCTTTGCAAATTGACTTGGAGAATTTTGTGCCCCTTGGGGCATGACAGTCCAGGTATACTGCTGCATCTCATGAGTGAAAGCAAACAGGTATTGACAGGATGGGTCCAGTGGGACACTGAAAAAGGCATTGGCCAGGTCAATAACTGTGAAGAATTTTGCAGATGGTGGGACTCCAGAGAGCAGAGTATGAGTATTTGGTACAAGAGGGGTGTCCAGGACGGTAGCTTCATTAACAGCACGGAGATCCTGGACCATCCTGTACTTTTCTGGCTCACCCTTTGGAGTTTTCTTTTTCACAGGAAATAACGGGGTGTTGCATTCAGATTTACATTTGACAAGGGCACCCTTCTCCAAGAGTGCCTTGATGTGGACAGAAATTGCAGCAGACTGTGCTGGTTTTAATGGATATTGTGGTTTTCTTGGTAGTTTAGCTCCTGAAACAAGTTTTACCACCACAGGGGGAACATTTAGGTGACCTATGTCCTCTGGGCCTGAGGACCATAACTTGGCGGGCACTTGTGTTTTTAACTCCTCTGGGAAGTTAGACCTTAATTCTGCTGCTTCCTCATGGGGCTTTTCTAAATGTAGCATCAGAGGCAAGGAGCACAGGGCTGAAGTGTCTGATACAGATAGAGGTGTAAACATTTCTACCTGCCCATCCGGGGTAAAGGTGATGGATGCTTGCAGGCGTGAGAGAACATCAGCACCTAACAGGTTAATGGGGCATGTGGAGGATACTACAAAGCGAGCAAGCAGGCTAGAGCCAACTCGTAGTGGAGTTGTTAAAGGGCTACGTCTTGGCTGGCCATCCACTCCAACACAAGAGACATCAATACTGGACAGGAAGGATGGGTCTGGCAGGTCTTGTTCTCGTAGAACACTACGGGCTGCACCTGTGTCAACTAGAAATGTAGTAGGATGGTCTTCAATGGGCAAAGTCACTGTGGCAAGTGGCCCTCCCTTATCCCCTGTAGACGCTGCCATTACAGGGGTTACAGACACAGGCTTGCCAGTTTCCTAATCATCTGGTTCTTCAATAATTGGAATCTTTTTCTCGGTCTTGGGGCCTGGGGCAGGCTTAGAGAACTTTCTGGGTGCCCCAGGTTCCTTTTTAGGTTCCGGACAATCACTTCTGTAGTGTCCCTGAGCCCCACAATTAAAACAAGTTACATCCTCTAACTTGACACCCTTGGTGCCAGAGGTGATGGGGGTAGCGCGGGCCACCATGAGTGGAGCTGGATTGGGTCTTCTTGGGGTCTGAACAGATTCCAGACCTCTAGCAACTAAAAGCAGGGTATCCAAGGGAACAACCTTGTATTCAGGACGTGCAGCAATGATTCCCTTGCGTATAGAGTCTTTAACACCTTGGACAAACGCACCTGACAGCATTTGTGAATGAATCTTGTCTGTAAGATCAAACCCCAAATCTGTGAACATTTGATACAGTCTTGCATGAAACCTTTCCACTGATTCTCCTTTATCTTGAATAACATCAGTAAGGCCAGCAGCCTGATCTGCAAGTTTGTCCTTAGCCCATTCTCTTAATTGGGTGCAAAAAGTTACTCCAGAGGGGTAATCAACATCACTGCTGAGCAGATCTGTACTGAGGTGTCGGGCCATACTTGGCCAATATGCATCCCCTGCTTTTATAGCACAAATGCTCAGTAGATCACGCCATGCAGCGGAATAAGTCTTTTGAATTTGAACTATCCCTCGGTAGAAGGGCATAGGCTGTTTTTCTGGGTCAGGGAGTGATTTCATTAGAGCACTAGCTTGAGTGGGATTGAAAGCAACATATTTAGGAGGGGCCTGTTCTCCCCGACCCTTGTGGCCAAAGGGGTCATCGATAGAACGATGAGTTGGGGCTCCCGCGGCAAGCTCCGATGAGACATGGGACACCCTGTCCATCTCGTCATCATCGAATTCTATGATATTGGCTCTTTTGCGCGGTGCAGGGCCCGCATGAGGTGAAAGGGTCGGTGGTTGGGAACGAGCCCCAGATGCAGGGGTGGCTAGCGAGTCATAACCTGGGGATAGTTAGTCACCGGGAATTACCGGCATCAGGGCCGAACTGGGGGCCGCCATATTGGTGGCCGGAAAAGGTGTTACATTAGGGTTAAGGGAAGGAGTGGCGGCCATGTTAGATGTGGGCACACCTGGAGCAACCTGTGCCGGACTGGGCATAACCGGAACCTGGGGAGTGGCTTGGGGAAGGGGTAGTGGATATCCGGGATAGGGCAGGGCCATGGGATATGGGAAGGGGTAGGGCCAGGCTGGGGAGGGAAAGGAGGTGGGGTATTGGACTGGGGCGGAGATGGGAGGGGACGGAGAGGGATTGGTAGGGGTGGGTGTAGAGGGAGGAGCCGGGGTAAGGGTGGAAGAGGTGGTTAGCTGGGCGGATGCAGAGGGGAGGGGATCATTAATGGAGAGGGATTGTAGGGAAGGAATGGCAGATGAAATGTTAGGGGAAGGTATAGCAGGTAGCGTAGGGATGGATGAGGATGATGGGAATGTCAAAGATGGGGAAGGGGAAAAGAAAGATCCATCAGAATTCAGGACTGGGCAGACAGGGGAGGTAATGGGATGGGTGTTAGGAGGATTGGGAGTGGGGAACATAGTCAGCTGGCTATCACTTATGGCTGACTGAACCTTGGGGATAGACATTCCCTGGGCGCCGGTTTTGGGCGCTGGCTGAGGGTAGACCCCAGCAACACAATTATTATGATACACAAACAATTTCACACCTTTGTGATTTATCTCTTCCTCAACCCAACCTTCTAGCTGAATAGCCTTCGCTACTCTATACCATGCTTCAGCAGTCTTTAATAAACCATTATCTGTAAGTTTGCCTTTCTTTTCTGTCAGTAACCTACGCCAACTTTCTGGTTGCAATCTTCCACATGTCGGTACAGCAATTCTACATACTTTCGCAATCTTTTCAACACCTTTAACCATTTCCTCACCCTCTCTGTCTTCGACTAAATCACATGCTAACCAGCCCTTACTGGGCTTGCTTAAATCCTGTCCCATAATCCCTTTACCCCTATACCAGCGTCCTAGATATAGGGAGAGAGAAGGAAAACAGAACAAGAACGTCTACAATGCTCGACTGCCACCCGAGAATCGTGGGACTTTCTCAGGTGCGTCTTCCCAAAACGTAGACTAGTTACTGAATCCGCCTACCCGGGGTGGTAGACACGGATTGGAGCGAGGTGAGAAGTGTGTGACCAATCACTTCTCTTTTCAAGAGAAATGGGAGTGGATAGTATAATAATATAGGAAGTTTAGAAAAGATGAAAGGCAAGGAAAAATCCTTAGAGACAGACACAGGAGTTCATAAGACTCCTAATAAACCAGACAAGACAACAATACAATTGAAATACAGTGCATGCATTACAGTTCAAATAAAATCAACAATAATCCCTTTCCTTCTACATGTGCTTACTCCAAAGTCACCTTTCTCAACCTCGTAGTGTCCCCGCTCGGAGAACGACTTTCATAAGTCTCACTACCAGCGGCCACGGAAAACAACTGACACCGGTCCGAGTTCCGTCAGCCTCTCTCTACTCTGCAGTCCACAAGAATGTGGCCACGTCTATCCTCACTCCCGTAGTGCCCCTATAAAACCCACTTTATAAGTCTCACTACCACGTGATGCGAAAAACAAGCAATACCTGCCTGAATTCCCCCAGGAAACAAAGTCCCCTGCCACAAGGCTAGGTCTCCTACCACAATTAAATAATCAGTGGACCTTCAGCTCAACTAGAGCCGAAGGGTCCGGGTCAGGACGTCCCCAACTCAACTAGAGCTGGATGGTCCGGGTCAGGACGTCCCCAACTCAACTAGAGCTGGATAGTCCGAACGCGCACAGTGAAGCTAGCTAGGCTATCAAAGTGACACAAACTTGGATCACAGGAAACTATGATTCTACACAGATCCCACAGTTCCACAAACTTCTTTTTCCTTACAGCCACAGCCACGAGGCTCCTAAAAGAAGTAAACAGGCAAAGAAGACCCCCCAGGAACACATCCACGGGTCAACCCCCCTTTTTCCTTACAACCACAGCACCGTGGTTCCTAAAAGAGGTAAAACAGGCAACAGAAGACCCCCCAGGAACACATCCACGGGTCAACCCCCCTTTATTCCAAAATGGGGTAAAATACAAACAGATAGACAGACACACTGAAGACCCAGGCAAGTCCCCTCAGGTCCACCCCCCTTTATCCCAAAAAGGGGAAAACAAGCAAGACAGAACCCCAGGCAAATCCCCTGCAGGTCCACCCCCCCTTTATCTCAAAATGGGGAAACAGGCAAACAATTCAAACACAATTCAAACACACCCAGGCAACAGATAGACTAAAATGCAGGTAAACAAGTGAGTAACGAGACACCGGGCAAGATATTACCTGTCTTTGATGTCCTCCCGGGAAGCAGTCACAGACACGTGGACGGGTCAATCAAAGGGGCCGGAACGTACCGGTGGCTCTGCAGAAGTCTCTACCGTGTATCTGGAGGTGATCAGTCTCCTTTCCTTCCCCCCGGATTCCTCCGTCCACCCTTGTCTTCCTTAGGACGGCTCACCGGCCGGACATAGCCCGATGCCCCACGTTGGGCGCCAAGTTGTTATGGTACTTTTTGAGAGTAAACCAAAATGTTCAAAGTCTATCTGTTCCTGTCCAAATCAATAAAATTAAATTGCGTATATACGCTGAAGTAATTAAGTCTGACACACGAGGTTCAGGTTAAAATAACTTCGAGAAAGTTTATTGGCAAGTGCCGTAAAAGCGGGCGCGCAGGCCCTTTTAAGAGGCATTTTGCGTCATCATTGATTATTAGAATATCAGCAAATAAACATCATCAATTGGATTAATTGTTAAGTGACGGGGTTAGTATCTTACCTATTGGTTCATAAAATTAAGAGGTTAGTCCCGTGCCCACCCATCAGAGGTGGGATTATTCTGGACACGGGGGGGATAAGGGGGTCCTAAGCGTCATTTTACACGGTCAATAATATCAGACTTCATGTCCAGGTGCAAGGTCTCTTATGAATAGAACATTTCATTACCACTGTGTTCTGTGGCCTTCAAACTATACTATCTTACAAATTCTAAGGAGTAGCCGGCAAGTCTTAAGGAGTAACCAGCACCTCCTGGTATTTGTCCTTGTAGGAAAACACAGTCTTTGTCTACTGTACTAATTGGGTTGAGAAGTTCAGTCACGTAATGTAGTTTTAAAATGAACAAGTTAAGTCATGAGGACAAAATGGAGGATTGAAGAAGTCAGGTTAGGGAGACAAAATGGAGGAGGAAGTCACAGTATAAGGTTAAAATGGAGTTAGTACAATAATTCAATACAAGTACAATAGTAATTTTTAATAATTCCACATCAGTATCAAGAAAGCACTCTAAATATTGGAGTCTTTGCATTTCAGAAAAAGCCCCCAAAGATATATATATTTTTTTTACCTCTCACACTTCAGTGCTACCATCTTCTTCCATCTTCATATATTCAGCTCCTGGTGGCTCCAAGTACTCTTGTGTATGTCTGGGAGTACTAACCAGGATCTATGGAATATACAACAAGATAACAGCATTTTCTGTAGATAATATTGTGTTTGAGCAGCGAGATGCTATAGGTATCTGTTGCATATTGCACAAGATGATACTTTTATTTCAATCTCTCAATCTACATCTGATGCAAAGTGTCAGGATGTGGCAGCAGAAGCTTTAACTACATTGTGTTAAAAATTGGAGACCAAGTAGTCTTTGCTGTGTTATCTAGACTTGAAAATGTGTTTAGTTAGAATACATTCATACCATTTAACCTGCAAAGACCTAAAAAAACAGGACTTTATGAGCTAGGTTTCATTTTGCATTGCTTTGCAATTCAAAACAGTTATGACATAAATACACACTAAGCATGGCTGAAAGGCAGTTTTATTAAAGCATTTATGCAAAATGAAAGTGAAGGTTCGTGAGCATCAAAAAACAAAACAAAAAAAGAAACAGAAATTGAAGAATAACCTTAAAACAGAACAAAACACTTCCAAGTAATACAAAAAGTTTAATTTTAAAGAAAGAAAAGTTATAATCATGGAGTTGATTTTCAAACCTAATTACAAAAAATATTGTTTCTATTAGTGGTGTAATGGAATTGAAGAAATATGGATAATATCATAAATAAAAGTATGGCAATCAGAACAATAAGAACATAATTGCTGTTCATGTTCTGAAATTGATGCATGATCATTATGTGAACTTCAGAAGGATTATGGCTTAGACTGTTAAAAATACATTTCAAGTGTGGCAAAAATAAGTGTTGCCTGTAGTTTTGATGTTTTTTTTGTGTGTGTTGCAGATAGAGAACACACTTAAAGGACCTCTATAGGCACCCAGACAACCTCAGCGCAATGAAGTGGTGTGGGTGCCAGGTCCCCCTAGTTTTAACCCTGCAGCTGTAAACATAGCAGTTTCACAGAAACTGCTATGTTTACACTGCATGGTAATCAAGCCTCTAGTGGCTTTCTCCCTGACAGCCACTTGAGGCGCTTCCCCGATTCTCAGTGTGAAAATCACATTGAACTCATGGAGCGTGAGTTCAGATGCCCATAGGAAAGCATTGAGTAATGCTTTCCTATGGGCAGATTGAATGAGAGCGCGGCTCTGGCCGCGCATGCACACTTGGCTCCACTCGGGAGCTGATGTCAACAGGGGGAGGAGAGGTCACCAGCACCGGAGCCCGGCACTGGTTTAAGGTAAGTGGCTGAAGTGGTTTTAATCCCTTCAGCCCATCAGGAGGGGGGCCACAAGGGAAGGGGGGACCTCAAACCCTATAGTGCCAGGAAAATGGGTTTGTTTTCCTAGCACTACAGTGCTCCTTTAAGCATCTAAATTGAAGACAATCTCAATCACCCGCCTACCTACATTTATCCTTAAGTTTACTTTTTTAGCTTACGTTTGCACTATAAAAACAATTTGTAATTTGTTTTCATCTGGTGATATTTAATGTTGACAGTTAATATCACTAATTAATGTTATTAGAGTGATTTACAGAAGAAGATATAAAATTTTATGTTTTGGTTCACCTCCAAACCTTTATACAATTAAGAGCTCTTGCATGTTTGTGAAAAATGTGATTAGTTTGCTCAGATAAAATATAACCAGCTAGAACAGTATGTCAGTGTAGGTCTCCCGGGACTGCAGCAAGGTACACATTGATTTTGCTGTTTAAAGTACCTATTTGGACTGAGAAATGTCACAGTTGAGGAGAAAGATGACACATAAAATAATACAAACAACTCTATCAGTCAATAGAGAGATCAATTCAGTGATAGTCGTAAAATGCATACTTCTAAATAAATTCATCTGCATTTCATATGAAGAAAGGCTTGTGAACACTTCACACAGACTATTGCCGTAATGCATACTAATGAAATTATAATATGGTTTTCCATATTTCCACAGTGAACGTGTAAAATCTCATACAGAATGCAAATGTAAAATATATGATGTGCTATTTATTTTTTCTAAATCAAAATAACGTTTTTTTTTTTTTATTATTGCATTGTCGGGACGAGACTATTACATAACCAAACTTTTTTTTCTTAATGTATTATTATGCCTTAACATACATATTTTCAAAACCAGTCATGCTATAACCTTTAGCCCAGTTCCCAATTATCTTCTATGAATTGGAATTATTATTTATTTATTGCATTATTAGACAATAAAACAAAGAAAACCATAATTGCCCTTTCTTTCCCTAATGTTTTATTCTTTATCCAGTAGACAAATGTATCTCTGCAACAGCTCAAGTTGTTCCTATAATTTATGCAGAGAGACTGTAAACAATGTCTCCTCACTTCTGCAATGTACAAGAGCCTTCTTAGCTGATGAGTTACAACTCTGCTGAATAGCAGACAATGAGTAAGAATGAGAGATAGCTCAGTGAGTATTTCGGGGTATGTAGAGACTGAGTTAGAAAGCACATCAACTTGGTCATGGACTGTTTAATGCAAGGTTGGCATTACTAATACCTAGGGCAGGGGTAGGCAACCTTCGGCTATCCAGATGTTGTAGACTACACCCCCCTAATGATTTGACAGCATTAGGTCTGTAAGAGCATTATGGGAGATGTAGTCCACAACATTTGGAGTACCAAAGGCTGCCTACCCCTGGCCTAGGTAGAATAAGCATTTCTTTGCACTCTAATAGGGAGACATGTATTAAGGGAATGAGCAGTGAGTATAGACAAGCCAAACACTCCATTATCTGACTTACATTGTAATGTGCATGCACTGTACAAGGAAAAAGCTCCCTGTATATAATTTGTAGGTTTACAGAATACCTTCAAGGATAATGAGATTTTGTATAAAGTAAAAGTGCAGAGAACAATTAAGCAAATCTGCTTTGTTGAATTTATTCTCTTTTAGCCTGGGATAAAGGAATGTGTATATTGACAATTTCTTGCCTAGCCACTCAGAACTTTATAAATACACTTCTCCCATGGGTATTAGGAAGTAAAGGGCCACCATTTTTTTAAATAAAGATATTACTTTTCATATTCATCTCTTGCTGAACAAGTTGTTTAAAAAGATATCTGAATGCACTGTACGTTTTTTTTTTAAATCCAGTTGCCATTTTGTAACCAATTCTTGATTGATAAATATTTAAATTCCTATAATTTATGTGGGATTTGTTGTTTTTTTTTGCTCTAGATATATTCAGCATTTTTAGGGCTATATCCTCCAATTGTCATTAGTGAATACCCAAGGTGCAAATTGCAATTTGGGGTTTAATTTAAAGAATTCCCACAATTTCTGGCAACATGGAAGCACATTTGAAGCTTAGTGAAGACTTCTATCAAAGATCACAAAAAAGAAAAATCCAGAAATATTGTAAAATTATCACATTACTTTTTAAATTACATGTTATCAAATTACTTTAAACTAATCAAGGATAATTTTAAAATTCTCCAATGTGACACAACCTTGCAGACATGTCAAAAGGAGAATCTGATTTATTTTAGGAGAAACAAGAGCTTAAAATGAGTCTAAGCTAACTAGACGTAACACAGAATAACATCTGTACGTGATTATACATAGTTAAATAACAATACAGGCTAAAAAAAAGACTCATGTTCATCATGTACATCTTTTCATACAAATCTATCACAGCTGCTGATCATTTATGAAATGTTTCTACAGATTTCTGGGGTGATATGGGTGAATCGAATGTTAGGAAGAAACCGCTAAAAATCTGATATTATACAATGGGTATCCAGGTTATTTGTTGGTAATATTGCAAGGTGCCACCATATATCTTAGAGACTAAAATTAAAGGAAGCCTCATTTTAATGATGATCTTGGCCTATTACTGGCTGTCCATAACAAGCATATATATGTACATATATTAACAGGTACTTGAGATGGGTGGCCACTAATCCCCGCTGCCCTTTTATTGCTCAAACTACTACGTCCACATTAGCTTTAGCACCAAATGTGAGTCAGATGATGGGCACCTGGGAAAACAGCTTCTGTGTTAAAACACAAGAAAGTAAGACAGCAACTTGGGGCTTCAGGCATCATAATTCCTTCATTTAGGTGAAGTGGTTATAGTGCCCAGAGTTTTACTTCAATTTGATTATTAACTTCAAATATTCACACTACAGACTTTTGGTGGATTCTGATGTTTGACTTACATTATTAACTATGAGGACCTTACATTTTGTTTATGAAACAGTGGTTAAATATCCCTATACAAGAACTGCACCACATGATGTGTAATTTTCTTTTAATTATTACATGAAAAAGACACATAAGATTTTAGTGAATTTTTCACATTATGAATGATTAAATATTGGACAGTGAGTACTAAAACACACTATATTAGTAAGTGGGTCTTTGCTGCCTACTGAACAGCCATACATTGTCTGAGCTCTGAGAAGCAAGTAAAATTTTATGTTTATGGAGGACTGGTTCCTTGATTTAGCAGACATACTACCTACTAAAGTTAAACAACAACTTTGTGTGCTCAGCAGGCAAGCATTCTGGCAGCATTTATACCCAAGATAAGATCATCATTTTCAGTTCAGGTGTTGTTGCCTACCGGATGCTTTGTGGTTTCCTGTAATTCATAGTCACTGCTCTGAACCCATTACCCCCTTGCTGGTGGGGTAATCCTGGCAATACTTTCCAAATAATCCTGTGGTAGAAAAGCTGCTTGGAATAATTTGTGGATTTCTGTCTGAAGCTCTCCCACTAACTACAGCCTCCCATTGCAGCAGATTCCTAACTTACCTCTGTGCCCATGCAGCATGTTTCCCATTCACTCATTCTTCTTCCTCATAATTGATGCCCATACCTGGCACTGGAGAATTCAAAGAGCTGACTTGCCTGTCCCCAGTGCCAGGTATGGGCATCCCTTGTACAGGCCAGCCAGCTCTTTGAGTTATCCAGTGCCAGGTATGGTCATCACTTATGAAGAGAAAGAATGAGTGAATTGGAAACACGCTGCCAACCCTCAGAAAATTATAGCAATACTGCAAGTACGTGGTGGCGAATAGGGTCCTGGCATACACCATACATTGTTTGAAATATTACTCACTGTTACACACTTCAGAGGGAACGGGACTGTACCTTTCTGCACTGCTATTCTACCTTAGGACTGTGCTCTGCCCTCCTAGGTATTGGTGGATATTGGCTCGGGGACAGCAAGCATATCTTGAATATCTTTGATAACCTGTAATTTTCTTTTTATTCCCCCTCGTTACTGTTACTCTTTAGAATTTAGCATTATGTTGTTATACTCCCACCTCTATTTCGACTGATTTCACAAGTTGGCTTTATAGCTTTCAGCTGATTACTGTTTTGCGTTGCATATATTTTAGCTTGAAAAACCTTATTCCAGCAGTCTGTTATACTAAGGTGTGACACATGTCTGACATTTCTTTTTATTGTAATGTTCAACTTGATTACTGTGATCTACTCTGTACTGGAATAAGTCATGAAACATAAAAAACAACATATTCATAACTGAAATGCTTGAAATTAGATTTTACTTAAAATTTTAAATTATTTGGCAGGGGATTTATTTATTGTAAATATTATTATGTGCATCAAACAAATCAATGTTTCATTAAATAAATATACTTCAGTAAATATACACAAATCTTTGCTCAACATGTAATATTATAAGATATTGTTACTGTTTTATATTTTTTTCGATATTATTTGATATGCAACTATTGATTATATTTGTAATATACAATGCACACAGCAAAACAGAACAGCTTTTTTGTTCAAATACTTTAGCAAGTCATGCTTGATAAATCAAAGATGAAGTACCTTATTTCTCTATAAGACTGTATGTCAGCATTACTTTGTCCTCTTCTTTCAAATGTAAGTGGTTTTGGCCTTGTGTGTCCACTATCGAAACACGGGAGGAACTATTAAAATACTGCACGCTAAGTTGGTGCTGTCAGTGAGCCAGTGCCACACACAATGTGAAGTGCTAGTAATTAACCTTATAATAACCTGACATGACCTTTCCATAAATCTAATCCATGCTTTATAGCAATTATTATGGGCCCCTGATTTGAACACAATGTTAACTTCTCTTCTGCGAGAGGTGCAGGTTTCACCCTGAGATAATGGAAGTCAACTTTCATCCATCCTTCAAGCTAAATGTCAATTAGAAATAACCTGAATATATTGTCCTAGTAATAAAGCATGGATGTTACTTTTGAAATCTCTTATAACAGATTCTGTTGTTCTCTGTTTCCAGTTAATATAAAAAAAAATATGGATTGAGATTATGTTCAAAATATATTGCTTTTTATTGCCTTGACAATTTTCCAAATGCACTGTTATTGTGTATAGGACATGTTATAATAGTAAGCCTTTAAACTAAGAAATTTAAATCCCCACTCACCTGAGGACAGTTGAGACACCTCTAATTTCTGGTACTATTAAAGGGACACTATAGGCACCCAGACTACTTCATCTCATTGAATTGGTCAGGGTGCAGTGTCTCTGTTAGCTTAAATATTGCAGTGTTAAAATGCATCTAGCGGCTGTCTGCCAGACAGCCACTAGAGGCGCTTCCTGCTGTTTCACAGAGTTTGATTCTGTGAAACCATGCTGGACATCCTCACACTTTGCATGTGGGGTAGAGGCATGAGGAAGGGTTTGCATTCCAAACACTATAGTGTTCCTTTAATGTTTGCTGTGTATATTCATTTTTTAAAGGGACTACTTTTACACCAAAAAATAAAGCTGCTGTAATTTTCAAAAACCACTGACAGGCTTATTTACTTACCTGAGAAATGTCATAAATTCAAAGAAAATTCAAAGTGAATTACAAATTTAAGGCCAAAGTAAATGAATGGGAAATATTCTCCAAGTCAGATTTTTCCAGTTCAGATACTCAGGCTTACACTTGAACTCCTGACTGTTCTCACTTTAGTGAATAATCCTACTACCCTTATAACAATAATACGTTGTAATATCACCCCCACATTTGATACATACCTAAACAAGTGGTGCTTCCCTGTTTATGAATGTAGTATTATTTAAATTTACATTTCACTACATTCTTTGCAAATATTTAATGCATTATCTATATATCAGACTACAAATTTAGATATAAAGTATCTGCACATGTGCAACAATTAGTAAAACATATACCTATACTTTGAAACTAGTTCTTTAATATAAATGTTTCTGCATGTAAGTTGACCAAATTTTGTTAACAATTGCCACCTTTACTTGTGAAAATACATCAATAAATATCAATAGATTTATTTGATGAGCAATGCTAGTGGTTTGGTTTTGATCTGCATTCTTGCCTAATGGAGATGACCCTTCCCAGCAGGTAACCATCCATCTAAACCTATTAACATTGTGTCAATATATGCCTATAAATAATGTAGCTAAAATCACATCACAAACCACCATTCATCTCTAGAAATGCAGGTAAAATACCTCTGAGCATTTCAGAGCTAACAATAAGATTGCAAGAGCATGTTTGATCTTTGTGACCTTAACAGTTCAGGTATTTATGGCCTTAGATAGGCTTGAGATAATTTAACAAGATCTCTTTAGCCATTTTGGTATTAGGACCAGAGGATTGAACATCCTCAATGCCTGCTATTAATTAACAAGAAGGTTTGGGGACTGCCTAGTGCTGTAATTATATTACCCTCCCCCACCAACCTAGGCATGGGTGAAAGGGTATGAACCATTATCTGGGCTCCCTACATGATATATCATTACCTTACACCAAACCAACCATAGGCTGGAGAAAGGGTTAATAATTAGGTCCATGTGATTTTATATTTTGTTTTAACCATAATCCACCATATTTACAGATTATTAGACTGTTTATTAGACTCAGTGTGTTCTAGATATAAACAGAAAAAGGTTATTTTGCTGTTTATAACTATAAGTATCTCTTTCAACTGTGTTACAGCTATACTTTGAATCCTGTAAAACTATACTAAATTGTTTGTTTTTTTTCTATCCCCCATCAATAGCTTATTTTATGAGATGTGTTGTCTTTTTTGGGGCAATTAGTAAACTCTTTCATGGTTGTTCACTAGTTGCAGTAAATCCAAAGTGGATTAATTTAGGCCAAAATATCAAAATACTCCAAGTCAAGTCTATTTTCATTTTGGCCGCACTAGCCTTAAATGTAAAATTCACTTTAAATTTACTTTGAATTCCTGGCAATTCTCCCTGTTGTGAATAACTATGATAATTTTAATGTGTGTATATAGCATTGTTGCTATTCTATTATTATCAATTGCAATAGCTTATCTGCCTCTAATTAGGACCTATATGTGTAGAAGGACACTCCAATCACCAAAAGTAATTTTAGATGAAATAGCCAAACCTGAAGTACAGCTGACATGGATAATTTTTCTAATTCAGCGGTTTTGCCTTAAATGTAAAATTAATTTAGAATTTCCAACAATTTTAACTTTAGTAAATAATGTTTATCTTTAATTATGTTGTTTTCATCTATATGCAAACATAAAATAACCCTTTGCATATTTGTGTGTCTGTATCAAATTGACATCTAAATCAATACCTGGAAATTGCCCGAAGACATTTAATTCAAGAGCTGTGCAATATAAGCTAAATTAGTTTCCCATTGGTCTGAAGACAATAAATTATTTCTAGTGAATGGAGTAAGAAGAGCTCACACTGAATGAGGTCAAAGTCTGAAGGTTCACACCAGGTTGGAATTGATCCATTCTTATTAAACACCATAGAAAATGCAAAACTATCTAAAATAACCAACGAAAACTAAAAAAAAAAGTTAAACAGAAATACTCACTTTAAAGTTCCATCTTTTGGGCAAATTCCTACATTAGTTGCCTTGCACATCTCAGATTACATTGCATGACCTGCTTTAAAGGGACTCTCCAGTGCCAGGAAAACAATCCGTTTTCCTGGCACTGCAGGTCCCCTCTTTCTCCCTCCTCCCATCCCCGGTTGCTGAAGGGGTGAAAACCCCTTTAGTGACTTAACTGAGACCCCCGCCGATGTCCCTCGGCGGTGGTTTCGGGTTGCTTCCGCTCCTCCTCTTCATTACATCAGCCGGCGGGGAGACTGATCCCGCCCGCCGGCTGAGGAGACTGATCCCGCCCGCCGGCTGAGGAGACCTAATGCGCATGTGCGGCAATGGCGCGCATGTGCATTAGAGCTCTCCATAGGAAGGCATTGAAAAGGCATATAATGCTTTCCTATGGGGAATTGAGTGATGCTGGAGGTCCTCACACAGCGTGAGGAAGTCCAGCGACGTTCTAGCACATGAAGCAGGAAGTGCCCTCTAGTGGCTGCCTAGTAGACAGCCACTAGAGGAGGAGTTAACCCTGCAAGGTAATGAAAACTGCAATAATTACAGTTGCAGGGTTAAGGGTAGTGGGAGTTGGCACCCAGACCACTCCAAAGGGCAGACGTGGTCTGGGTGCCTGGAATGTCCCTTTAATCTAGCTATCGCTCCCAACATTCCACAGAAACTACTCTAACCAAAGTGACAAATGGCTTAATGATTGCAAAATCAAAAGGCCATTATTCCCCACTTATTTTTCTTTCTGCCACTTTTGACACTGTTAATCCTCTGCTTCTCCTCCCCACAATCTTGACCTCAGTGACACTGCTCTCTACTGGTTCTCTTCTTACTTCTCTAACCGCTCCTTCAGTAGCTCCTTGTCTGATTCTTCTCTAACTTTTCTACCTATCTTTGATGGAGTTTCTCAAGGCTCTGTACTTGGACCCCTATTGGTTACCTGATATCATCATATACCTTTTAATATCTCCTGTAAGCTGATGAAATCCAGATCGATTTCTCCTTGCCTCGTCTTTCTCTCCATCTGCTGGATTGTGTTACCAACTGCCTATTCTCTTTCTCTCACTGGATGACATAATGATTCCTATAATTCAACCTCTCCAAGACTAAACTCCTTGTCTTTCTTCCTCTAAGGTCAATAGAACAACCATAACCTCTACCCAACAAGCACGTTGTCTTGATGTGGTCTTTGATTCTGATCTTTCTTTTACACCTTAATTAATGTCTTTCAGCAAATGCTTTTCCATGAAAGCCATTTCTCACATTTACACCTTTTTAACTCAGGATATGAGTAAAATACAAGTCCATTGTCTTGTTGCTATTTTCCTTTAATATTGTAACACTCTGCTTATTGGCCTGGCAGCTGCCCAGGTTGTCCCTCTACAGTCTGTAATGAACACTTCAGAAAACAACTCTCAAGCCTCAGCCCTCTGACAGTCTCTTCACTGGATTCCTGTTTCATTTAGAATTCAGTTCAAAGTTCTTGTATTTACTAACAAAGCTCTGCATAACAGTGCTCTTGCTTATATCTCCTCCCTCATTAGCAGATAGGTTCGTGCCTGGCCTTTTTCACCCTGCACCATAGACTCTCATCTGCAGGACTTCTCCAGGACTGCCCCTTTGAAATGGAATGCCCTTCTTTGCCTTATTCAACTCCCAATGACAGCCTTCCTTAAGAAATAAATAATTCAAAGCAAGTTTTGTTTGTAGAAGCCTATCGACTGGTCCCTTAACGCCTCATCCCTGACAACCTTCTTCTGCTGTTTCCCATCCACTGTGCTCCTTCCTCCAAACAACCCTCCCATCATTTCAGATATATGCAGATTATATAATTCCCTTATTCCCCTTTGTGTATTTGTCCCTCAGCCTTTTAGATTATACACGTGCTTAGGCAAAGCCCTCTTCATCTACTGTCCCTGTAAATCAAATGTGTTTTATTTGAATGGCTTGTCTTGCTTTACCTGTTGTACAGTGTTGTGGAATAAATGTAATTTGTATTGTAATTCTACATAATCAGCTTTATTCCACTCCTAGAAGTAACATGGCCAATTAATTTGTGTCGGGGGCTGATTTTAAGTCTCTCTGTGAACATCCGCAAGGTCTGCTCAGAAAAGGCTTTTCGGAAACCTGTAGTTCATTATAAGCTTTGCGAAGCTTTGTGAAATGACAAAGTAAGTCAGGCAGAGATCAATTAGTCATGCCATTTTTTGGGTGCACCTGTAAGACAAAGTAGTTCCTAAGTGCACAGTTTATTTGTTGAGACTCTAAAATGTAGAAGTAACATGGCTGCTTTAATAGCTAATCGTGGAGTTTAGGACCAGTTGTACAAGCTTTCAATCAAACTGCCTGATGTCAGATGAAGCTCATAGATTTTTCTCCAAGATAGCTTCATCTGACATAAGGCAGTTTGTACAAAAAGTGTGTACAACTGGTCCTTTGTGAAGTAGTCAACTATATTCATTTGTATTCAGTCTGAATTGGTATCATGATGTAATCTACTGTTCATCTATATTTAGTTAAAGAATTGAAGTGCTGTTTAATTGTTGACACTGACTGATTAGGAAACTAAATGGTGGTGATTTATATAATTCTATCACCAAACATAAAACTTCTAGAGTTGTCTGACACCAATCTTAGGCTATTCTTGCAAATGCATAGGAGGTGCTCAAACATTTATTAGCTTGCTACACGTAATTCTGTAAGCTTTACATCTGTTTTTCATATTGGCAGCTTTCCATGCAACTAAATGGATGTTTAGACATAGTAATTAACTGTGTTGTTTAAACGTTATAGTATTCAGTTTGTATAAAGAACAGTACAAATAAAGGCCTAAAACTGAAGAGAAATAATGTTAATAGATTGATACACAACTGTAATAATAATATATGTTGTAGTTTTCCTATAGCATTTAAGTTATTTTTTATACTTAATTTTCAATATATATTCAGAGTATGTTGGCATAGAAGTATTAAATACATTAACAACATATTTATAATACAGAAAGTTCGATGTTATCTGTTTTTAGTTTTCTATTGTTAATAGACTCCTTCTGAAACTTGGAACATGTGGGAGGTAATTCAGCGGCTACCCAAAACAAATATTTTCCTCCTTTTTAACTTTGTCCCTCTTTTCTAAGAACTCTGGATTCTTGGCATAACTTACTGTACTAGTGAGTTTCATAGTATAAAGTTCACAGTAATGAGTCTTTAAACTATTTTTAAATGTTGTTAGAAATTACGGTGTGTAAATACATTTTCTTAAATATGTTGTTACTACTAAGTCATAAAGTTATACGAGATGTCCCAAAACAGCCCCGCTACCTGTATTTTGTGTATTGTATATAAAATAATGAATTAATAATATATATTTGTAACAGATGTTTTTAAGTATGTACATTATACATAATAAATTAGGTAAACTATAAAATGTGGATAAGTGCAAGATTATGCATCTTGGACGTAAAAACCCAAGGGCAGAGTACAGAATATTTGATAGAGTCCTAACCTCAACATCTGTGGAAAGGGATTTAGGGGGGATTATTTCTGATGACTTAAAGGTAGGCAGACAATGTAATAGAGCAGCAGGATATGCTAGCAGAATGCTTGGTTGTATAGGGAGAGGCATTAGCAGTAGAACGAGGGAAGTGCTCATGCCATTGTACAGAACACTGGTGAGACCTCACTTGGAGTATTGTACGCAGTGCTGGAGACCGTATCGTCAGAAGGATATTGATACCTTAGAGAGAGTTCAGAGAAGGGCTACTAAACTGGTTCATGGATTGCAGGATAAAACTTACCAGGAAAGGTTAAAGGATTTTAACACGTATAGCTTGGAGGAAAGACGAGACAGGGGGGGATATGATAGAAACATTTAAATACATAAAGGGAATCAACACAGTAAAGGAGGAGACTATATTTAAAAGAAGAAAAACTACCACAACAAGAGGACATAGTCTTAAATTAGAGGGACAAAGGTTTAAAAATAATATCAGGAAGTATTACTTTACTGAGAGGGTAGTGGATGCATGGAATAGCCTTCCAGCTGAAGTGGTAGAGGTTAACACAGTAAAAGAGTTTAAGCATGTGTGGGATAGGCATAAGGCTATCCTAACTATAAGATGAGGCCAGGGACTAATGAAAGTATTTAGAAAACTGGGCAGACTAGATGGGCCGAATGGTTCTTATCTGCCGTCACATTCTATGTTTCTATGTTTCCATAAACAATGTTTAAAATAATTTATAAAAGGTTTAAAAGAAAGTGGATCCTACAAAATGTGATATATTTTTGACACGTAATTTTACCTACAATGACTGTTTACTAAAAGTTTTACCAATTCCAAAATTTGTTTAACTACCTCAATTTTAAGTCATGAATTTGTGACCATGAACTGTGTGTACCTTACCCTCTATCTCATATTCTATAATTGAGTTTTAGCCAATTCCTGTAAAATGTGAGCTAAGCATATTTTAAAGGCTTAATATGTGATCTAGATTTTCTCACAATATCAGAGAGAAGGGGACGAGTTTGAGCAACACAGATGTAATTGGTAATAAAGAAAATCTGTGACAATTAAAGGGTGTCTCTGTCACCTCAAACGTATCTTTCTCATACTGCTTCCTCTTTATTTCCTCTCTCAGACTATGTTCTTCTGTTCTTCATTTCTGATTTATTTCTCTATAAAACATATTACGTAGTAGAGACAAATCTTGACAAAGGATGGTGTTTAAGGTAAGCGCTACTTAATTTGTCAAGTTTGTTAAGCTAACCAAGCAAGTAGAGTTTGCCTTAAGGCCCACACTTTGTCAAGATTTGCCAGGCATAGGAAAAATATATAGGACAAAGTACTTTCTATGTCGCCTTATGTTTTAAAAGCATATAGATCAGAATATTGTCATCTAAGGGTATCAAGTACAGCTGGGGATCAGCATGCTTTCTCCTCATTCAACACCAGAACACGGAGCTCAGGGTGACAGAGGCATCAGAGATCGAAGCAATTCTTACTACTCTAGGCCTAAGCCTTGATGCAACGCCTGCACCTACAATGTGGGACCCAGCTAAAATCGGCCCATTCACCCAGGCGACCAAGAACTCAACTAGCCGGGCAGCTACCTGACTTTGGCGGTTATCTTTTCTTATGTTTTATCTTTTTATATTTTAGAGCCCATGACCCCCATGGTGCCAGCCTTTCTCATATTCATATCTGCCGAATAATTCGTTTCATTTTTGTTTAAAGCTATGCACTATATTGCAGGAAAGGGCCTTCACCGCCCCTATCACTCCTAGGCCTAAGCGGGCCTATGACCTACAATGACCTATAGGTGTATTTCAAACCTTTCACAGCAATCTATTTACTTCTCCACTTAGGTTCAACAGGATCCCATAGAGAAAGTTTGATTTATAAGAATATAGCTCAGCAAGTAACAGAAAGGCATCATTTAAACTTCTACATGATCTTTATCAAGCCAAACGTCTCACAAATAACACACAATAACATGAATATAGCTGCAAAAACTGTATGTAAATTAAGCGTACTAACAAACAATGATACCAAATAAACTAATACAGAGTTTAGACTCCAAATATAATTTTCTCCCTTGGATCAATAGAATTAAAAAATCTTGTATAAAAAATCTCAAAATTTGAACTCATTTGGGCACCTAGAGTTTTAAATACTAAAGAAAATAAAGGTCTCCAGGAAATATATTATATGACACACTTTACCGGTGTGTCTAGGGATTATGTTGGACTTAATATATTTAGTCTTGGGACAGAGTCTAACCTTACATCACTAGAGGCAAGATTTTGGACTATGGGTCATTCTCACTTTATACAGCAGGTTGTGTATCAGATATTCTTCTGCGAAGGGTGGGGCACTTTAGCTAAAAGTATATAGTACTAAAATACCTTTTCAATTCTTAGAAGATTAAAAAAATTATAGATTAGAAATAAGATACTTTGCCCTTGATTTAATATTTTTGATAAAGCCTTGGTATTGTTAAATAAATATTTCAAGATCATTATTTCTGTCTTAAAACTGAAGTAGCAGAACTATGCAACAAAATGTTACATTTGCAGTAAATCGCTATTTAATAAACCAACCACAAAAAATGCTGTTGTTCTATGTTCCTTAAAAATCATTTTAGCAGCTTACGTTATAATATTGTTTTAATGATTATATATGGACTGCAAGATAATTAACATCAGTAGACCAATGATATGACAAAAAGAATAATTGTTTAATTTCTAATTTGCAGTAACATCAACATGCAAGCTACAGTCTGCTAGGAAGCACAATAGCCCTCTTTTTTTTTTTTTTTTTAACAATTGTATTCATATGTACTGGCTAGAATAGACCATCATTAACTCAAATGGGACCCTAGATAAAATTCAGCTGGAGGGATTTTCTTTATAAAATACCGCAAGTCTGTTAGAGCAAATTGTTGTATATAAGACATGTCTATGTTTTAGTACCTTTTCCTTATATAAATGTTTTCCAGTTTGTACTCTGTATTTTTGAGATGGCCATTTCACAATAAAAAAAAAAAATTGAACTGCAACTGAACTGGTCAAAAACTGGGCCATGTAATCAAAACAAACACATCAATTCCCCAAAAGGGAATCATTTTGTCATCTTCTAAGGAGAGGAAGCTGTATCTTCTGAAAGATAAGACCCGTCATCATTTTTATTTATTACTGTAAAATAAAACATTACATGTAATTTATCCTCTTTGTGTATTATTGTGTACTGAATACATGTACGTTAGAAATTATTTTAACATATCTCTTGACTTACCCCTGCTCAATGGAGGCAGTTATACCATCTTTGGTTAGAAATGATACCATGCACAATCTGAAGTTGTGAAATGGTCCCATGGTACATTTTTGAGTTGCCAGTCACTTGCAAAAGATGTTGGGATTTGTGAAGGCACATTAGCTCACAATTACACTTTTTGATCAAGTGAGGGTTGTTTCTGATCAAAGAGTATTCCAAATTGCTGCCTCTGTGGAACACGGGTAAACCATAAATTCCAGTGAGATGAGTTTTTTTTTTTTTACTTATATGTATGTCTTGCAAAATAATATACAGAGGCTATATTCATGACCATTGTTTTCAAAATGTTTGTGACACCTCTGTCATCCAAATAAGATACGTTGAACAGAAAAAAGTAACTAGGTTTACTTATTAAGTTTTAAGTATATTTTATTTCTACTAATTTATATTGTTAGCATTTTAAAATGTAATCATGTCACAAAATGTAGAGCACCATTTATTAAAATTATATTGAATTTAACATACGAAAACATCAAAGCATTAGGTGGCTGTTCAATTGAATACATAACTACTATCCAAATATTTAATACATACAGATCTTAAAAAAGGCTTATTAATAATGTAAGTAACAGGAAAAAAAAATGGTCCATTAAGGTCAGGTTAATTGATTTTTTTTGTCTCCAAGAAATTTAGGATAATGGGTTAATTATGTTTTACATCAATGTCATTTTAGAGACTGTGGTTTTTATGTTCAATTATTTATTGGATTGGAGAATTAGCTACAGAAAGCAATTATTATGATCTTAAAAAAAAGAAAAACAACCTCACAATGATTATATTATAAAACCCTCCATTCCAAGATAGCCAATATATAAAGCTGAATGAAAGTGAAATGTGTATGTATAAAAAATGCTAATATATCGAATTAGGCAGACAGGAACATTTGTGTTGTGTCAATTAAAGCCAACCCACAAATAAAATATGTTTATCTTGATTACATTATTGTCTGCTTATATGTGTGAGATTGAGAGATCACTTTCATTTGCAAATATGCTAAATGATTTAATCATGACAAGCAAATAATACATCATCCCACAAACATACTGTAAATTACTTGAAAAGCATTCCCTTGGGACGTTGCTGGCATTTCTCTAGTTAAAGCTTTTGCTCAAAAATACTTCTATCTTTACTTTCAGAATTATCTTTTTCTTTATTTATTCAGGTATTATAAAGGGGAGAAGGGAAGTTGACAGTAGAAATAGAGAGGTTAAAAATATGTGTTGGCAGGACCAGACTAGGGGAATGAAGTTGGATAAGTTTTCAACCCCCCTTCATGACTACTCTCCTGCAACTGTCAAACATAACTTTCTAAGTTCTCAGGGATTACTTTTCTAGCAACCTATTTCTTTACCCCTACTTATACCCTTTGTGTCACTATACCCTATTCTCTCTAGCATGTAAGTTCATTGAGCAGGGCCCTCCACCCCTCTGTTCCTGTGCGTCCATTTGTCTGGTTACAATTACGTATCTGTTAGTCCACCCATTGTACAGCTCTTTAAACGCTATATAAATGCTAAAATAATAATTATGATAACAATAAGTTGGGAGGTGAGGGGATCAAGGAAATTTGGTAGGGTGAGAGCATTGAAGAAGTTGAAAGACATCAAACAGCAGAATAAAAGTAATGGAAAAACACTGCATGTTATTTTCAGATCAGACGTTCGACTAAATTCTAGACCCGGCAACATTTGGACCAACCAAATGGATCTTTGTCATGCCTTTGCCGTTTTCTAGGCTAGCTAAATTAGAGATTGCCTTCAAGTCTGCCATTGTAATCTAAACAATAACATTAGATTCTTAGTATTTCATTTTTAGTGAATAAGCCCCAATGTATCGTCAGGGTGGATTCACTGTATGGTAACTAAAGCAGATTCTTCAGTATTAAGCTGCATATGTATATATAGCAAGTACACTTTGATTTGAGAGCTGATGTTTCATATTGAAGAGAATATATTTCCCAGTGCTGGTTATATTAGCATATTGTAATAGCACACCCTTCTAGTATGATATTAATGTTTGGCCACTGATTCAACAAAAATCTAATTTTTAAAAGTTGTTAAAATTAGATATTGGATGTTATGCATGCAGTGCTCAGTTCATTCATGATTCATTAGGTTTGCTTGCCTTGATTATACGTAGGTCACATTAAGAAATCTGTTTCTGTTCACCTCATTAAGTAATTTGTCTGATACTAAAACAGCGCAACCTCTAACTGAAAAAGTAACCATTAAAAAATGTGCATGTTAAATATACCTCTTAATGAAATGTTAACACTGCATTAATAAGCTGCGTGCTACTTAAAATAAAAACATGTATTGGAGATACAAAGTTAAAGATTAAGGTCGGGAATGTTAGTTCCTTCAATCTGTGTGCCAACGTTAAAATATTATAATATAATATTATCTCTATATATGATGGGACTATTATTTCAACAGCTAGATTGTGTTCTCCAAACCTAACTAAAGTAGATGCATTCATGTCCTCGTCTTGGCAAGATAAGTGGGCTTCAATATTCGCAGTTAATGATATGCTGATAGTGGAACAGAATGGTGGTCGGGGTGTAGGGTAGGGGTGGGGTGAGACAGGTACAGTATGATGCAGCAGCATTTCTCCTGGAACCAATGACCTGTTGCTACTTTGAGATTAAGGAAACCAAACCAGATTCTTAGCGGTAACCTTTACACTAGCTCTAACCACAACCCTAAATTTTTATTTTTTTAAAAAAAACTTGCCCTAATTTAGTTATTTCGTGATATAAAAGCTGCAGAGCCACAAAGAATATACTATGGATACAAAGATAATACAGAATACAAAATGGTGTCTTAAGAGTGCATTAAAAATAATGCCATTTTGGGATTCTGGAAACTGTTACAAATTTAACTTTCAGTCTTTGTTACTGAACAGAACAAATACAAAATGAATCAGCTATGTAGCACCTTGCTTGATCTGACATAAATTATTTTATTAAGACATTCCTATAAAAGCAATTAAAAAAAATTTAGATTTTGTTGATAGAACCCCTTTGTTTGTTTGCAGTTAGTACTTTGGGTTGACCCAATACACTTTTTGTATTTCGCATCCAACTTGATATTTTTTGCACAACCTAATTTGTTTTGCTCTTTTGTGTTAGCTACACAGATCATTAACACTCTCTAAGAGGATAGTATGAAACAGTGGTAATGTTCACACAATCTTACAGGTAGTAAAAGACCAGAAAGCTGTTTGTTTTGATCTATATAAACTGAACATAGATTGTGGTACTAGGTAACAACCCACCGATTCGTTTTGGCCGTCACTTTTTTAAATCTCATACTTGTTTTACATACACTGTTAGCATTCAGTATGTTAGGGTATTTCAGGTACCTATTACCTCTTTTTAGAGTCTTCCAAACTAAAACTTAAAATGAATGTTTCTTTCCTCTTTATTTAATTAATGAATTTATTTTATGGCTTTTATCACGCTGACTCTTTCCTTTATCTTGTCCTGCTTTCACGAATTGTATTAAGTCTTCCAAGCATACTTAGGAATTCAGTTTAAATTAATTCTATTTACATTTTATCAAACCAATTACACAATGCTATACTTTATTAAACTTATTAAACTACAGCTTTTTATCTTGTACCCGATGTCAATTTCGTACCGTCATATACTGAATGTGATTTTCCATTATACGTGTCGCTTGTACTCTGTATAACTTACTGTAATGTAATGAAATTTGGGTAGAATAAATATCCCCATTGATTCAGCTCACAAGAGTTTATTATTAGGTATTACTAGCCATTGAAATGCATGTAGTTGTTGTACAGAACATTTAATGACACCACGATGCTCAAGAACAAATAGTAATAAACATTCCTGAAATATTTAAGCTGTAAACAAATTAACACTTTCCTCCGGAATTGTTGAACCAATATGCAGAAGTGTGAATACCAAAAAGATGGAGCAAATACAAAACATATAGTAGTATGATTACCTTATCTAAAAGGTATACTAAAGTGTCCTCAGGTTTGTGAAAAATTACAAACACAATATATTATAACAAATAAATAAATAAATAAATATATGTGTGTTTGTGTGTGTAACCAAGTAGCATAGAGATAGCACTCCCAGGACTCCAAAGGTATTAAAAAAAAATGTAACCTTTATTTTCTTAAAGGGACACTATAGTCACCCAGACCACTTCAGCTCAATGAAGTCGTCTGGGGGCCAGGTCCCTAAGGTTTTAACCCTTCAGATGTAAACATAGCAGTTTCAGAGAAACGGCTATGTTTACATAGCAGGGTTAATTCAACCTCTAGTAGCTGTCTTCCTGAAGGATAATCTGATGAAAGTTTGGGTGACAAACTGAAACGTTGATCTTAATTTAAGAAAATAAAAGTTACATTTTATTTTTAATACCTTTGGAGTCCTGGGAGTGCTATCTCTATGCTACTTGGTTATATTATGCTGACAAGCACCAGGCAAAGACACCAGTAAGTTGGAGTGCAAGACTATTTTTTTCTGTATATATTCATGGTATTATATAGATATATAGTATTATATGGCAGATTATCGTCTAACACAATAATATATTAATATATCTATGGTAAAAAGGGTTACACTGCTCAACAAATCCAGTAGGCTAGACCTTCAACCTTCAGAAAGATGACTAAAAAAAGTAAAAATTGACTTCCATACAAAATAAAAACAACAAAAATAAAAACAAAAAGAACACATTTAATTAAAAACTTAATTGAAAAAGAATAAAATGTATTTTGCCAGCTCCCATAGACCTGTATTTAACTTCCTGAATAGTGAGAGTTACATTCCCTCTGTAGGTGTGTATCTCTCAGCCAATCATCAGTTTCTTAGTGGGTGAATTCACTTGCTATTGACCCATACGCACCCAAAGTTATGAGAGCATGACTTAAGCTACAACTGTAGACCTTCAGGCAACGTGAAGCCCAAAATATACAACAGAAATTGTCTGGAACATTTCATGCAGTCATCTGGGCCCTGACACCATAGAGAATGTACTAATACTAGCAGTGCGGTCTGGGATTATTTTAAAATGTTAAAATATCCCAGGTCACGCAATTTTTAACCCAGACTTCTAGATGGAGTTACTCATACACTACCTGGCTTACATGAGTCAATTAAAACCATTTAAAGGGAAACTAATAATTATCTTCTAATTGGATATGGCATGGCATTGTATAGAGGGTTTGTCACACTGTGATCAGGGAGAAAAACAAAAGATAAGAATTTGAGACAATATGTGATTAAGAAGTAAATCAATAATAAAGTATTTAGACCTACCAGAGGTTATCTACCAGAGGATGTAGGTAAATATCACAATGAGATAAATATCTACGGAACTTGTAGAATCTTGCACTCTTAAAATAGCAGTTTTATATTTTTTATTTTTTTTTTATTAGGACAGCCTGTGTGAAGGTAAACATTCATATGTATTGCAATGCTTTTTTGATATGTATTCAAACAAAATATATTTAATACTTTTAATGCTAGGCAAAATCCTTGAAAGTTCAAAATAAGTGGTCAGGTAGATACTCTTAAAATTTCTAATTCTTGAATTATATATAGTATGAGTTAGTTAGGTAGGTAGAAAAATAAACAGTTATTTTCTGTGTGCTTCAATAGAAAACAAATTCTATAGCAGACTTTAATTACGCGCACCACCAGTTAGTTGTTTTACGTGCAATGTGCTGATGCACTTACTAGGTGATAACACGTCATTATTGATATTTACTAAGGTAAAGACATTGACTACAATCTCTCCTATATTATCCTACAACAAGTCACTGCAGGTGCCAGTTTTATAAATGGACTGTATCAAAATGTACTAGGAAATATAAATAATTGATTACAAGAGAAACGTGTAATACATGCATTCTTTGACAGTATTGTGGTTTCTTATAGAACTTAATATTTAAGTACTTGATACATTTTTTTTTGTAATTTGAATATTTTGGATTAAAATGTTAAATTCCCTAATCAATTTTTGAAAAGTCAAAGTTTAGAGAATCCCCCCATAAATTTGGGTGAATTGAGTAAAAATGGTCTTCAAGGCCTTCATTGAAACTTTCATGCTATATTCTAGTTTAAGCATTTGTTAAGAAGTAATACCTGTCTGTAAACCTTCAACATGTACTTTCAACCTTGAATACGGTTATTTGCAATTATAGTTTATGTAACAAACAATACCAAAGTTTTAATAGTTTAGCCTATGCTACTCATCACCTTCACAGGGTTGATAGCATCTCATTGATGGATACCAAACTAACACATCTCGAGAGACAAAGTGTATATCTATGCTAAAAGTAGTAGCCATGGTGAGGTGCTTGGGGAACAAAGTAATATGTTCTCATTTCAAACCAAAAAGAAAAATTGTTCTTCCTAGCATACAAAGTCTCAAGAAATGTAATGGGGAATACCCCTAAGCATGTGCTTTTTAAACAAAGTAATATGTTTTTAATTCATGAAATGAATTTAATAAATATATTTAGAGATGTTCACATTGGCTGCATTGTACCTTGTAGTCTTTTGTCAGCTATTAATTATTTTTTAAAAAATGTACGGTAATATCACGTTGTCACAGATTTCCAATGTTAGCACAACATGTTTTGTTATAGAAGTGTCGCATTCATGTATGACTATCCACCACTACTTGATTATTTGCAAATTTTAAAAAGCTATCTTGCCTTTCTTGGGTAGGACAAAGCTTTGGGTTACTATTATTTAGACACTTAATGCATGTTTTCTTACACGGTTAACACACACACGTATCCAAAAAAATTATGAATAAAAACATTAATTAAATATAAAATCAAATAATAATAATAATAATTGGACTGTTGGTTGGTAGTGCTTTTATTTTACTGTGAACAACTTCTAAAATGTTAATCACAGCTTAAATGTGAAAATTGCATAAGAAATTTGTGCTTCCAAATTAAAATAGATAGCAATTACCAGAAACCCTTCTAGACTTCAATATAATTCATATTATTATTCATCATAAGATTTAAAATGGTTAATGCACAGTGAACAATAAAAAAGTTCCTTTCTAACTACAATAAGGTTGTATAGGAGTAGGTAACTTATTTTTTGGGGGTTACAGTAGAAGGGCGTAGGTCATATCTTGATTATTTTTTTACAGGATGGGATGTGGTTGTAACTTCCCAATCCACTAATTGTGGACTTTAAAGTTTGGATTTTTTAGAGCGAAGATACATTGGAAGTTCACTGGAAATGACTGTTTCTGTTGGGCAATAAAAAAATAGTCCATAATATAATACCCTTTTTTAGGGAAATTGAAAGCATTCTCTGCCCACTTTAACATCTTTAATTGCCAACCTTCACAATAATAGGCCGGGCCTCTTCTGTCTAAAAAGGGGTGCAGGGAACTACTCCTTTTATTTACTCCTCTACCTTCTTTGTATATGTTAAGGTGGGATATAGAGGGCAAAGAACCTCTTCTCTCTTCTCTGGTTTTATAGTTACCATGACAGCTGTGTAGTCATGAATGTGTATTTTAATGTAATTGTCTCTAAATAATTCAGTTTTTTTCCTTTAGGTTCACAGGTCCACTGACAATAAACAACCTGTTTAAGACCACCCTGTCAATGAGCCTGTGCACTGTTCATGAGCTGGCACCAACCTGTCAAGCTTATGTGCCTTGCATGTTTCTACTAACCAATTGTTGGGGTCTCAGAATATCCAGCTTAACTCAGCACTGCTTTTCCACTTACCTTTACGGGGAATTCTTTCAGAATCTACAAATTTGATCCTTATACTCATCTTGTTTATTGCATTTCTCCATCGGGCTTGAAATGTTTCCAACTCAGCTGCTGAAAGCTAAAGTAACTCTATTTTTGTACTCAGCTACAGCCAGACGATTTTGCTTTCCATATGTTATACTATTTTGCAGGAATCACTGATTTGACTCAAGATTTGGGTAAATCCCCATTTTCTGTTACTTTTTTACATTTGAACAAACTTCAATGAACTTTGTTTGTTTTACTACTACTAATTGGCTAATTAATTTACAAGGTGAAACATCCTATTTTATTTAGCAAGGGCTGATTTCTATTTTTCTTTATTTTGTTCAAAATCAGGTTCTGATTCAAACTGTCTGTTTTAAAAAAACAAAAACAAAAACAAAAAAAAACCTTCATGTTTTTTTTTTTTTGCCAGGACAAGTTTGTGCAATTTGATATATTATTTTTCCTGCTTGATCTGTAAGGAACTTGATCTGTAAGGTATTTTATTTTTACTAACATTTTGTAGGGTAATTGGAGCATTTAAATTCTACTGGTTAAAGCAGAGCTATGCTTTTTTAACTGAACTCAATGATTAACAAAACAGTTTTAGGCAGTTTGCTTATGGTAAAGTGAGGGGAGATGAGCTTAGGATTGGCTATTTCTATTTGGACTCTTTCCTCAGATTTACCCCGGCTTATTTCAGATGTATTTTGCAGCTAATCATGTAAGAAATCAGCTTTTAATCTGGGTAGATGTTTTGTTGTCTTGTTTTTTGCCATTAAATGAATCGCCATATGCACATTTATTATTATTGTAAGACAACATAACTAATTTAACTACTTCTTAATCTTGCTCTGCAAAATTCCATCAGAAGAATATTAATTATTTAAGCAGGGTGACCTGAGTTTGCTTTTCATGAGAGGTGTTCTCTCAATCACCAAACCCTGCTGCTTCCATCTTAAGTATATAGCCCACACCCATCCCTATATAATGCCAAATGAAGCTAAGGTGCTGGTTATCCTCTCTCACCTTGACTACTGTAATCCACTTCTTATTGGGCTTACTCATTCACAGCTTGGCCCATTACAGTCTGTAATGAATGTCGCAGCAAGATTTATCATCCTGTCTGCCCCCACCTGCCACACCACCCTGCGCTCTCAGTCCCTGCATTGGCTTCCCGTAAGATATAGGGCTCAATTTAAAATTCTGGAACTTGCTTCTACATCTCTACATAACACTACTCCTACCTGCCTATCTGCACACAAGTAGGTCCCTGCTCTCTGCTGAAAATCTGTGTCTGTCCTCTGTACATACTTGCACCTCTGATGTCCACATTCAAGATTTCGCTAGGGTGGCACCATTTCCATGGAACTCCCTTCCCTGGTCCTTTAGACTCTCACCCAGTCTCCATTTCTTCAAAGATGCATTGACAATGCACTTCTTTATAAAGGATATCAATTAAACTATTATTATATACCCTCCCCAAACCCTGGTACCCCACCTGCTTCCTCTCCTGCAACTGTGACATTCACAAAAAATAAACGAAGTCTGTTTCTGTGCATCCATAGTCCACCTATGGTATTACATTTCTTGGTGCTTTATAAATAATAATAATAATTACAAGGAATAACCACATGGAATATATCAAAATGCATATAGTATGGGATTCTAAAACATAATCTACCTATAACTTGAATACACACACACATATATAATTCACCTTAAATGGGCCTTAAATGTGTGTGTGCGTGTCAATGTATGTGTGTGTGTGTGTGTGTGTGTATATACTTATGCACTCACACAGGCTCTTACATACACAGACTCAGAGAGAGAAAGAGAGGAACAAAGAATAAACCAGCAGCTGCAAAATATTCAAAGAGTGAATTAGAAAATCAATGCAAATGAAGCACCTGACTCCAATGACCTTTGCCCAGGAGTTCTTAAGTGCTCATTTAAATGTAGTTATAACCAGATCGTTACATTACATATTCAAGCTTGGTTGGTAGTCCAGATTATTATTTTTATAAATATTTAAATAACCCAGTTCATACAGATATAGTATCATAAGATTGGTGTAGAATGATGTTGTATTTCTAATAAAACACATAATTTAGAGAGGTATATGGGATGTACTAAATACTTTAACACCAGTGCTGTGCATTGATTATGGAGTTGTCTGCTATTTACTAAAGCCAGATAGGAGTTCTTTGTTGTGAGGCATAATTGGTAAATGGTTCCCTTGGGGCTTTGTTTATCTTTTGTTGGACAGCATGAGTCTTTACCTTGTAAGTATTCAGTATTGGTTGCCTTAATTGACATACAAATGTAAGAGGCTTTATTTTCTCATCTAACAGTGGGAAACAAAATCAAGTACTAGAACTTCAGATGTGTGGCAAAACAAGCTAAATGTAAATAGCACAAAATAAACAAACAATAATATGACAATCTTTTTATATTACAGACCTTTTTCAAAACCATGTTTAGTTTTCATTGCATAAATTGTGTCTTCCCATTGATGCATCCATGCGAGTGTCTTCTACAAAAACACTTATGTCAGTTTTTTTATGCACAGATCTGCGTATTTTGGTTCTGCCGATATTATTTTGTTTGTGTATTGTCTTTTTTATATTCACAATGTAAAATTTAAAATGTAAAATATATTGGAAATAAACAAATGATGTGAGAGCAATAATAGAAATAATAATAATTGTACTAAACTCAATTATCTCCAGGCACAAAAAAACATAAATTTCTACAAAACCCAGAAAGTACCTTAAAGCCCATGGAAACCGCACATAAGTAAATTTTCCATGAAAGCCCCGATCTGGGGGACCAACATATCCAAAAAGGACCTAGATCAGTTCAGGGGTTCGGAATTTCCATGGAAGTCATAACTTTGACCGATTGCCCACAAGATCTTGTGCCCAAAATAGTACCACAGTTTCAGAGGTGGCGATCAGTCCATTTCGGGAAGTCTAAAAACTGAACAAATTAACAAACTGTTCTCCTGGCTCATGGGTAGCGTTTGTTCCCCTAATTAGTGGGAACAAAACTACCGAATAGCGCTGTCCTGGCTGGTCGGTGAAAAGAAGCAGGCGTTCACGAAGTTGACCGGTGTTCGGGAAGTCGAGTGTCTGATTTTAGTTCCAGACACTCGATGACCAAGTTCTGCTGCCTCTTTTTGTGCGAACAAGATGGCCGCCATTTTCTCCAACACTTGGGGTTTGGCCATTCGAATGGCGGCCACACAGGGAGAGCACTTAATTTGCGGTTTCCTTTGTAGTTAATGAGCCAGGGGGGTGGTCAGTGTTCGGTAGTTTTATCTACTGAGCGAGAAATTCCAAGTTAACAAATAAAACAGGGTAGCTTTTTCACAACTAGCCCAAAAACCTCTGTATGTATTACAATTCAAGAACAATATTACAAAATACTGTTTCATTACTAGCACATACGTGCATATGTGGTGGTCACATCCTAAGGTTATAACATTTTGTTTTTGTATTAATAATTTTTAATAGATAAGTGCATGATGATCTATTGGTATATCTCTTATTCAGACCAATGGAAGGCATGAGCTCTCTAGAGCAAATATTTCTTAATAAATTATACTGGCGCATAGATGAGTCTTGGCCCAATCTTTGCTACAAATAGCATTACCCTCTAGGAAGATGGTTCTGCTTAAAATAAATCAACTCAATAAATTTTCAGCTTGACAAAGACCTCTTTGCAGATTGAAACATTGCTGCTCCTTTTTTTGTTCTATTAAAACTGCCTGTGGCTTTAACACCTTGCGTGCCTGGAGAATTTCTTGTGTTGCCTTATCGTTGTGGGATTGCTGAGATTGAATGTGGCTCCTATTGTCATTTCTGCTTAAAATAATTGACAATTTTCTGAAGGATAAACTCACTGCTCAAGTAAGAAACATAGAAACATAGAAACATAGAATGTGACAGCAGATAAGAACCATTCTGCCCATCTAGTCTGCCAATTTTCTAAATACTTTCAGTAGTCCCTGGACTTATCCTATAGTTAGGATAGCCTTATGCCTATCCCATGCATGCTTTAACTCAATTACTGTGTTAACCTCTACCACTTCAGCTGGAAGGCTATTCCATGCATCCACTACCCTGATAGTTCCTGATATTATTTTTTAAACCTTTGCCCCTCTAATTTAAGACTATGTCCTCTTTTTGTGGTAGTTTTCCTTCTTTTAAATATAGTCTCCTCCTTTACTGTGTTGATTCCCTTTATGTATTTAAATGTTTCTATCATATCCCCCTTCTCTCGTCTTTCCTCCAAGCTATACATGTTAAGATCCTTTAACCTTTCCTGGTAAGTTTTATCCTGCAATCCATGAACCAGTTTAGTAGCCCTTCTCTGAACTCTCTCTAAAGTATCAATATCCTTCTGGAGATACGGTCTCCAGTACTGCGTACAATACTCCAAATGAGGTCTCACCAGTGTCCTGTACAATGGCATGAGCACCCTATACAACCAAGCATTCTGCTAGCATTTTCTGCTGCTCTATTACATTGTCTTTCTACCTTTAAGTCATCAGAAATAATTACTTCTAAATTCCTTTCCTTTAGATGTTGAGGTTAGGACTTTATCAAATATTCTGTACTCTGCCCTTGAGTTTTTATGTCCAAGATGCATTATCTTGCACTTATCCACCTTAAATGTCAGTTGCCACAAATCTGACCAATTTTCTAGTTTACCGAAATAATTTGCCATTTGGTTTATACCTCCTGGAACATCAACCTTGTTACATATCTTAGTATCATCAGCAAAAAGACATACCTTAGCATCAAGACCTTCTGCAAGATCACTAATAACAATATTAAAGAGAATGGGTTCAAGTACAGATCCTTGAGGTACCCCACTGGTGTCAAGCCCATGCTTCGAATATATTCCACTGACTGCAACCCTCTGTTGCCTGTCACTCAGCCACTGCCATTCAACAATATTGGAATACAAACTTAAAAATTGCAGTTTATTGATAAGCCTTCTATGTGCAACAGTGTCAAAAGTCTTACTGAAATCTAGGTAAGCAATGTCTACTGCACCATTCTGATCTATTATTTTAGTTACCCAATCAAAAAAAAAAATAAGATTAGTTTGGCATGATCTCCCTGAAATAAACCTATGTTGTCACTGATTTTGAAATCCATGTGATTTTAGATGTTCATCAATCGTATCTTTTAACATGGTTTCCATTACTTTCCCCACTACTGTAGTAAGGCTTACTGGCCTATAGTTGCCCAATTCCTCCCTACTACCTTTCTTGTGAATAGGCACAACATTCGCTAATTTCCAATCTTCTGTGACTACTCCTGTTAACAATGATTGGTTAAATAAATATGTTAATGGTTTTGCTCTTTTAATAACTTTGGGTGTATTCCATTAGGTCCCATTGACTTATTTGTCTTTACTTTTGACAGTTGAAATAGAACCTCTTCCTCTGTAGACTGACATGTAACAAATGACTCATGACTTTTCCTAACTGAGGCCCCTTTCCTTCATTTTCATCTGCAAATACTGAACAAGAATGTTCTTTGAGGCAGTCAGATAGACCTTTCTCCTCTTCTACATACCTTCCTTCTTTTGTTTTTAATCTAACTAATCCTTGTTTTACTTTCCTTTTCTCATTTATGTATCTAAAAATGTTTTGTCCCCTTTTTTATTGACTGTGCTATTTTCTCTTCTGTGTGTGATTTGGAAGCTCTTATAAGGAATTACCCATTCCTCATTTCAAAAGATATGGCTCCAGTAGGTGGGTGGTGCTTCTTGGATTTCTTTCCTTGCACTGGTGCACCTTTTTCTCTCTTCTGTTTGCCCATTTAATCTATCCATATCTATTTCAATCAACATTCCCTTCAATCTATACCTACCCTTTTTTTGCCTGCAAGGTTCTCCCTTTTCTCTTATAATGAAATTGCAGGACAGCGATGCATGCCCATACATTTGGTATAATACTATGATTATTGAAATTGTCTGATTTTGCTGCCTGACACAAATAACAAATATAATAAAAAAACAACAAAACAAAATTATCTGGGACCAGGTCAAATTCCTCACCCTCAAATACTAGGAGTGAAAGAGTGGCATGCCCTCTCACTCTGGCAACACTGCTGTCTGCAAGGTGTGGCATTTACATTTTCAATGTAAAACTGCTTTGCTGTTTCAAAATGTATCCCTCACTAGAATGAATGAGGGGCATGGAGTACCTTACACTAAGTTCTTAATATATGAAATCACCTAACCCTTAATCCCACAGCACGTACATTTATGGAAAGAAAGCAGCAGACAGCATCTCACATACCATCAGAAAACCACAGGGTTTGGGCTAGAAGGAAGTCTTTCACTTCCTTTTAACAGTAAAATTAAATGGAGTTTAACAGAAATAGAGGGATGACCAGACACATTTTTGGGAAGACAATATGTATTTCTTTATTTAAGCTCATTTTTCCTGTAGCCATTAAATGACAATCATTGCATCAAAATCATTACCACCCATTTGCACTGTATACAAATGCTTAATGATCACTAACTCTTTATAGAAGCCTTGGCAGTGATGTCCTTTGTAGGTTCCCCTTCCAGTGTGTTCATTATTTTGTTGGTAGCTCTGTTAAGTCAGGGGAGAGTAACCTATCACACGTCTTTCGAAATGGACCCTTTATGCCATTACAGAAACCTGTTTTTTTTGTATCAAATAACTTCTTTATAACAATAACTATTTTTATATGTTGTGGTTATCCTTTTTGCTCTTTTTTTGTATTAAAACTTTTCTCACCGAAGAAAAAAAGAACCAGTTCAAATTCAATTTTAGTATTTGCTGTGTCCATTTTTCATGCTTTATTTTAAGAACAGCTTCATTTCAACATCTTGAACCACATAAAAATATGTCATTTGCAAACAGAAAAATAAAAAATATGGTTATTGTTTCCTGAAATGAAATCTTTCAGGAAAACTATTTTTTACATTTTTCAAACTGACAAATCCATAACATCCAGATGTTGATCATTAAATTCCGCACTGTTGTAATTTTTTATGTTTGTCTCTTTGTGTCTCTCTTACTCTTTTATCCTTCCCCTGACTCTCAAAAGAATGGCCTATAGCGTTTTTTCTGCAGCCCATATGTTACAATAAGGCAAAATGTATTAATATAATGTTTTTAATAATATCAAAGATGCTTTAACAATATTTGCATGATTGGACTCTGGAGCAATGGCAATGTAGTTTATGGAACAATTGAAGAGACACTATAGGCACCCAGACCACTTCATTGAGATGAAGTGGTCTATGTGTCATGCTCTGTCGTATAGCCCTGCAACTGCAAGTATTGCTGTTCTCCAGTAATGGCAATGTTTGGAGTGCAGGGCTAAAATGCCTCTAGTGGCTGTCACAATGACAGCAGGGGGGGGCGGCCACCTACAAGTAGAGCAACATTATAGTGTTCTGAATACATGTTTGTACTCTTAACACTATATTATTCTTTTAATCATGCTTCTGTCTTGAATTATAGCTATTATCTCCCTTTCCATATTATGCTTGGTATAGGAAGAATAATTGTGTGGGGCATTTTTTCTCTTGGTGCAGTGATGGGATATCCTACTACGACAACATACTATAGGGGACTTTTTTTTCCACCTTTCTAAAAACAGTTTGGAGAAGGTCCTTTCCTGTTGCAGTGTTGCACTGATCAACATATATTTAGGAATTTGTTGTTGATATCCCTGTGGAAGAAGTTAACTTGTCCATCCTGACCCTAATCTATATTAAACATATTTAATTGCAATGCTGAGTACAAGCCCGGCCTAATTGTCACAATTAGCTGCACACCTAATCTTTGTAATAAGCTATGACTTAAAGTACGTTAAATACAATTTTTATGATATCTCACAAGAAGTCCAAGAATAATGGAGGCTTTTATAGCAGCAAGAGGACTAACTTCACATTAAAGTTTTTGGACAAGATGTTATGGTGAGCAAGTGTCCACATATTATTTTTATATATTATAAATGTATGTCAGCTGGAAAAATCATTATTATTAGTATTATTTATAAAGCAAATATATTGTACACAGGTTCACGAAACATAAATTTAAAAGATAATTTAATAATGTGCATTTTTACTTACAAGATTATATAGTGATGGCCTTGCCGACATTTACTTTTAATGTAAATGAAATTGAGTAAAAATACACAAAATTAAGTGAACACTATAGCATTCATTTAGTGTTCTCCTCTGTGTGTACCATAAGATCGTTTTTTCAAATCTAAATAAAACATAAAAGTTCCTGCATCTACTTGTTCTGCCTCCCATGACATCATACTGACACCTCACTTTGTCCACTCCAAAGCTCCACAAACAATGCACGCCTCCAATAAAAATGAGGTTAGCTGTGAGAAATGATTTTAACTTGGTTCTCACAGTGGATGCACCTCTAGTAGATGTCTCCAAGGCAGTAACTAGAGGTGTATTACCCTGCAATGTAGACAGTGTCATATCTAATAAATAGCAATACTTTACACTGCACTATAGTCACCAGAACAACTACAGCTTAATGTAGTTGTTATAGTGTCTATAGCCTATCCTTGCAGGTTTTTTAATGTAAACACTACCTTTTCAAAAAAATATATTACTTTATCGGAACATTATTGCCTAGTAACACCTGTAGTGGTAGTCACTCAGATGGCCACTAGATGTACTTCCTGGGTCAGTGCTGCACATAGTGCAGCAGTGGCATTCACCGTCTTCACGCTGTGCATGGCAATGCTGAACACTCCCCATTGATTCATTGCATCTCTATGAGGAAATACTGATTGGCACAGAGCAGCATTTTGCTATGCATGTGCAATAGCCTCATGATGCTTTCCTATGGGAAAGCATTGGGTAGGCTGAGATAACCAAATTTGATGATCTCAGCCACACAGGTTTAGAGAGGCGGGGCCAACGACTTTGAGAAATAAGATACGTTTTAAACTTTTTTAAAGTAACGAGAGGGGGGCCAGTAACTTAAATTGTTATTTTACCACCATAGTGTCAGGAATACATGTTTGTGTTCCTGACACTATAGTGTTCCTTCAAGGACTGCTGAAGTGAGATGAAGTAGTCTGGCTTACTTTAGTGGTCCTTTAATGGTAGTGTACATTCTATTTAAAAAAATAAAAAAATGACTTGTGTATTAACAACACAGTATGTGAGCAGTATATGAGTGCAGCAAGTGTGAATAAAAACAAAATGGAGAATGTCCCTGGGGAAAGAAACTAATTGGTTAGTTGATATAGTCATCCAGTATTACACTACGTATGTTTCAAATATGCCAGTATATCATTATTATTATACCCATTCACTAAGTGAATCTAAGTAAAGGAACATGGAATTAATCAACATTCGCTCGCCCGAACGACTACACTGCATTTTGTTTACAAAGACATAGATTCAGTGCTGTGGCATGACATTGAATATTTTTTTTTCCTTTACAGACTATTTGTTGTTATTTTATTTTCTATCCTGATGGCTTTTTTCCACTTTAGGTATTTCTCCGGAGACCTTTAAAATTCACAATGCATACAGCAGCTGCTGTTTATATCAAAAGCTTTGAGAAATCAATCCATTGTTTCTGCCTTTAATGTTGGGTAATACATTTGTGCTGTAATAAGGAACAATAAAAATGCACCCATAAACTCCTTTGTGTCACTACTATTTCTTCTGGATATGCTACACCAAATTTCACTTGATATGATAGAATATAGTTATGAACATACCGGGATTTGGTTGCTTTGAAAGTAAATAGAATGGAGTTGACATTAATGCGTGAAAATATAAAAAGTCCAGAAATCTTGCATAACTCTACTCATATACCGAGTTAAAATTGTATCAAAAAGGGCTTTGCTTTAGAATGCTATAAGAAAATATGAAGAAAAAAAAACTATAAAGTTTATTAGAAATACAGAGGAATATATATTCAATGTTTGCAACACTTTTTTTTTTTGCATTTTCAAACTAACTGTATTTGGATGAAATCAGATATGACTTTCTTGCACATTCTTTCATTTCCATCCCAAAATAACAAAATAAAAAAAAAGTTAATTTAATGTAAATTGGGTCAGTTGAATTCCTAATGATTCTAATTCTAATCATGTGAGACAGAGGAAAAGAATATTAAAATTAGAATACAAAAAAAAAATCAGTTTTGCTTATTGCTTAGCATGATTAATGCCAATTTGTTTCTTACAAGTTGGTGGTGAAAGAAGGGATTTCCACTAGAAGGGGAATTGTGTGGGATAACTAAAATACTTAGTCTAGCTACTGTTATACAAAAGTTGGCAGCTGAGATAGACAGGCTGATAGCATTGGTACAAGACATGTCTAAAGATTCCCATAAAATATAGCACCGCATGGCTTTAAAACTCGTACCCGTTATTCTCTGATGCTTAAGACTTCTATGGCGGCCACAGAGGTCTTAAGCATCATTCATTTTTCCTGCTTTCTACAGTTCCTTTTTACATTTCAGTTTCTCTGTCTTATCTGTTATCTACAATGCAGCCTGAAGTGCATAATCTCACACTCACTCTGGCCTGAAGCCTATAGGGCATGGCAATGTAACCAGCCCCCACTGCTAACATCCCTACAAAAACTAGAAGCTATTTTAACTCCTTCACTGCTGAGGGAATGATCACCTATACTCCCTCATAGCTGTATTCCCTAAGACCCCCAAAAACAGTCAATGCACTCATTCCCTCGCTAGTGGTTGCCCTAAAATCGCTTGGCATCTTCATAGGGACTGACAGGGGCTGTCGTGGAGGAAACTCAAAACTTAAAGTTCAATCTCCTGACACTATCACAGCTGCCCCACCACCCTGTCTACCTGCAAGCCCAATTCAAGTGATTCAACCTAGAAGCCACAAAAAACGCACCATTAAAATCAAGGAAACCTCTTTGTGTGATCCCCATTAGAAGACACGCTGTTTCCAAAGTACAGAGCAAAAACTCGGAATCCCAAGACTGTCCTGTCAGATCAATCCTGTGCAATGCCAGATCAATAAGGAACAAAACCGATATTATTGTAGACCTTATAGAAACATGCAAATTAGCATGCTTTACTGAATTATGGCTAGCTGAAAATGCGGGGAGTATTCTAGAGGCAGCTATTCCAGGCAATTACAGGTTGTTCCACCGGTCGAGACAAGATTCCAAGGGAGGTGGAGTTTTGATCTGTGCAAAATCATCCGCACATCCCATACCAATAGAAGTCCACAAACCTCAATCTTTGGAATGCATAGCTGCTAGCCTCTCAATAGATAGAGGATTCCGGATACTGTTAATATACAGACCCCCAGGAGATAGGAAGAGATTTCTTTAGGAACTCTCAGACCTTTTTGCTGCCTTAATCCTTGAACACCCCAGATGGCTTATATTGGAAGACCCTAACACCTGAATTGATGTCACCCTATCCCTGCTTGGGCAGGATCTCCTCAGCTTGATGAGTGCACTTGGCTTTACACAAATAGTCGCCACTTCCACCCACAGAAAAGGTCATACACTTGATCTAGTGTTCCAGTCTGGACTAGAAGTGTCACCAGTAACTGTAAATCCCGTTGTTTGGTCAGACAACAACTCCATTTACTTCTCCATTGTATCACAATCAACCAGACCCCAGCCTCAGAACCTGGTCAAACACAGCTCATTAAAAGGGGTGACGCTATTGGATGTAACATCACATATAGATCTAAGTGAACTAATGGGCACCTGTGAAGACCCCAGCTCCTTAGTCTGACTCTACAACAAAACCATGAGAGACACCCTAGAAAGCATTGCACCAACATGCATACGCACTGTCAAAACCCACGACAATGCACCCTGATTTGATAGCACCATCAGAGAAATGAAGAGAGCAGGCCGTAAACTCAAGAGAAAGTGGTGCAGGACATATGATCCAGAAGATAAAGGATCTTACTAAACATCTAAATGAATATCAATTCAAGATAACTGCACTCTCCCACAATAGACCCAGGCAACTGTTTTGCACAGCATGCATGCATATCTCCACCAGCTTTTCTCAGGATAAGTGTGAAGTATTTGCAATCTTCTTCAGAGACAAGATTACCTCAATCCAAACCTCTACCATAGCAGGCCAACCAGTTACACACCAGAATTACTACAATGGAATGCCAGATTGCCCCAGTTTATGGTCCACTTTTACAAATGTGGTTATAGAGGGAGTTAAAAGAACCATGCAAAAGTTACACCATACTACATCCGAGTCCGGGTGCTAAATGATCTCCTTATGGCGAGAGACAAAGGGGATTGATCCATCCTAATCCTCTTGGATCTCTCAGCTACATTTGACTCCATTTAAATTTTAATAGAGCACTTGCAGCAGATCTGTGGTCTAGGAGGAACAGTCCTTAACTGGTTTAAATTTTTCCTCACTGGTAGATCACAGAGAGTAACATCAGGATCAAGGTCATCGGCACCAATGGAACTGACCTGTGGAATTCCACAAGGGTCATCTTGTCTTCCATGCTATTCTCAATTTACTTGCTACGACTGGGGGACATCATTAGGCGAAATGGCCTAAGGTATCATTGTTATGCTGTTGACACACAACTCTACTTCTCCTTTGCTCGAGATACCACAAACCTAATATGCTGCATCAACAGTTGCTTAGCAGACCTCATAGAATGGATGAATGCTAGTTGGCTTAAAGTGAAACCGGACAAAACAGAGTCTTGCTGAGGGGACCCCGGGCAACAAAAATAGCCCATGATCACCCAACTGGCCTGGAGCTTGGAGCCTCTGAAAACTTTAGTTCATCAAAGGTACAAAATCTTGGAGTGCTGATTGACTCTGGACTATCATTTAAACAGCAGATTTCCTCTAATAAAATCTGCCTACTTTCATCTGAAAAACATAGCCAGGATAAAACACTTAATTCCCCGGATGATATGCCAAAATTAATCCATGCATTTGTATCCTCACGGCTAGATTACTGCAATGTACTTTACTTAAGCCTCCCAGAAAAAGGACTCCATCACCTTGAGACGGTACAAAATGCAGCAGCCAGACTACTGAACAATCAAACTCGCTCCTGCCACATAACACCTGTTCTCCACTCCGCCATTGGCTTCCAATTAAATGGCGAATATATTTTAAAATTGGCCTGCTAACCTTCAAAGCCTTAAACAATCAAGGCCCACAGTACCTGAAAGAGCTCCTGACACCCTACATTCCATCCCGTTCACTTTGGCCAGCCAGCAAATCCCTCCTGTCAGTGCCAAGAATAAAGACAGACTCAGGTTCCAGGGCATTCAGCCACACTGCTCCTACCTTCTGGAACTCTTTACCATGCACAATCAGAGAGACACCATCCTTACAGTCTTTTTAAAAAAAAAAGTTAAAGACCTACCTTTCCTTCATGCATTTAGTCCACTCATCTGACCTTCAGAAATTCCTAACTTTTATGCCTTTATGTTTGTTTATTTGTAAAGTGCTTTGAGTCTCACAGGGAGAAAAGCACTATAAAAATCGCTAATTATTATTATAATTATTATTGTCCACTATGAGTAGATGTGGTCTAATTTATTTAATGATATTAAACAGGTACTGTTTTTTTTGGATTGGTGCCCGGACCTATTATGGGGGTTGTCCTCTTCATTTTCTATATTCATATAACTATTAAAGCTATTAATCTTGATATGCACACAATCTTCATCTCTATATGGCGAACATATTAATGTTTTTTTCTATTTCTGCTAGGGACTCACCTTCTGAGACATGAGTTGTCATTTAATGTTTTAATGACCATGATAATGTTTTGTCTACTGTGTGTCACTGTGGTTCATGTCACTATCATGACAGGTGTTTTTTGCTCATTGTTTTAAGTCACTGTTTAATTGCTCTTTGGATTATGTAACAGTGTATTTTGTGCTTCATAAAACCGAATCAAGACAGAATTGCTTTTTAAAAGGTTTTCTTCAAACAATTTTGTGAATGAGTCTGTAATAAGTCTTTGTAAAATCTGGCAATACAAATTTACCTACACTAGTTAACAAAATATTAGAAACACTTAACACAGAAATATTTGGGAACTAATAAGAACGCCTTTACAAGAGATTTTGTTTTATTTTTTCGTTTTGTTTTTCAAATACTGTGATCCATGTGCTGCACTGTGTATGCTTAAATATTTTATCATTCTTAAAAAATAAATAAAAAATTCTTAAAACATGTTTTCTTTCGAACACATCTCATAAATGTGAAATGCATACCTTGTACCATAAAGAATAATATCTCAGATTTCCACAAAATCACACGTATTTCTTTGCTTTTTCTTTTTATGCACTGCAAATTGTTACTTTAAAAAGTAATGACATTAATGTTAGTACCTTAATAACAGACAGTCTACATTAGAGCTCCATTTTAAACAATTTGCACCTAGACATCATGGGGTAAACTACTATACCTAGTGCTGTACTGATATTGGACACAAAAGTATGTATGCAAATGTGTTCTAGTCCACTCCACAGCATCTTAAAAGCAGAAAACCATAAGTAACCATAAGCAGATAACCATTCAGGATAAAATTTATGAAGAAAGGTTAAAGGATATAGCTTGGAGGAAAGGCGAGATGGGGGGGATGTGATAGAAACATTTAACTACTCAAAGGGAATCAACACAGTAAAGGAGGAGACTATATTTAAAAGAAGAAAAACTACCACAGCAAGAGGACATAGTCTTAAATTAGAGGGCCAAAGGTTTAAAAATAATATCAGGATGTATTACTTTACTGAGAGGGTAGTGGACTCATGGGATAGCCTTCCAGCTAAAGTGGTAGAGGTGAGGGAGTTTAAGCATACGTGAGATAGGAATGAAGCTATCCTAGCTATAAGGTAAGGCCAGGGACTAAGGAAAGTATTTAGAAAATTGGGCAGACTAGATGGGCCAAACAATTGTTATCTGCCATCACATTCTTTGTTTCTATGTTTCTTATCTAACCTAACCTTAAACACCACATAGTCCTGCTAACATAACACAATTCCTAAAGCTATGCATTCCAACCCAAATCTTTACCCCAGCTGCATTGTTTTAATTGGATTTAATACCATAGCACTCTTTTTTTCAACAGTCACTTCTGCATCATGCAAATTGTGCTTGACATTTAAATATATTTCACGTGTCTTTGAGTTTTATAGGAATGGCTATTGAAGAGAAACTTGTCTGAAGAAAATGTCATTGTCTATATTTTGACAATCCTTCCATATACCATTCTTTTGTAAGTGGACACATATTCAACACACCAGACATGATTTGTCACTCTTAGTTTTATTTATTTTCCCCCCTTGGGATTTGTTCAAAACATTCTTATCTCTGAGAGGATTTTGTCCTTCTTACAATAGCTACAAGTAGGATAGTGATTTTTGTATGTTTTATTTTTATTGTCTTTAGTTGTGAAACGGTTACATTCATCATTTAATATTGAACAAACTCTTTGTACAATCCACTGTATCCACTTGAATTGCTAAATAATTCTTAATCACTGGGAGGCATGAGCTTATCCTGTTCTATTTTTACAGCTCTAAAGAATTCATACAGTCTGTCAGGCTAAGACTATAATTGTGGTACCACTTTGCTGGCATAGCAGAATTAAAATACACATATCTTAAAAGTAAAAATAATTCATACACTTTAAAAATGTCAAGAAGAAAAGACCGACTGTTAGTGACAATGTATCTCACTTCTACAACTGACAAACAGGGGTATGTATGTGACTGATATTAATTTAACCAGAGAGGTGGATAAAGTGGTACCATATAATCGCTTCTTGTGGGTTTTTTTCATAAGAAGCACAATTGGCACATTGGATGGATTGGTAAAACACCCTCAATAACATACATGAGTAAAGTGTTTTATAAATTGATACGTGGCAGTGCATTTTCTTTCCATTAAAAGTGTGACATGATGACGTAGAATCAATTGGTTATTGGTATTTATTTTTTTCAAAAATAATGTTAGAAGTATTCCCTTAAGAGGAAACCTGGAAGGAAATTAGCTGTAAGCTCTAGAGCTGGGACAAAATGAAACTCACCGATCATACTTAGCTACAATTGCCATGTGGTTTTACCTGGGAAAAGCACTTAACAAACTTTGGATGGTGGGATAGGAGTTACATTTAGGATTGTGACAGCTAGGAGGTTGGGAGATTTGTGATTGCACTATCCATACCTAAAAATAAAAATAGTCCCACCTAAAAATATACATATTCAAAAGAAACTTCAAAAACAGGTCTAAATGTAGAAACTGTATTTTGTGGCTGACATTTATGTGTTAGCTATGCATTACATGTTTCTAATAAAATCCAAAGAAATATTTTTTAACACATAATGCCTTCTAGTAAAAGGGTTACATTCTACATAGCATAATAGGTAATGTTCCAACTAAATTGTGATAGGATTCTGAGCTATTTGGGCTTCTGATTTGTTGTTGAGAAAGGAGAAAGCCATACAGCTTTGGTTGCAAGTATATTCGAATTATTCCTCTTGCAATGTAGTAGCTTTATCAATAAAATAATATAGTCAATTTTTTACATGACACGATAAATACTATAAAATAATTAAAAATTCATAATTAAAGCAAAACTCTAGTGCCAGGAAAACAATCAGTTTTCCTGGCACTGGAGGTTTCCTCTCCCTCCCACACCCCAATCCCCGGTTGCTGAAGGGGTGAAAACCTCTTCAGTCACTTACCTGAGGCAGCGACGATTTCCCTCGTCGCTGTCTCCTCCTCCGCGCCGCTCCTCCTACTGTCTCCGTCGGCTGGTGGGCGAGACTGATCACGCCCACCGGCCGAGGAGACCTAATGGGCATGCGTGGCAAAACCGCGCATGCGCATTAGCGCTCCCCATAGGAAAGCATTGAAAAAGATTTTCAATGCTTTCCTATGAGGAAATGAGCGATGCTGGAGGTCCTCACACAGCGTGAGGACGTCCAGCGATGCTCTAGCACAGATAATCTGTGCTATGAGTCAGGAAGTGACCTCTAGTGGCTTTCTAGTAGACAGAGGTGGAGTTAACCCTGCAAGGTAATTATTGCAGTTTATAAAAAACTGCAATAATTACACTTGCATGGGTTAAGAGTAGTGAGAGTTGGCACCCAGACCACTCCAATGGGCAGAAGTGGTCTGGGTGCCTGGAGTGTCCCTTTAAGAGTACAAATGTATTTTATCAATAAAAACTATGTTTGACTAAGTGCCTCAATTATGGAATGCCAAGCGGGATACAGTAAAAAAAAGTATCTATATAACAACATCAGAAAAAAACAAAAAAAACTATTATTTATCTTATATAAATTAATAATGGATGATGGCATGAGTTTGTATCCAGGGGAATATGTAAAAGTGAGTAATGGCACATAATATGATAAGGAGAGGTCAAAACATATCACAGTGGACTATGGGCAGCTATCCAAGAGACATATTTGAAAAGTTAGCTTGGTGGCTGTTTGTTAGAGTGAAAAAAATTCAATTACAGAGTTGTCGAGTATCATTGATTTACTATAAAGTAACATACACATGTGAATTGGGAGGTGTAAAGGATAAAAGACACTTGTAAAATATTGGTACTCATGTGTCTGCTCTGGTTACATTGTTAGCTCTGCAGCACTCCCAATGGAGTTGTTTTAAAAGTTACAGTGGTTCTGTTCAGTATCTTGTCTGCATTTGCACTCTGTACGCTAGTAAATCTGATAGTGTGGGTTCATTTTCATTACAATTACATCTCCTACTGACCGTTTTGGGAATGTGTTGAACGTTTCAACATATTAACAAGGAAACATGTTTTTCCCAAAGGGAGTCAAAAGGACACATTATGTTCCTTTCAGTATGTAGACAGCAAATAAAAACATGATCACTTTATTGGTGAAAACATACCATCAGTACATAGTTAACAAGAGGAGGCAATCTCTGCAGACCTTACTATTTCCTAAATGTCTGTAATGCACTGTCACACCTCCTGAAATATTGTCGCATGCTCCCCTCCCCCATTCACTCCTTTCTCTTGTTCAAATGATAATCCTTGTTATGTGTATTGTAGATAGGAATGTTAAAGCCAACTCTTAAACACTTATTGAGTCTTTTAATACATTTTGTACTTTAAAGCACTTTATGTTCGTTGCTGTCTTTTGTTATATATGAACAAAATTAACAAGGTAATAATAATAATAATAATGCTACAGTATTGGGAAATTAGAAATATGCGTATGGTGATTTTACTAATCTACCATGCTATGCATTCTTTAAATTGTTATAATCTAAAATTTTAACAGAGCATTAAAACAATGTCACAGCAAAAACAAGAAAGATAATTGATACTTCTATTTGCTTAAATTTTTTTAGCGAAAAACATAAATAATAATAATAAAAAAAAATAACTCATTCCAGTCTGTTAATATACTGTCTTACTGTCTTCAGTCTTTATATTTTACATGGTAACTCAGTATGATTCTCAACCTGTTTTATTCTAGAAGATAAAGGAACACTCCATAAACCTTAACAACCTATGTTCATTTCATAAGTTATGGTGCAAGGAACAGCTCTGTTACTTATTTCTTTCACAGTTTTCTTTTGCTTAAAGAAAAACTGTCATCATTTTTTTTAAATATTAAAAATAAAATATAAATACAATTAAAATATAAAAAAATATATATTTAGCATATGTGTTGCAAGTTCTGGGGCAGTTTCAGATCTTTAAATTTTGCATGGTTTTACCAGATAGGTGGTTTGTTTGACTAAAGAGGACTATTGACGTGTGCCTCAATGATACAATATATATCTACCCATTGTACAGCGCTACGAAATTTGTTGGCGCTATATAAATAATAAAATAATAATAATAATAATATCTTAGAGATCCACTATTTAGTTATTCACTTCACAATAATAAACAGCACTTTTATAAGGCTATATAATGTGATCTTTTACATTTAGTAAAAAAAAAAAAAAAATGACAGTTTTCTTGTACGACTTCAGAGAGTTAGTTCCCATTCATTTAAGTAGATTAGAGTGGGACATCCCTTCTGTTTTGTGGCAAGGAGTCATAAAACCTCAAATATCAAGGATGGGGCATGGAATTTCAGATTTAATTTTCTGTTATTATTACTAGAGATAAAAGCCTAATTAGAAATAAAAGTAATAAAAATATTAAGAATAGTAAGAATAATATGATTAGGTAATGATGCAGTTTCTTTTCCATTAGAATTCCATATCCGTTATCTGACCAAAATATATGGCTATTTTTCTGATATAGGCAGAGGTGTGAGCAAAACATTTTATCCATGTAGAGATGATCATATAAATAGTGTTAAGCTGGGCAATAATAATATTTAAAGCCCAGGACACATTTTAGTGAAAGTTAAATACCGGTATATCCTTTTTTTTGTTAAATAATTCAATATGATATACTCACAATAATAATGATATGTCCTTCAGATGATCAACCGGATTGTCACTAGTGACAATATTAGTAATAAAATGTGTAATATATTACGTGGCGGTAACACAAATCACTTGAATGATTTCTTTTAACTGTGCATGCGGTTTATAATGTCATAACTTCAATAAACATGATATTAGGAGTTGGGATGATAAGGGAAATGAAATGACAGCACTATAAACAACATTGCTCCATTTGTGCACTTTGCAATATTTCAAGCTTCTCCCCCACTGTCAAGCGCTTCTAAGGTAATCTAATAAAATTAAGTTATTCTGTTTCCATTCCTTTTCAATTTATAGCCTCATTTTGTGTAATATTGAGTCTAATGGTTGTAGAGAAGCTGTCTCTCCAATGGTGTTAGTAAATTGCATTGCAAACAGGGTTTTCTGTGCTGAATTTAAAAGCCTAAATAAATTAGCTGTAAAAATAAAATATTTACTGGATAACTGGGAATTTTTCCTCAAAATTAGTAATGTATATGTTGGCTGAGTGGTTTATAAATGTCTCCAGAAACTTTAGATGGAATTATATTCTTCTAACACTCTTTCACCATAATGTATGAGGCATATTACATGATATTTTAGGTTAGGGACAATGTTAAGGTCCTATAAAGATTAGTGGTTAGAGTTACCCTAGTGTAGAATGTAATGTTTAGAATGAGGTTAGTGTAGATGTTATTGGTTAGTAAAGTTACTGTATTATATTGAAGGCTTATTGTTTAATGTAGTGTGTTAGTTAAGAAAATTACTTTAGGAGAAGCACCTGGACATCCATCTATCTATGTCAGCCAGTGGAGCTGTAGCTTTCCTCACACCTGTATAAGACAGCTTTTTTGTAGTTTAATTCCTGAAAAAACATTAATGAAGCTACCTTTCTAGTTAATAAGCCTATACAGAGTTACTCAACAAATGTAGCAAATCCAATATATTTGCTGCAAGTAAGAGACACTTATAGGTGAATTTACATATTATTATTATATTCTTTCCATATTTTTAGTTGCATTATTTTCATTATAAGTCTGAGGACTCATCTGGGACAGTATACTTCCCATGGAGGAGGAGCGGGGCATCTGGCAGGGTCCTGGACCTCTCTAGGAGGCAGGGCTCAAACCTACACCCAGACTGGTGCATTTCTTGCCACTGAGGACAATGAGCGGGGCATTAGTGGACAAAAATGCACCAATCCCGGCTCATGCTGCGAGTTGATGGTAGTACAGGGAGGCTTTCAGGGGGAGTGACCTTAAAAGGCATTCTCTTCAAATGCACAGAATGACCTGAGCAAGTTTCTCAGTTGTTTTGTGCTCTCAAATAGGTTATTAGTCTGTACTTATGTATATGATTCCCGTTATGACTCTTAACCTGCAAACCCTGACTGTGTTACTAGGATTTGCCTCTCTGTTTACACGCTTCAGACATATTTCCAGTTTTTAAGTCTGACCTTGGAATGGACTAGCTGCTCAAAAACCACTTGCGTAGGTATACCTTCTCAAACCCACACCTTTAATTCCAACAAAATAGTTTTATAGTTGTAATTTGTAAGGGTAAGCTCCTCACAAATTGTAAATAAAAATAAAGAAAAACACATAAAAATAGTGTAGACTCTAACTGTAAAAGTTATTTTTTTTTATAAAACAAGGTGGAATTATACTTACATATATATCAGTCTATATGTGATTGGCTCTGTGTACTGTTGTGCTTTTCTGGTAGCACCCCACCTACCTTCTAGTTATAACTTCTTGGATCTCAAGAGAACAGAAGACATAGGTCAAACCAATGGTGCAATATGTTCCTAATCCAAAATTAAATAGATGACAAAAAATGTACTCACCTTATAAGGAGACAAAGGGATGCCTGGCTTGTATAAGGTATGAGTATTGTGTCAAAATACAGCATTGTCACCTGGACACAGTGGATGCAACCAGACTGGCAAGATACCTTCACATATTTATTAATAAAACCAACCATGTAAACAATGTAAAATAAGACATAAATAAAAACTTAAAAAAGGTTGTCTGGTGAACAGTATCCTCTTCCGAGACACATCAGTTACTAAAAAGCCACTGCCAGCAATAGTATGCATTTCAGAGGTGTATTTTTACTTGCCAGGGCTAAATTTTCACCCACCAGTGGCTAGTGTGTTCCTTTACTACTTTAGATTGCAAAGTCCTCTATTTTAAAAAAAAAAAACAAATAAAAAAAAAAACATTACAGCTATCTAGACAGTCACCAGGATGATCTTCTCACTGCAGCCTGGTCCTCCTCTGTGGATATTATTAAGCGTGATGTTCTGTATCCAATCAAATGCTTCTCATAAAGAAGCATTGATTACTTACAATAGATGCACGGAAATATCCAACCAAATGTATATCTATGAGGATCATCAAATCCAATGCTGCAGATCAAAAATATCAGTTGTTGAATGTATGTCAGTCCAAGGCCTCTAATGACTGACTGTCGGATAGTGAAGTAAAAAATTGCAATGTAAACAGTGGCAATTCTCAGAAATTGCATTGTTTTTGGTATTAAATGACATTTTCATTAGCTTCACATTATCTTCAATAGTAGCTTACACTTGAACACTTGCTACAATGGTGTATATACATGACATATGTAGTTGATATCGTTGCTATTAAGGTTTCATCATTAGGTCTCTTACTGCTTTAGGCAGGCAAAGTCCGAGGATAAAGCAGATTGCATCTCACAAAGTAGAGGTGCGTACTTTTAATTCTAAGCACATCAACTACATCACTTCTATAAAATTTGAATCTTTAATATTTATAGCAAACCAACTTTAATCAACAGTTATAAAGACAATGTCGATAAAATCACACATAACTAAGTTTAATACCAGCACTGAAAATATATTCTTTCGGAGTTAGATTCTAATCTTATAAAATCTTATAAAATTAAATCTGTAAATCTTTTGGTGTCAACTTGCTCAAAAGTTGTACATAAATCAAAATAAAGACTTATAATCAGTATTCTTTTATATTGTAGCATTTTAAATTTCAGACAGAAGGAGAGAATCTTGCACTAAACTTTTAAGTATTCACCTTTGCAGTAAAATAATTATAAATGCATTAGGGATCGTAAAATCTAAATGATTTATTATTCACAATGTTTTCAGTGTCCATAGCACTGAAGTTCAATTGCTATCAGTAAGTGTTATGAGATCATAGTTTTGCTCCTTTAACCCCTTGACGACTGCAGATGTACCAGGTACGTCCAACAAAAAATGGTCATTAATGACCTCGGACGTATGCCCTCCATGGCAAGTGTGAACGCTGGAAGCAATCGTGATCGCTTCGATGTCGAGGCATCCTGCAATACCTCTCCTGACTGCCGGGCTGCCGAGTGACTGCCGGGGACCTCGGACGTACCTAGTACATCTGCTGTATGCCTATTCACTTACCCGATCTCCTCTTATCCCCCGCCGGCGATCGGTATTCCTCTCCATCTAGGGGCACTGTCAGACAGCCCAGACAATCCCACCGTGGCAAATTAGGACCCCGCGGGCCAGGTGATCGTGTCCATAGTACTGCCTGCAGGGAGGCTGCCTGAACAGACAGGCAGTCCCCCTGCTGGTGAAAAAATAATATAAAAAATATTCTGCATCAGTAAAATAAAAAATTCTTAATAAATCTAAATATAATTATACATATACATATACATATACATATACATTTTGAGTGCTCCAGTTTATCGCTTGAGATATATATATATATTTTAGCATCAGGCAGCCCGCAAGAGATACAGGGCACGATCACAAGGAGCAGAAACAGAAACGCAAACGATGGAACACCAGGCGAGGTCAAAAGGGGCACTTGCATTGGTCAAGGAGGGAAACCCCCAATACGGCCTTAACTCCGGTATTTAATCTTTCTGATAGAATACTTACGAACTCGGAATTGGACATCTTGAGCAAAGGACTCACTTACATCCCCACCTCTCAACCGAATACTTTTCAATGGCAAGTAGAAATGTTCAAATTTGGTAGGAACTTACGACTCAAAGAATTTTTTGAAAAAGGCAAGAGCAAACAAGACCAGAGGGACCAAATATCCAGATTTAAATTGAAAAGTTCTTTTGACCCTCCCCCAAGCCATCCTGCGATTAGGACTTTCCTTACATCCCTAAAGACCAATACTGATACTATATTGAAGGAGCATCAAGTTCGACATAGTAATATGTCTAGAGCACAACATAACCTTATACAGGGTCTATCTAAGGATTCTTCTATCGTAGTGAGACCGGCGGATAAGGGAGGGGGGATCGTGCTTCTCAACTATAAGGACTATGTAGCTGAGATCAATAGACAATTGGCAGATCAAAAAACATATACCCCTTTGAACCATGATCCTACTTTGACAGTGATGTGTAAAATTGAAGACTCGCTCACCACAGGGTTAAGAGCTGGATATATAGGATTGGATCTCTTTAACTTTTTGAAAAAAAGCAACCCTAGAACACCAATCCTATACACACTGCCTAAAATCCACAAGAGCCTACAATCCCCACCAGGACGCCCGATAGTATCGGCGATTGACGGGGTGTTAGAGCCTATTGCCAAGTATCTCGACTCACTGTTTAAAGAACCGGTACAGCATTTGCCAACATGCATTAAGGACACACAGGATCTAATCAACAGGTTGAGGCAGATCGAACATTTCCCTACGAATCTGGTGTTAATCACACTAGATGTGCAAAGCCTCTATACTATAATTCCCCATGAGGATGGCACAGAGGCGATGAGACAAGTACTCTCAGAATCCCCACTCTACCAAGGCCCCCCAATAGAATTCACGATGGAACTACTCATGCTCACCCTACAATTGAACTACTTCAGATTTGAAACTCGTGGTATATGCAATGCTCAGGAACATCGATGGGCGCAGCAATGGCGCCAATGTATGCTAACGCATACATGTATATATTCGAGAAGGAAAATATCCTACAACCATACAACGATAAGATTGCACAATACGTACGATTCATCGACGATATATTAATACTTTGGAGGGGTACGATTATTGAAGCCGAACAATTTGTTAAGGACATAAACAGTCTATCCAGCCCCATAAAAATCACTGCTAATATCAGCGAGACAATTGTACAATATCTTGATTTGGAGATTTACATCAAAGAGGATAAAATTGAGTACCAACTCTATTCAAAACCGACGGATAGAAACACTATACTCCACTTCGGAAGTGCACATCCTGAGCATAGTAAAAAATCTCTGCCATATACTCAATTTTTAAGAGTTTTCCGGAATAATTCTCTAGCTGAAATGGCAGAAGAACAGATAGAAGCCATGTACAATAGATTCCTAACGAGGGGATACAGCCGGTATGTACTTGACTCTGCTCTACACAAAGCAAGAGTGGAAAGTGAGAAACCTATGAATACTCAGCAACAACCCAAGACACCGAGACTGACTTTCCCCATGAAGTTCAATTCAGCTAGCACTAAACTAGTTCAAGCAGTGAGGGGGAATTGGAACATTCTGACGGGGGATCCGACATTGCCAAAAATATTTTCTCAGAAACCGATGATATGCTACAAGAGAGAGAAGAATTTACGAGACCTGTTAGTCCACACTGATCCGGAACAGAGTTATCTGCGGGATCAGAAGAAATTCCTCAATCTAGGCTGTCATCGGTGTTTAGGGTGCGTCACATGTGGGCATCTCATCCCAACTAAATCGTTTCTTCACCCCCATACCCAGAGAAAATATACTATTAGGCACCGTATCTCCTGTAAAACAGATCATGTTATCTACAAACTATCATGCCCATGCGGATTAAATTACGTTGGCAAAACGGATACACAGTTATGTGAGAGAATAAGGGGACATCGCTAGAGCATTTGGATGGCGATCAGAGATGGTACCACGGATAAACCAGTCGCTCGCCATTTCCTGGAACAAAAACATCCTTTGACGGCAATGAAATGCATCGCTATTGACCATGTCCCATTATCCAGACGTGGAGGAGATCGATCTAGGGCACTGTTGCAAAGAGAAGTGTTTTGGATTCGAGAACTGAATACCATGGCTCCCTTGGGCCTCAATGAGAAATTGACATTTATTTCTTTTATTTAATCATTTTTGATAAGCAAGTTTCTATTTTATGTTAGCTTCTGCAAGCATATCAACAAACTTTCCCAGTATGGAAATTATAACAATGTGAATA